>NW_017618405.1:0-263983 GCF_001879475.1 Ipomoea nil | reverse complement strand
CTGACCGCAGCCAGGAAAAGGACGAACCGCAGCTCGTATAGAAACGTTTGATCGCAACCAAACGGTGGACCGCAGCCCAAGAGTATCAATCTGACCGCAGCCAGCTTCTGAACCGCAGCTCAGGATAACCAATCCGATCGCAACCGAATTGGGGTAACACACACATAACACATAGCAAGCACATGCAACCCACATTACACATTAGGAAGGGGAGAAACGTATAACAAAACCTATGCGTGATCCATCACTTACTAAGAATAGTCCTAAGGGGTTCATACTTCTTCTACCTAGGTCAACGGGATACCAATTCAACTAGCATGCAATATAATAGACTCATAAACCTACGAACGGTACCCGAAACATTAAACTAGACAGAGGCACGATAAACGGAGTCTGTTGGGACACCACGGGGAACGGGGAACATCAAACGGGGAAGCGGGATCCCGGGGGAATTTCCAGCGGGTAGCCGGTGGGTGGGGCCACCCGCCGGCTGCCGCCGGACTCACTGTTCCGGGCAGCGGGTCGCCGGCGGCAGCTGCCCGCGCCGGCTGCCCGTTGCCGGATATACTATTTCCGGCCGTGGGTAGTGGCGGTCCCCCCCCCCACCTACCCCCACTGACTCTTATCACATAATTTTGCCCCGGGAACCGTTGTGGAACCCGAAACCATGCTTAGACACTTTACAACGCAATTAACGACAACACGTAGACAATTAACGGATCAAATACGAGAAACGAACGGCACATAACCTATCATGCTTTTCTAAACATAATCAACACCCAAATGCGATTTCCCCACCCGATAATCCAAGAATAAATCATACGATACAACCTAGGGTTCTAATCACTTTTATATCAACAAGAATACGGTTCGTCTCTAATTACAAGATTCGGTAGGAATAATGCATAAGCATCAAGAACAACACACAATTATCATCAATATAATCATCAGAATTCCAAATAATCATCAAGAATCTCCCAATATCAAGATCATCAAGATCCCTCATGGATCATCACATCAACATCAATAATAATCATCATATCTCGCCAATACACAAATAATATGGGGAAACCCTAAGGGGAATCATAGCTATGAAAATAGGTTTTGTTGAGACATGGGTTACCTCTTAGCCTTAATTAATTCCTTGGCTATGAAGGATCTTTCTTAAGCTTCCTTGCTTTCTTGATTTCTCCTAAGGGATTCTTGGAGCTCTTTTGGGGTGGTGGGGCGTTAGACTTGTGGGAGGAGTTCTATGTGCTTCCTAAGTTCCCTATTTATAGATCTAGGGATCTTATTTAGGGTCTAATCCTATTGGGATTAGGGTTGGGTTTATATAGGAGGGCCATGGGCTACGGTGGGCCTTTTCCCTAATTAATCATTATATTTATTCTTTCTCTTGGGCTATTAATTAATTAATTAATTGGTTTTTAGGACTCGTAACACGGGGTGTTACACTCTCCCCCCTTAACAGGAAGCTTCGTCCCGAAGCTTGGCCCTTGGTGAAAAGGTTTTCTCTTAGTTACCTGGAGTGAACAGTTCGGGATACCGCTCCTTCATCGTGTCCTTAAGTTCCCCATGTTGCTTCCTCGGTCCGTGTTGGTCCAGAGGACTTTCACCATTTCTGTGACTCCGTTCCGGTATTTCTTGTCTTGGTGTCCGGATTCTTACAGGTTTCTCTTCGTATACTAGTGACTCGTCGAGGTCTATGGTCTCGTGTTGGAGTACGTGGCTTGGATCGTGTATGTATTTCTTTAGCTGAGATACGTGGAACACGTTGTGTACTCGTTCTAGTTCGATGGGTAAGGCGAGGCGGTAGGCCAAGTCCCCGATTTCTCCACGATTTCGTAAGGACCGATGAACCGGGGGCTGAGTTTTCCTTTTCTTCCGAACCTCATTACTCCTCATGTGGGCGAGATCCTTAGCCAGACCTTGTCCCGAGGTTGAATTCGGCTTGTTTCCTCTTTAGGTCGACGTAAGACTTCTGGCGGTCTTGGGCGGCCTTCATCCTTTCCTGGATGTGTTTGACTTTAGCTATGGTGTCTTGTAGGTATTGGAGGCCCAGTGTTACCGGGTTAACCATATCTTCCCAACATAATGGGGTTCTACATTTCTGACCATACAGTGCTTCGTAGGGCGCCATGCGAATGCTCGCGTGGTAGCTGTTGTTGTATGAGAACTCGATGAGGTCTAGGTGTTCTTCCCACGTCCCTCGGAAGTCTAGTGTGCAGGCTCTTAGCATGTCCTCGAGGGTTTGGATGGTTCTCTCGGTTTGGCCGTCTGTGGTGGGGTGAAAGGCTGTGCTTAGTTTTAGGTGCGTTCCCAATGCTGATTGTAGTGATTTCCAGAATTGTGAGAGGAATCTGGAATCTCTATCGGACACAATGTTTCGAGGGACTCCGTGGTATTTCACCACTCGGTTTATGTAGGCTTGGGCTAGTTGCGTCATTGTCCAAGTTTCCTTCATGGCAATGAATCGTGCCGTTTTGGTCAGCCGATCCACTATGACCCAGATTTTGTCCTTGCTGGTTCTTGTTGGGGTAACCCTCCGACGAAGTCCATGGATATGGAATCCCATTTTCCTTGTGGTATTTCAAGGGGTTGTACCGAGCCCCTTGGGCTTGCATCGTTCAGCCTTTACTCTTTGGCAATTCAGGCACCTGGCCACGAAATCTGCCGATTTCCTTCTTCATGTTTGGCCACCAAAACGTTCTCCTTACGTCTTGGTATAACTTGTCACCTCCCGGGTGGACCGAGTACGGGGAGTTGTGTCCTTCCTCCAAGATCCGTTGTTTCAAGTGAGGGTGCGTTGAGGGTACATACCACCTTCCTTTGTAACGGAGGCTACCGTCCGGGCGTGCCTTCAAAGGGGCCTTCCTTCCCTTGGGTTACGTCGTGGCGGATCTTATCTAGTTCCGGGTCTTGGTGTTGCCCTGCTTTGATCTCTTCGAAGAGGGCGGGTATAGCATGCGTGTTGAGTAGGTAGGCATTGGGGCAGGTTTGTCCTTGCTCTATTATTTCCAAGTGTAGTTTTTGGAAGTCCCTGTACAGTTGGTCCGGTAAGACCCACGTGGTGTTGAGGGAATGGTTCGTCTTTCGGCTTAGGGCGTCTGCAACGACATTGGCTTTTCCCTCGTGGTATTGGATGTCTAGGTCGTAGTCTTTTATGAGTTCTAGCCACCTTCATTGTCTCATGTTTAGGTCCTTTTGGGTGAAGATGTACTTTAAGCTCTTATGGTCGGTGTAGATTTTGCATTGTACCCCATACAGGTAGTGCCTCCAGATTTTTAGTGCGAAAACGATAGCGGCTAGTTCGAGGTCATGGGTGGGGTAATTTTCTTCGTGGGTTTTGAGTTGTCTGGATGCGTATGCTATTACCTTCCCTTTTTGCATCAGCACGCATCCCAACCCTTTCTTGGATGCATCACTGTAGACCTCGAATTCTTCCGTTCCGAAGGGGATGGCTAGCACGGGCGCCGTGGTCAACTTGTTCTTTAATTCTTGGAAGGCTGAGATGCAGTCGTTGTCCCATCGGAAGGGGGTTTCCTTTTTCATGAGCTTAATGAGGGGTTGGGCTATCTTGGTGAAGTCGGGTACAAACCTCCTGTAGTAACCGGCCAGGCCTAAGAAGCTTCGGACCTCCGAGAGTGAGCTTGGCGTGGTCCATTCTTTAACGGCGCGAATCTTAGCGGGGTCCACCCTGATCCCTTCTTTGGTTATTACGTGGCCCAAGAAGGCTACGCTGTCCTGCCAGAATTCGCACTTGGAGAATTTAGCGTAAAGTTGGTTTTCTCTGAGGGTTTGTAGTGATATACGAAGGTGCTTCTCATGCTCTTCTTTATTTCGGGAGTAGACTAGGATGTCGTCGATGAATACAATGACGAAGTCATCCAGGTGAGGTCGGAATACTCGATTCATGAGGTCCATGAATATGGCGGGTGCGTTAGTGAGGCCGAAGGGCATTACGGTAAACTCGTAGTGGCCGTAACGTGTTCGGAAGGCCGTTTTCTGGATGTCCGGTTTGGCCACTTCGATTTGATGATATCCGGATCTTAGGTCGATCTTCGAGAATACCCCTGCCCCTTAAGTTGGTCGAATAAGTCATCTATCCGGGGAAGGGGGTACCTATTCTTTATTGTAACTTGGTTGAGTTCCCTGTAGTCGATGCACAGGCACATGCTCCCATCCTTTTTCTTAACGAATAGTACCGGTGCTCCCCATGGGGAGGTGCTGGGTCGGATATAACCCTTATCTAGTAGTTCCTGGAGTTGCGTTTTCAGTTCTTTCATTTCCTTTGGTGCTAGTCTGTAGGGTGGTTTAGAAATCGGGGCGGCGCCCGGTGTGAGGTCTATGGTGAACTCGACTTCTCTGGCCGGGGTGCCCCGGGAATTTCGTCCGGAAAGACGTCGGTGAACTCGTTTACCACTGGGATGTCTCGTGGTTCGAGTATTTTGGCGTTGAGGTCTTCGACTGAGCATAAGAAGGCCTCGTTTCCTTGGCCCAGATACTTCTTAATTTTCATCATGTTTACAAGCTTCATCCCCGGATCCTGGCGGATACTGCGGTATGACACCCTCTTTCCGTTTGGTCCTCGTAGGACCACTTTCTGCTCTCCGCACAAGATTTGCGCTTGGAATTTCCCTAGCCAGTCCATGCCCAAGATTACTTGCATCCCATCCAGTTGGAACTGGATTAGGTTGCTGGGAAATTCCACCCCTTGAATGGTGATTATCACATGTTCGTACATGCGATCACATTTTATGATCTCACCTGAGGCCACCTTGACTTGGAGCCGGACCTTGGTGCTGGCGTTAAGGTCGAGCTGGGCGGCGAATTCGGTTGCTATAAATGAGTTGGTAGCCCCCGAGTCAAATAGTATGGTGGCTGGGGTGGCGTGCACTAGGAAAGTTCCGGAGACTATGTTGCTATCTCCGACCCTGGCCTTGCTTAGGGTGAGGATCCTCCCTGGGCAGTCGGCGTGATGGCCCGGCCCAGTGGGGTGGTTTTGGGGTTTTTAGGCTCTTTGGTGGGAATTGGACGACTTCTTTCGGGCTTCCTTTTATACCCCAGTTGTGTCCCTTGGGGCGGGTTCGTTACCTGTTGTAGTTGACACGCCTTGGTGTAGGCTTCTCCGAGGGTCTTTGGTTCTTGGGCGGCTAAGGCCCTCTGGTGTTCGGGGTTAAGGCCTGCTAAGAATCTCCTGACTTTGATCCCCTCGGTGGATACTAGCTCGGGGCGAGGCGAGCCAGTTGGCAGAATCGTTGGTAGTATTCTGAGACTGGGGCTGCCCCTTGTCTTAGATGGAGGAATTCCTCGCGTGTGGCGGCTTTCAGGTGGTTTGGGTAGAACCGTTCTCGTAACCGTGTTTTTAGGCCTTCCCAGTCGAATCTGGGGTCGTGTTCGTACGTGGGTCCCTCACGGGCCCACCAGATGTCGGCCTCGTGTCTGAAGTAGAAGGAGGCTATCCCGACTTGGCGGTGTTCGGGGCATTGGGTTTCCCTGAATACCCTGTCGAAGGTCTCAATCCATTCCTCGAGGATCGTGGGGTCTCCGTCTCCCGAGAAGGTGGGCGGTTGGTGTGCCGAGACTTGGTGGTGGATTTCCAAGTTCTCGTTCGTTGGTAGGGGCTGGGAATGACAGTGCTTAGTGCCTGGGCGATTTGGGCCAGGCGTTGTAGATTCTGAGTCAGGAGTTCCTGAGTAGGGCGTCTCGGTGTTCCTGTCTGTTTCTTCTTGGGTGCCATCCTGGTGGATAAAGGTTGATATTATTTTGTGTTTTCACCTTGATGTAATAAGCGGAGAAAAGTTTCTTAATATTAGAGAGGGGTGAAGTGAGGGGAGGTGATGTGTAGGTTTCTCAATCTCACCGCGCGTCCTAAGATTCCTGAGGCCTATGTTCTTAAGCATCTAGAGTTCAAGCCTAATGTCCTAAAGTCCGGTCCTACGAGTCTTTTCCTAGGGTCAAACTTAGGCTCTGATACCAACTGTAACACCCCAGATTTTCAAGACTTTTTAAACTTATAATAAAGGTAGAATCTCATTAAATCCCAAGAAATAAATACAAGCGTATGGGGTGCTATGCCACACCTGGGCTAGAGAACCCAAGTGCACAGGCTAACTAACTAATATCCTCAAAGCGTAATTACGTAACCGTGGCACGCAGGCCAAAAAGGAAAACTATCTACTTCTATATTCCAAGTTCTAGCGCGCTCCAGTGACTTAATCTTCTGTGCCTGAAAGCCAAATATATCTGTTCAGCGAGAGATGCTGGTAACCCACTCCAACGCGTTGAAATACAATACATATAGAGATATATATAGATATACGAAAACCATTTTGAGCATGAAGATATATCCTACGAACCCTAGCTTTAAAACCGGGAATGACTCGACAGATAAGGCCAGACACAAGCAACAGTTATAACGAGCATATGCAATTCACAACAGATAAGGTAGATAAGGCAAGGCATAACAATGATCATAACCCAACATGAACAATCCCCAATATAAATCCCATAGTCACATCCCCCAAGACACTCGTAATCACAACTCGTCCATGTCACAACACATAACACACTTTGTTGGCGCCACAGGACCAATCGCATGCTCATACATGAGGGTCAGCGCATATAGCTCTGACACGGCCCCGCAGCACCCTGCCCCGTATCGCAATACGGAGGGGTCGATCGCAACCGACCGATGAACCGCAACTCATCATAGTGTTTGATCGCAACCAAACAGTGGACCGCAGCCCAAGAGGATGTCATCTGACCGCAGCCAGGAAAAAGGACGAACCGCAGCTCGTATAGAAACGTTTGATCGCAACCAAACGGTGGACCGCAGCCCAAGAGTATCAATCTGACCACAGCCAGCTTCTGAACCGCAGCTCAGGATAACCAATCCGATCGCAACCGAATTGGGGTAACACACACATAACACATAGCAAGCACATGCAACCCACATTACACATTAGGAAGGGGGAGAGAACGTATAACAAAACCTATGCGTGATCCATCACTTACTAAGAATAGTCCTAAGGGGTTCATACTTCTTCCGTCTTGGTCAACGGGATACCAATTCAACTAGCATGCAATATAATAGACTCATAAACCTACGAACGGTACCCGAAACATCAAACTAGACATAGGCACGATAAACGGAGTCCGTTGGGACACCACGGGGAACGGGGAACATCAAACGGGGAAGGCGGGATCCCATGTTGGGGGAATTTCCAGCGGGTAGCCGGTGGGTGGGGGGCCACCCGCCGGCTGCCCGCCGGACTCACTGTTCCGGGCAGCGGGTCGCCGGCGGGCAGTTGCCCGCCCGCCGGCTGCCCGCTGCCGGATATACTATTTCCGGCCGTGGGTAGGTGGCGGGTCCCCACCCCCCCACCTACCCCCCCACTGACTCTTATCACATAATTTCGCCCCGGGAACCGTTGTGGAACCCGAAACCATGCTTAGACACTTTACAATGCAATTAACGACAACACGTAGACAATTAACGGATCAAATACGAGAAACGAACGGCACATAACCTATCATGCTTTTCTAAACATAATCAACACCCAAACATGCGATTTCCCCACCCGATAAACCAAGAATAATATCATACGATACAACCTAGGGTTCTAATCACTTTTATATCAACAAGAATACGGTTCGTCTTCTAATTACAAGATTCGGTAAGAATAACGCATAAGCATCAAGAACAATACACAATTATCAAGAACATCACATAATCATCAAGAATTCCAAATAATCATCAAGAATCTCCCAATATCAAGATCCCTCATGGGATCATCACATCAAACATCAATAATAATCATCATATCTCGCCAATACACAATAATATGGGGGAAACCCTAAGGGGGAATCATAGCTATGAAAATAGGTTTTGTTGAGACATGGGTTACCTCTTAGCCTTAATTAATTCCTTGGCTATGAAGGATCTTTCTTTAAGCTTCCTTGCTTTCTTGATTTCTCCTAAGGGGATTCTTGGAGCTCTTTTGGGGTGGTGGGGCGTTAGACTTGTGGGAGGAGTTCTATGTGCTTCCTAAGTTCCCTATTTATAGATCTAGGGATCTTATTTAGGGTCTAATCCTATTGGGATTAGGGGTTGGGTTTATATAGGAGGGCCCATGGGCTACGGTGGGCCTTTTTCCCTAATTAATCATTATAATTTATTCTTTCTCTTGGGCTATTAATTAATTAATTAATTGGTTTTAGGACTCGTAACACGGGGTGTTACACCACCGACCTGGACGCGCCAGGCGGTGTGTAGGGCCAACAAGCCGAGGAAGGCTGTAGTCCACCGACCTAAGTAATCAGGCGGTGTGTAGGGCTATGGCTGGCTGCGATCCACCGAGTGGTGGGACATCGGTATATAGGACCGTAGTCTCCGAGGATTTTTGCCCACCGACTGAGTTTAGCTTAGCGGTGTGTCGGGCTTGATCCGCTACGGCCCACCGATTGTGCGCATCAACGGTGTGTAGGGTCGAAAGTCCCCCCTTGTAAATGGGATCGCGGTCCACCAACTGGGCGCGTCAGCGGTGTGTCGGATCGTGGTCCGACGTTGAGTTCGTCAGCGGTTCTCAAAGGGTTGGTTGCGATCAACTTCCCTCGTACCGCGGTACTGAGGTAGGGTGCTGCGGGGCCGTGTTAATGCTATAAGCATTAACCCTCATGTTCGGGGAATGCGATTGGTCCCGTGGCGCCATCAGTGATTATGTGATATGGGTGATGATTGGTTGATGGTGTGGTTTGAAATTGAGAAGTGGCTTGTGACCGTAAATGCGTATTCCTTATGATGTTATTCCTACTTTACTGCTTATTGTTGTCTGATGTGCTTGTCCGTAATTGCTGAGTCTATTCCTGGTTTTAAAACTAGTGTCTCTTAAGTATATATCTTCCTGCTTCGAAATGATTTTTGTATATATATATATATACATATATATATATATATATATATATATATATATATATATATATATATATATATATATATCCATACTATATTTCAACGCGTTGGAGTGGGTTACCAGCATCTCTCGCTGAACAGATATATTTGGCTTTCAGGCATAGAGGAGTAGAAACCGGAGCGCGCTAGAGATTTGGAGTGTAGAGTAGATAGTTTCCCTTTTGGCCTGCGTGTCATGCTTATGTATTTACATTATTGAGGATATTAGTTAGTTAGCCTGTGCACCTGAGTTCTCTAGCTCAAGTGTGGCATAGCATCCCGTACTCTATTATATTATGTTTTGGGATTTAATGAGAATTAACTTTATTATATAAGTCTTAAAAGTTGAATAATTTTGGGGTGTTACAGTTGGTATCAGAGCCTAAGTTTGACCCTAGGATAAGACAGATAAGCTTAATTTCTAGGCATTATTTGGAGTAATTTTAGTTAGTGAGTTGCATAAATAAATTACATTTTAGGGTCGATTTTATTATAAATATTATATTATTTATACGTTACTAGTTTAGATTGGTTTTAATAAATATTAAGCTAATGTTGCATTTTTATTAATATAAATAGGAGTTTTATTTTAGCTACAGTATTAAATTTATTTGGTAGTTTTATATCTTAAATTTTAATTAAGTTTAATTAAGTTATGTTATTAGGTTATAATTGTCTTTACTTTATCTTTATTTTATGTTATATTATTTTATTATTTTCCTTTGAGGTTTTGCGTAGCAGGAAGAGAAAAAGGAAAGGGATTAAGGCTTAGGTTATATATTGGGTGCGTACGGCAGTAGAGGAGGACAGAACAGAACAGGGGGAAAGAGGCGAGAGGAATTGCAGTGGCTAGGCGTGCAGCGGCGGCAACGAAGCAATTGAGACTACAATCTTCTTAGGCTTGGATTGCTTCTCTTGTCTCAACTTTTATTCTCGTTTCTATCTTTAGAATAATATTTCTTGAATTGTTTATGCATTTAATTATGATTATCGGATAGAATTTTAATTAGGGATTTGGATTAGCCTTGATTAGATTAATTGACTATTTTTCATGTGTTAATTCTTTCAATTTCAATTTAATAATTGAACTTGATTATATTTATTTTATGTATTTTAATTGTTGATTGTGTGACTGGCCACTGCATAATTCTAACATTAGGGTTCATAAGAAGAACTGACAGGTGAATTATGAACCTAGAACTCGTAAGATAAACACAATTGACCTAAACTAGACATAGCTTTAGGTATTTGTGGTGATATTTGATTGTTGCTTAATGGGTTTAATTAATGTTGGTGAGATATCGACGGATGATCACAGTTAATTGGATACAACCTAGTAGCTCGACGGAGTATTAGGATATATTTGAAGCAATCATCACTATATTCGTAAGAATTAATACTTAGGAGAGTTAGTTAATTATCTAATAGGTGAACCCCAAATCCCTAGTCTTCTCTCAATTGGAATTTTCTTTGCTTTAATTTCATAAATATTCTTTTTAATTATATTAATTCTAATTATTTGCGTTTTTCCTAATCAACAAATTGATTATTTAAGATAACAGTTAATAGTGTTCTTCGTGGGATCGACCCTGGAATACTCCAGGAATTTATACTCTGATTGACTCTGTGCGCTTGCAGATTATAGCAATCAAGTTTTTGGCGCCGTTGCTGGGGAACACTTTATTAAGTTGTTTTTAAAAGTTTTTCTTTTCTGATTTATTTAGGTTGTTAGGTTCGTTATTATTTTATTCTTATTTTTTTTTACTAAGTTTTTGTTTTTCCTATTTTTATTTTATTCTGTTTATGAACTTAAGGCGTTCACTAAGGCATAAAAACGTGGAATTATTTCCTATTGATCTTGAAATTGAGCGTACTTGCAGAAAAAACAGGGTACGAAGGCGGCTTGAAATGGCTGAGAACAATAGAGTGGGTCAACTGGATGACCCCGTACCACCAATAATTCCACCTCCTCAAAATCAAGCAGCTCAACCACGTCTTCGAGACATCCAAAGACCGGTAATAGCTGTTAATCCTTCTTGCATTTAATTATCTGATGCAGATAGGAATTATGAACTCAAGACTTTCCATCTGAATATGTTCCCTACCTTTAACGGTTTGGGAAGTGAAGATACTTTGGGTTTCATGCGAGAGCTCTATAGTACGGTACAAACTTTACCATTAAATAATTTATCTGAAGAAGAGCTTAGAATAAAATGTTTTCCATATTGCATGAGGGGTGATGCTAGGCAGTGGTTGTTAAATTTACCAGAGGGTTCTTTAAGAGTTTGGGATGATGTTTACAATGCTTTCATGTTTAAATATTATTCATCTCAAAAGACAATGGACTATAGGAGTAGGATATGCACTTTCACTCAAAGAGATGGTGAATTATTTCATGAAGCATGGGATCGTTTTAAATTGCTTTTGACACAATGTCCACACTATCAATTCTCATTGTTATTGTTGACACAATTCTTTTATGATGGTTTAACTCCTAATTGTCAGTCTCTTGTAGATACTGCTGCAGGTGGATACACAGGTGATAAAAATAGTGATGAATTAGAAGTTATCTATGAGAGCTTAGCTACTAATTCTCGACAAAAGGCAGTGAAAGGTCGAAGAGCTGCTGTGCATGAAATTAGCACACAATCTGAGTTGACAACACAAGTGGCTGAATTGACTAAACAGATGAACTTATTGATGACTCGTGATAGTTCGAATAGAGAATTTTGTTCTTATTGCAATACATATGGTCATAATTCTTCTGTTTGTATGAATGCAGAGTCATCACAACCATCTTATGAGGAAGCTTATTACATGGGATCCAACATGGGTAGGCAACAACCAAGAAATGATCCATTTTCTAATACATATAATCCAGGTTGGCGAAATCACCCTAACTTCTCATGGAGAGATCAAGGTAATGCAAGACCAATGGGACCACCCGGATTCCAGCAACAAGGACCATCAGGATTCCAGCAGCAGCAATACAGACCTTTCCAGCAGCCACCTGCACCACAACAGTCTCAACTTCCTGCTCAGGAGAAGAAGCCTCAATTGGAGGAGATGTTCATGCAATACATGGCTAGCCAGGACACTATGATGAAGAAAATGGATGCAAAAATTGATAAGGTTGCTCAGTCCAACCAAGCATCCATTCATAATTTAGAGATGCAAGTAGGTCAATTGGCTAAATTGGTTGCCGAAAAGGATCGAGGTAAGTTTCCTAGTACCACTGAAATAAACCCTAGGGAAGGAGCTATGGCTGTCACGTTGAGAAGTGGTAAGATATTGAATGAAATTATGAAAGACAATGAACCCACGAGGGTTGAGAAAGAGAGTGATAAAGAAGAGGATCAAGTGCCTAAAGAGAATTCTAGTGATCAAAACCTCAATTCCTCTATAGTAAAACCTTATGTACCCCCCATTCCATATCCACAAAGGTTACAAAAGAGGAACCGGGACAATAACTTTAAAAGATTTTTAGAGGTTTTTAAAAAATTGCAGATTAATATTCCTTTTGCAGAAGCACTTGCCAATATGCCATCTTATGCCAAGTACATTAAGGAAATTGTGTCTAATAAAAAGAAATTGGAAGAGTTTGCTACTGTGCATTTAAATGAGGAGTGTAGTGCTATTCTATAAAGCAAATTACCTCCTAAGTTAATGGATCCATGAAGTTTTTCTATTCCTTGCACTATTGGTAATACTGTCATTGATAAATGCTTATGTGATCTAGGTGCCGGTATTAACCTTATGCCTTTAAATCTTTTCCATAAGTTGGGAATAGCTGAAATGAAGCCAACAACAATCTCTCTTCAACTTGCTGATAGATCAGTCAAGTACCCGCTTGGAGTAGTGGAGGATATATTGGTAAAAGTTGGTAAATTTTATTTTCCTGCTGATTTCCTGATTCTTGATATGGGTAGTGATACAGATACATCTCTTATACTTGGTAGGCCATTTTTGTTGACAGGAGGAGTATTAATTGATATGCCTTTAGGGAAATTGATTTTTAGAGTAGGTACAGAAAAAGAGGAATTCTCTATCTCTAAAGCTGTAAAATTACCAACCTTTGATGAATCATGTCTTTTTGTTGATGTTATTGAGAAACCTTTAGAAGAAGAATTTGTTAAGAATTCACCTAGTGAAACACCACATCAACTTGAACTTAAACCACCTTCATTGCGGTTCAAATACGAATTTTTTAGTAACAATGATACTTTTCTTATGTTTTCTTATGCTGATTTACTTCATGCAAAAGAAGAGAGATTGTGGAGAACATTGACTAAAGCTTGGCATGACAAAAATAATTTTTGGAGAGAATTCAATGTAGGGCAAGAAGTTTTGTTGTCTAATTCTTGTCTTAAGCTTTTTCTAGAGAAATTGAAGTCTAGATGGTTTGGTCCTTTCATGGTCACTAAAGTTTGTTCGTATGAGGCCATAGAGATTGAAAGAGAGAAAAAGAGATCATTCATGGTTGCTTCACCAAAAGGCAGCCCCGGAAGAAACTGGCAACTAACAGGGAAGTTTCCTGTTTATTTTATTTTCTCATACTTGCTTTTATATTTAACATTGAGGACAATGTTGAGTTTGAGTGTGGGGAAGGTAAAGTAAGATTAGAGGATATTTTCTACAAGTTTTATGCAAAATAGGCAATATAAAAAAATTTTGCATTTTTCCTGTAATTTTCTGCAACATTTTCTGCATTTTCTCTATTTTTCTGCATTTTGCTACAGTAAAATTTTGCATTTTTCTTTCTACATTTTCTGCACTAATTTTCTGCATTTTATGGGATTTTCAGCGTCATTTCTTTCATTTTTATGCAATTTTTCAGCAAAATAAAGTTTTAAAAAAATGTCTTCTTATGACTATGTTGATTGGGAGATAAGTTCTAGAGTTTTGGGAGTGCATAATATCAATGAATGTGTTTGGCTATATGTATGCCTGCATAGAGTTAGTAGTCAAATTCTGTCATACCGTGAGCTTTTGAGCCTAGAGGTTGCCCACTGCAACTTATTTTCATTTTTTGTGTTTATTTGCCCTCTTTGATTGTGTTACTTCTAGAACTTGCTTCATACCATTTCAGAGCTACATGTTATATGTTGACATGAGAATGATTTAGGCATTAGGATTTAGCCTTATGGCCTTAAAAATGACCACATCCTTATACATGTTATATTTCCCCTAGTGAACCATTTTTGAGCTTTAAAATAAATATAAGACATGTTTCTTCATTAGCCAATCCCAAAGAACCTTAACTCATAAAAAGAAGCCTCTTAACCCGTCCTTGAGTCAGTGGATGTCATTATTTCATTTATCTGTGCAAGATGACCAAAAGTGATGAAGTATGGGTGAGATTGGAGTTGAAAGGTGATTCTACAACTGAGTTGCTTTGGATGAGGAATTGGTTGTGATCAAAGGGGTGAAAAAAAAAAAGAAAAAAAAAAGAACAAAATGATATGTTCTAGTTTGTGGGTTGGAAAATCTTGTTAGCCAAACTTTTGTGCTCATTTTATTCTTAAAATGATTTATGAGCAATGAAGGCATGATAGAAATTTGATGATTATGGGAAGAGTACTATTGAGGGTTGTGTGAAAATGAGGAGCAATCTATTCGGTTTTACCAGAGAAAAACAAGAGGAAAAAAGAGAAAAAAAGAGAAAACAAATGAAAAAAAAAGGAAAAAAAGATGAAAAAGAGATGGAGGTTTTGAAAGTTGTTTATTAGTGAAAATGATGAGGGGGAATGAAACAGTGATAGCTTGTTTTAATAGAGTTCATTGTATGGGTAGAATACGAGTTCGTGCTCTTGATATGGTGAAATTATGACTCTACTAATCCCTTAGACTTTATTTGTATTTCCTTATATCCTTTCTTTCTTAAACCACATACCCTTGGCCCCATTACAACCCATAAATAAAGACCTTTTGACTAGTGTTTTTCATATAATTTGGGTAGTGGAGTTTTGGTGGACAAGCAAGCCTATGGCAAGTGCACTCTCAATAGGGGATGGTGTGTACCTTTATTATACATGTTTATATGAGAGATTTAGTGAACAACCGTGAGGACTACTATTCTCTATTGTCTTGTGTGCATATGACTTTGAACTCTCATGAAGTATTATGTGTTTACCAATTCCCTTGAATTGAAAGACTAGTTGACATGGTTATGGTTGGTAGTTTGATTTCATTGCATAAGTTTGCTTGGGGACAAGCAAAACCTTGAGTGTGGGGAAGTTTGATAAGCTTAATTTCTAGGCATTATTTGGAGTAATTTTAGTTAGTGAGTTGCATAAATAAATTAAATTTTAGGGTCGATTTTATTATAAATATTATATTATTTATATGTTACTAGTTTAGATTGGTTTTAATAAATATTAGGCTAATGTTGCATTTTTATTAATATAAATAGGAGTTTTATTTTAGCTATAGAATTAAATTTATTTGGTAGTTTTATATCTTAAATTTTAATTAAGTTTAATTAAGTTATGTTATTAGGTTATAATTGTCTTTACTTTATCTTTATTTTATGTTATATTATTTTATTATTTTCCTTTGAGGTTTTGCGTAGCAGGAAGAGAAAAAAGAAAGGGATTAAGGCTTAGGTTATATATTGGGTGCGTACGGTAGTAGAGGAGGACAGAACAGAACAGGGGGAAAGAGGCGAGAGGAATTGCAGTGGCTAGGCGTGCAGCGGCGGCAACGAAGCAATTGAGACTACAATCTTCTTAGGCTTGGATTGCTTCTCTTGTCTCAACTTTTATTCTCGTTTCTATCTCTAGAATAATATTTCTTGAATTGTTTATGCATTTAATTATGATTATCGGATAGAATTTTAATTAGGGATTTGGATTAGACTTGATTAGATTAATTGACTATTTTTCATGTGTTAATTCTTTCAATTTCAATTTAATAATTGAACTTGATTATATTTATTTTATGTATTTTAATTGTTGATTGTGTGACTGGCCACTGCATAATTCTAACATTAGGGTTCATAAGAAGAACTGACAGGTGAATTATGAACCTAGAACTCGTAAGATTAACACAATTGACCTAAACTAGACATAGCTTTAGGTATTTGTGGTGATATTTGATTGTTGCTTAATGGGTTTAATTAATGTTGGTGAGATATCGACGGATGATCACAGTTAATTGGATACAACCTAGTAGCTCGACGGAGTATTAGGATATATTTGAAGCAATCATCACTATATTCGTAAGAATTAATACTTAGGAGAGTTAGTTAATTATCTAATAGGTGAACCCCAAATCCCTAGTCTTCTCTCAATTGGAATTTTCTTTGCTTTAATTTCATAAATATTCTTTTTAATTATATTAATTCTAATTATTTGCGTTTTTCCTAATCAACAAATTGATTATTTAAGATAACAGTTAATAGTGTTCTTCGTGGGATCGACCCTGGAATACTCCAGGAATTTATACTCTGATTGACTCTGTGCGCTTGCAGATTATAGCAATCAAAGACGCTTAAGACCAAGACCTTAGGACAATAGGCTTAAAACCTTAAAAGTTTGGTAAGATAGGATTTGGGGAATCATAGGACACGTGGTGAGATCGTGAGACCTTACACTTCCTTCACACCAACTAACACATAATTTAAATAAACTTCCTCTACATCCATAGCATCAAGGTAAGGATGCAAAATAATATCAACCTATGAAACCCCAGGATGACATCAAAGAAGAAGCAGACAAAAGCACCGAAACTTCCCACACAGGAATTCCTGACTCAAAATCTACAACGTCTGGCCCAAATTGCCCAGGCATTAAACAATGCAGTCCCCCAACCATCGCCACCAAATAGAAACTTGGAAATCCACCGCCAAGTCTCGGAACACCAACCGCCCACCTTCTCCGGGGACGAAAATCCCACGATCCTCAAAGAATGGATCAGAACCTTCGACAAAATATTTAGGGCAACGGGATGCACAGAAAACCACCAAGTCGAGGCGGCCTCCTTCTAGTTCAGGCACGGGGCCGACACCTGGTGGGTCCACGAGAAACCCAATTGCGAACAAAGCCCCGGGTTCAACTGGGAAGCCCTAAAAACGCGACCACGAGAACAGTTCTACCCCAGTCACCTGAAAGCAACCATATACGAGGAATTCCTCCACCTAAAATAGGGAGCAACCCCGATCACAGAATACTACCGGCAGTTCCTTAAGCTAGCTCGCCTCACTCCCGAACTAGTACCTACAGAGACAATCAAAATCAAGAAATTCATAAGGGGCCTCAACCTCAAAAACCAGAAGGCCCTAACTATACAAGAGCCGAGAACCCTCGAAGATGCCAACGCTAAGGCATTCCAACTACAACAAATCCCAGACGAACCACAGGAAACGCACCTGGGACACAAAAGAAAGTTTGGAAGGAACCACACAAACCCCCTCCGGGAGCCTAAAACCGCCAGGGCTACCTTACCCCACCAAGTCGTGACACCGGCCACTCAAGGAAGGATCCTTACCATAAGCAAAGCCAAAATCGGAGATAGCAACATAGTCTCCGGAACCTTCCTTGTACACACCACCCCCGCCACCGTATTATTTGATTCAGGGGCTACCAACTCATTTATAGCAACCGAATTCGCCACTCAACTCGGTCTTAACACCAGCACCAAAGTACAACTCCAGGTCAAAGTAGCCTGCGGTGAAATCATAAGATGTGACCGCACGTACAAAAACATAATAATCACCATCAAAGGAGTGGAATTCCCTAGCAACCTAATACAATTCAGACTAGATGGAGTACAAGTGATTTTGGGCATGGACTGGCTAGGGAAATTCCAGGCACAAATCTTATGCGGCGAACAAAAAGTGGTCTTACGGGGACCAAACGGCAAAAGGGTATCCTACCACGGAACCCACAAGGATCCGGAAATCAAATTAGTAAACATGATAAAAATGAAGAAATATCTAACCCAAGGAAACGACGCCTTCCTATGCTCGGTCAAGGACCTCAACACCGAGATAGCCGAACCCCAAACCATCCTAGTGGTAAACGAATTCACCGACGTCTTCCCAGACGAAACCCCCGGAGCACCCCCAACTAGAGAAGTCGAGTTCACGATAGACCTAATACCAGGCGCTGCTTCGATCTCTAAACCACCCTACAGACTGGAACCAAAGGAAATGAAGGAACTAAAAACACAACTTCAAGAACTACTAGATAAAGGATACATCCGCCCCAGCTCCTCACTATGGGGAGCACAGTATTATTCGTTAAAAAGAAAGATGGGAGCATGCGCCTGTGCATCGACTACAGGGAACTAAACCAAGTTACAATAAAGAATAAATACCCTCTTCCCCGAATCGACGACGTATTCGACCAACTTAAAGGAGCAGGGGTGTTCTCGAAAATTGATTTAAGATTCGAATACCATCAGATAAGAGTAGCCAACCCAAATATCCAGAAAACAGCCTTTCGAACACGCTACGGCCATTACGAATTCATGGTGATGCTCTTCGGACTCACCAATGCGCCCGCTATATTCATGGACCTCATGAATCGAGTATTCCAGCCCCACCTAGATGACTCGTCATTGTATTCATCAACGACATCCTGGTCTACTCCCGAAACGAGGAAGAACATGAAAAGTACCTCCGCACAACCCTACAAACCCTGAGAGAACACCAACTATACGCCAAGTTCTCCAAGTGTGAATTCTGGAAGGACAACGTAGCCTTCCTGGGTCACGTGATAACCGAAGAAGGAATCAAGGTGGACCCCACCAAGATTCACGCCGTCAAGGAATGGCCCACACCAAAATCGCTTTCGGAGGTCAGAAGCTTCCTAGGATTAGCTGGCTATTATAGGAGGTTTGTACCCGATTTTACCAAAATAGCTCAGCCTCTCACCAAGCTCATGAAAAAGGAAACCCCTTTCGTTGGGACAACAACTGCACCACAGCCTTTCAAGAATTGAAAGAGAAACTAACCACGGCACCCGTCCTAACCCTCCCCTCCGGGGTGGAAGGATTCAAAGTCTTCAGCGACCCCTCCAAAAAGGGGCTGGGATGCGTACTGATGCAAAAGGGGAAGGTAATAGCATACGCATCTAGATAACTCAAAACCCACGAAGAAAATTACCCCACACACGACCTCGAGCTAGCTGCCATCGTGTTCGCCTTGAAAATTTGGAGACATTACCTATACGGAGTACAATGCAAGATTTATACGGATCACAAGAGCCTAAAGTACATCTTCACCCAGAAAGATCTAAACATGCGACAATGAAGGTGGCTGGAACTCATAAAAGATTACGACCTAGATATCAAGTACCACGAAGGCAAGGCTAACGTTGTGGCAGACGCCCTAAGCCGAAAGACTAACCACTCCGTCAACGCCACCTGGATCTTACCAGACCAGCTATACAAGGACTTCCAGAAGTTGAACTTGGAGGTGGTAGAGCAAGGTCGAACCAACTCCGAGATCCGCCTATTCAATGCTAGAGTCATACCCACACTATTCGAAGAAATCAAGGCCGGACAGCATCAAGACCCGGAACTAAGTAAAATTCGGCTCGACCTAACTCAGGGAAAGGACGGACCCTTCAAAATATGCGAAGATGGCAGCCTCCGCTATCAAGGGAGGTGGTGCGTACCCACAACACACCCCCACCTGAAGCAACAAATCCTGAGAGAAGGACACAACTCCCCACACTCAGTACACCCCGGAGGCGACAAACTGTAACAAGATGTTAAAAAGATGTTTTGGTGGCCCAACATGAAAAGGAAGTCGCAGACTTCGTGGGCAAATGTCTGAACTGCCAAAGGGTAAAAGCCGAACGATGCAAGCCCAAAGGACTCGTATAGCCCTTGAAATACCACAAGGGAAGTGGGACTCCATATCCATGGATTTTGTCGGAGGGTTACCCACAACACCAACCGACAAGGATAAGATCTGGGTAATAGTGGACCGGCTAACCAAAACAGCACGGCTCATTGCTATGAAAGAAACGTGGACAATGACGCAACTAGCCCGGGCCTACCTGAACCGAGTAGTAAAATACCACAGGATCCCCCGAAAAATTGTGTCCGATAGGGATCCCAGGTTCCTCTCACAATTCTGGAAGTCTCTACAAACAGCCTTGGGGACACAACTGAACCTGAGCACTGCCTTCCACCCCACTACTGACGGCCAAATAGAGAGGACCATTCAGACTCTCGAAGACATGCTAAGAGCCTGCATGTTGGACTTCCAAGGGACATGGGAGGAACATCTAGACCTCATCAAATTCTCTTACAACAACAGCTACCACACAAGTATCCGCATGGCCCCCTACGAAGCTCTGTACGGTAAAAAATGTAGGACCCCCTTATGTTGGGAAGACATGGTCGGCCCAGTAACACTAGGACCCCAATACTTACAAGATATCATAGCTAAAGTCAAACACATACAAGAAAGAATAAAGGCCGCCCAAGACCGCCAAAAATCCTACGCCGACCAAGGAAGGAAACAAGCCGAGTTCACCCCCGGGGACAAAGTCTGGTTAAGAATCTCATCCACACGAGGGGTAATGAGGTTCGGAAGAAAAGGAAAACTCAGCCCCCGGTTTATCGGCCCCTATGAAATCATAGAAAGAATCGGGAACCTGGCCTACCGCCTCGCCCTACCCATTGAACTGCAACGGGTACACAACGTATTCCACATATCCCAACTAAAGAAATATGTACACGACCCGAGCCACATACTACAACCCGAGACCGTGGACCTTGATGATGCACTAGCTTACGAAGAGAAACCCGTAAGAATCCTGGACACCAAGCCGCCGACGAGCCATAGAAATGGTAAAAGTCCTCTGGACCAACCATGGGACCGAAGAAGAAACATGGGAACTCAAAGACACAATGAAAGAACGCTACCCCGAACTCTTCACACCAGGTAACCAAGACAAAAGCATATGATAAGGGAAGAAGTTACTCAGCAAGGACCAAAGCTTCAAGGACGAAGCTTCCCGTTAAGGGGGGGAGAGTGTAACACCCCGCGTTACGGTCCATAAACCAATTAATTAATTACCCAGAAAGAAAGATTAAAATCTCATTAACTAGGAAAGGCCCACCATAAGCCCATGGACCCTTATCCCTAATTCCAACCCTTAGTCCCATAGGAAATAGAAGTAGCCAATTATATAAATAGGGGCATAGGAGGCACCTAGAATTCACACCACAAATAATCCCTCACCGCACAAGAAAGTTCCAAGAACTCCCTTAGGAGAAATCAAGAAAGGAGAAATCTTAAAGAAAGACCCTTCATAGCCAAGGAAATTAATTAAGGCTAAGAGGTAACCCATGTCTCAACAAAACCTATTTTCTTCGCTATAATCTCTTTCCTTGGCATCCCTTTATATTCTTGTGTCTAGATTGAATTCTTCAGTGATAATTATGTTATGTTCTTGATGATTGATAAGATGACTTATATGCGTTCTTGAGAATCTTGATGACCTTGATGATAAAAAGAAGTTCTTGATTATGATATGATGATTCTTGACGAATCTTGATATTTTCTTGATGTTGAAAATAAAATATGTTCTTGATGATTTGGGTGGGATTAGAGCACTAGGTTGGATTGGGAATTTGTATTAAGGACATTCTTGATTTATATTTGGGTGGGAATTCGCATGATTGGGTGTTGTTTATATATAGGATAAGTCCTACATGATTCTTGCTTTTGATCCGTTAATTGCTTATGTGATGTCGTTATTTGCGTTTAAAAGTGTCTAAGCATGCTTTCGGGTTCTACAAAGGATCCCGGGACGAATTTGTGATGAATGAGTCAGTGGGGGGTAGGTGGGGGTGGGGGAACCCACCACCTACCCGCTGCCCAAAGGGCACTGCCCGGAACAGTGCCCACCGGCGGGCAGCCGGCGGGTGACCCCCACCCACCGACTACCCGCTGGTCCATACCCCACCCCGGGTCCCTGGCTTCCCCGTTTGATGTTCCCCGTTCCCCATGGTGTCCTAACGGACCCCGTTTGTCGTGCCTGAGTCTAGTTTGGAATTTCGGGTACCATTCGTAGGTTAAACGTGTCTTAGGAATTGCATGCTAGTTGAATTGGTAAGCCGTGGACCTAGGTGGAAGTTATATGAGCCCCTAGGAATTATTCGTAGTATATGAATGATCACAAGTAAGCTTAATTATATGTCTCCCCCTCCCTATGTGAATTATGTGTCATTACGTGCTATTGTGTGTTACGTGATGCATGACCCAAACTTGGTTAAGATCAATTGGGCTATACGAGCAGTTGAATGGGTTGAGAACCATCCCAACTGCTAACCAGGCCGGTTAAGATCGGTCAGGGATATTGATATGATATAGGACTGAGGTCCACTATACGGGCAGTTGAATGGGCTGAGAACCATCCCAACTGTTAACCAGGCTGGTAGAGACCGGTCAGGTATATAAAGATTATGTATAGGACTGAAGGTCCACATGGGCCTCAGTGATATGACCCACCGACCTGGATGCGCCAGGTGGTGTGTAGGGCCAACAAGCCGATGAAGGCTGTAGTCTACCGACCTGAGTAATCAGGCGGTGTGTAGGGCTACGGCTGGCTGCGGTCCACCGAGTGGTGGGACATCGGTATGTAGGACCGTAGTCTCCGAGGATTTTTGCCCACCGACTGAGTTTAGCTCAGCGGTGTGTCGGGCTTGATCCGCTACGGCCCAGCGATTGTGCGCATCAACGGTGTGTAGGGTCGTAAGTCCCCCCTTGTAAAGGGGATCGCGGTCCACCGACTGGGCGCGTCAGCGGTGTGTCGGATCGTGGTTCGACATTGAGTTCGTCAGCGAATCTCAAAGGGTTGGTTGCGATCAACTCCCCTCGTACCGCGGTACTGAGGTAGGGTGCTGAGGGGCCGTGTTAATGATATAAGCATTAACCCTCATGTCCGGGGCATGCGATTGGTCCCGTGGCACCATCAATGATTATGTGATATGGGTGATGATTGGTTGATGGTGTGGTTTGAAATTGAGAAGTGGCTTGTGACCGTAAATGCGTATTCCTTATGATGTTATTCCTACTTTACTGCTTATTGTTGTCTGATGTGCTTGTCCCAAATTGCTGAGTCTATTCCTGGTTTTAAAACTAGTGTCTCTTAAGTATATATATCTTCCTGCTTCGAAATGATTTTTGTATATATATATATATATATATATATATATATACTATATTTCCACGCGTTGGAGTGGGTTACCAGCATCTCTCGCTGAACAGATATATTTGGCTTTCAGGCACAGAGGAGTATACACCGGAGCGCGCTAGAGATTTGGAGCGTAGAGTAGATAGTTTCCCTTTTGGCATGCATGCCTTGCTTATGTATTTACATTATTGAGGATATTAGTTAGTTAGCCTGTGCACCTGAGTTCTCTAGCTCAAGTGTGGCATAGCACCCCGTACTCTATTATATTATGTTTTGGAATTTAATGAGAATTTACCTTTATTATATAAGTCTTAAAAGTTGAAAAATTTCGGGGTGTTACAGCCACTCCCAAACGCAAAAAGAAGAAGCTTGAAGCTCCCCAGCCACCCTATTAAGAAAGTGGCACCGCCGCCCAAATTTGCAAAGGTGAGATTGAGACGAAGAAGAAAGAAGACACTAGCCACCGGAAGAACAGTGAAAAGTCTCACAAAATTGGGCTCCAAGAACACTAGAAGAGGACTCCGCAAGTTGGCTGTGTAAGGGGAAAGGAAATACTGTCAAAATCTAAAGGAGAAGATAAAAACAAAGAAAGACGAAAATACCCCTGGAATACCGGTTAACAGGCAGAAATTCTAACGACGGACTAAAATTGGAACACTTTTAATTACAGTGGTCGCAATGTGGCAAAATTAATTAAGGTGGACTAAAATTTGAAAGGCCCATATAATAGTAGGACCAAAAATGGAATTCAGTCTATATTATTTTTTTATATTATACAATATTATACATTCAGTACACATTTAATGTACTTTTAGTATATTAAAAATGTAACTTGTATTTTGGAAAAATACATAATTTGAGCACTGTAAATACATTATTTTGTATAATGTACATTCAGTACATAAACAATTTACTTTTAGTATATATACTTTTTATGATCCATACAATATTGTGTCGTAGACTATGGTCCACACAATAATTTTCCATAAATAAGTGAAGCATGATTCACGTACTTGAAGCTTATTAGTTTGATTCTTACTCACATTTTCTTAATCGATCTCTTCGCACAAGATTTACATTTCTTGTGTTAAAAAAAAAAAAAAAAAAAAAAAAAAAAAAAAAAAAAAAAAGAAATACACAATTTCTTTCCACGCTAGCCCTTTTCTGTAGCCATTAGATTATCACAATTCAACCTCTACTATCCATTTTTGGGGCCGGTTAGGCGACCGCGGAGGGCCCATGCTTGAAGGGTCCCATTCATATGTGTGTGTGTGTGTATACACACACATATGTATGTATATATATATGTTTTCTTTTTTTATTAAGTAGTGTTATAATTATAATAGAAAACAAAAAACGTAGCATAGATGGAAGCCTAACCGATGTGGGACTGCAGGAAGTTGGGAATCTAAGCGTAATCAAATAACTTAAAATCACTAATTTCTTAATTACATCTCATTACCTTAAAGTCTCTGTCCATTCGTCTTCTTCAAGAATTTTTTTTCACAATTTCGATGAATCCTCTTTTTCTCTTTGTTACATCTTCGTCGACGGTCGACCATTGTTTGTCAGTTTGGATCGCTGCTCGTTGGATCCTAGTATCCTACACCGTTGTCCGTTGTAACTTGTAAGCTGTTATTAATGTTAGGAATATAGCGGAATAATGCGGAAGCGAAGAATCGAAAATTGAGAATTATAGAAGTTAAATAATATGAAAAATATATAAATGACAAATAAATTATTAAGAATGGAAAATATAAATAAATAAATATATATATATATATATATATATTATTCTCTAAAAAGAGAATATAAATGAAGAAATATATATATATATATATATATATATGCTACGTAATTGATGTAATTCACTTTTGATGAATTCAAATTGATGTAATAATGAGGTACATTAAAAACAAGGAATCTAAAGCTATTTATACATTGAAAGAGGAGAAAATAGCGCAGGAAGAAGGAGAGCATCATGCGGCAGTTGCGACAATTGTATGGAAATCCATAGCCATTTGTAATATATAAATAGCTAGCTTAGCTTTCTAATTCTAGGCATCTCTTTTTACATCAATTAATTTTGAATACATTTCACTTTTCCTCTTCCTACGCATATATATATATATATATATATATATATATATATATATATATATATATATATATATTATTTCATATTTTGTCATTTTAATATATTTTCCTATTATTTAACTTCTATAATTCTCAATTTTCGATTCTTCGCTTCCGCAATATTCCGCTATATTCCTAACAATTAATTTTTTTTTTGTCTTTATTTCCCTCTGCAACTGAACTTACCGGCTACCAAAGGAGAAATTTTTCAAAAAATTCAGGTGCTTTTGTTCTTTTCTTATACACAATCAAAATTTATTTTATATAATGCTACCTAAACACCATTTATCTGAGAGTGGAAAAGAATAAAAAAAAAAAAAAAAAAAAAAAAAAAAAAAAAAAAAAACAAGAAAACAAGTAGAGTAGTTAATAGAATAACAAAGAGGAGATATGAATAAATTTTTCAAAAAATCAAAATCTTCTAATGAAATTTTGAAACAATCTAAAGAAAATTTAAATGACCAAGGCCATGTTAACGAGGGTATAGCTAGGTAATTTGAGTAAGCATGATAATGTAACGAATAATAGTTCTTTAAATGAACATGATAATTTACCAAATGAATGTAATGTCGAAAATGAGTGTAATGTTGACAATACATTGGATAATGAACATGATAATTATTTACCAAATGAATGTAATCTTGAAATGAGTGTAATGTTGACAATACATTGGCTAATGAACATGATAATTATTTACCAAATGAATGTAATCTTGAAATGAGTGTAATGTTGACAATACATTGGCTAATGAACATGATAATTATTTACCAAATGAATGTAATCTTGAAATGAGTGTATTGTTCACAATACATTGGCCAATGAACACCTTATCCCTCATTTTGATATTTATGATCCTAGGAATTGGGCTAATCTTAATAGTAAATCAAGGGATATTTGATTGAAAAAGGGCCTATAAGGGAATCAAATCTTATATTTCCTTTAGATAATAACTCTTTCATATGCTCATTATACTAGAAAGTTGAGTAATTGATTGATTAGTGATCGAAAATGGTTGATTTACTCAAAGTGGGTTGATAAAATATATTGTTTTTGTTGTAAGTTGTTTAAAAGTACTTTAGCAAATGACGGCTTTAGAGATTGGAAACATCTTTGCGAGAGACTCAAAGAACTTGAGAACGGTATTGAACATATGACTAATATGACTAGTTGGAAAGAATTAAGAGTAAGGTAAGTAATAATCAAACAATTGATAAAGATTTGTAATTTGAAATTACAAAGGAAAAGGAACGTTGGAGACAAGTTTTAGTACGATTTTTTTTTGTTTTGAAATTTATTGTGAAATATAATTTAGCTTTTCGATGATCTAATGAAAAACTTTTTCATGATAATAATGGCAATTTTTTAGGATTAGTTGAGATGATGGCAGAATTTGATGTGATAATAATGAAAGATCATGTTAGACGCATTCAAAATCATGAAATTCATTCATCATCATTATCTTGATTACAAAATTCAAAATGAGTTTTTTTTTTTTTTTTTTTGACCAATTTTCAAAATGAGTTAATTTCTCTTTTGACTCAAAGCGTTAAAAATTCTATTATAAGTGTTATTAGGGGCCTTTTTTTATATATAATTTCGCCCCATGCCTATAAAATGTTTGGACCCCTGTTCATTTTTTTTGTCCAGAGATCAAAATTCCAAAGAGGGGTAACCCCAACCATGTTGGTCAGGGTATTGGTTTGGTAACGACAACATTTCAAGTTCGACTCTTAGTGTGAGGAGCCTATTAGTCTTCTTGATTTAAACAGAACATCTATGGACAACGTAGACTAGTTTACTTAGCTTCTTTGTGATCTTTTATCAGCTAGGGTAATGAATCAAGAGTTTTGAATGAATGGAAAAAATCAACCTTGCCTTTCATTGATAAAAATACAGTACATATATACAAAGAGGGTTGTCCTTTGCTCCAAGAAAGCTAATGACAGAAAGGAAAAATACAAAGCCAAAGAAATAAATACCAAAAGATCAGGAAAGAAAAGGAAACGAATATTTACAACCAAAAATAAAATAACATTTCTAATATTGCTAATACCCCCCCCCCCCCCCCCCCCCCTCAAGTTGGAGCATGAACATCAAGATTGCCCAATTTGCTTAAAAGAAACTTAAACTGAGGCTTGCCCAAGGCCTTGGTCAAAACATCTGCCACTTGCATAGAAGTATGAACATATTACCAGACTGAACTTCATCACGAATAAAATGACAATCGACTTCAATGTGTTTGGTTCGCTCATGAAAGACTAGATTACGAGCGATGTGCAATGCCGCTTGGCTATCACAATACAATTGCATTGGTGTAGCATGAGAAATACCAAGATCAAGGAGAAGTGCTTTTAACCATTTCAATTCACTTGTTGCCGCAGCCCACTACTGGAAATTCTGAAATTTCCGACCACCTGAAAGTGATCTTAAATCAAGTTGAAAGTCTTGATCCGACCACTTTTGGTATCCGGAAAAACCTTTGTTGCTATTTCCGACCACATTTTGGACTTTTTGGTATCAACTTAATTTAAGATCATTTTCAGGTGGTCGGAAATTGCAGGATTTCCAGTAGTGGCCATTGCACGATACTCAGCATCAACAGAGGAGCGTGAGACAATGTGTTACTTCTTAGTTTTCCATGAAATCGGGGAAGTTCCTAGAAGAACAAAATAAGTAGTCAATGAGCGACAAGTGAGAGGGCAACCAGCCCAGTCAACATCACAATAGGCATATAGACGTAGATCACAATCAGCCCAAAGAAAAGCCCCTGCCCTGGATTAGCCTTCAAATAACGCACCACACGAAGTGCAGCTTCCCAGTGAGGAACCTGCGGTTTATGCATGAATTGTGCGAGAATGTGCACACTATAACAAATATCTGGACGAGTAACTGTCATGTATATAAGCCGACCAACGAGCTTCCTATAACTGGTAGGATCGGTAATTTCTTTTCCATTAGCCAAAGCAAATCGATGGTTTTCCTTGAGTGGGACAGCAGCAGGTTTTTCACCCAAGAGACCAGTCTCTTCAAGGATATCAAAAGCATATTTTCTTTGGCTAAGGAAAATACCAGATTCGTTGCGAGCGACTTCGAGACCAAGAAAGTATTTCAATGTGCCGAAATCCTTCATATGAAAGCAATTACTCAAGTAGAGCTTGAAACGATGCACAGCAGTATCGCCATTGCCAGAGATAACGAGATCATCTACATAGATAAGAATATATAGTTTCACACCATTGTGATTGCAAGTGAATAATGAGTGATCAGAAGATGACTGGTGAAACCCATAATTAGTGAGAGAGTCTGCCAACTTTGGAAACCAACACCGAGGAGCTTGACGAAGACCGTACAAAGACTTTCGGAGACGACAAACTTTGTTCGGGCATGAGGACACAAACCCAAGGGGGAGCTTCATGTAAATTGTCTCTGTTAAATCACCGTGCAAGAAAGAATTACTCACATCTATTTGGTAAAGAGGTCATCCATGAGCAACAGCAACAGCGAGAAAGGCACAAACTGTAACCATTTTAATGGTGGGTGCAAATGTTTCATTGTAATCAACTCCTTTGATTTGTCGATCTCCTTGGACAACAAGTCGTGCTTTATAGCGCTCAATCGATCCATCTGCATTGTATTTAACCTTGTAAACCCACTTGTTGTCAATGGCTTTATGACCAGGAAGGAGATCCTCAAGTATCCAAGTGCCATCGTCTTCAAGTGACTGAAGCTCTTGGCGCATGGCCTCTCGCCAATGAGGAGCTTGTACAGCCTCAGAGAATAATGTGGGCTCATGCTCTGCAGTAATTGCTGCAAGGTAATGCCGATGTGCCAAAGAAAATTTATCATAATTAACAAATTGAGATATGGGATGTACCGTACCTGAACACGTTTTAGAAGAGGTGGAACATGGCAGGGGGGATATGCGACTAGCAGAGTGCGTGATATAATCATGGAGATATGTAGGAACCCGTTTTTCCTATTTTCCACGACCAAGGTTCTCATCATCATCACTAGAAGCAGAGTTGGAATTGGGTAAGTTCACTGCATTCATATTAGTCACTTCATCTATCAAAGACACTTCTGATTCAGCAATTATCTCTGGAAGATTATTGGAAAAATCATCCCCAAGCCCATTTTCAGTAAGTGTCTCTGGAAGGTTTGTTAGGAATAAAGTGTAATGGTTTTGATATTGCAAATTTGTATTTGTAGATCCCCCAATTTTATTTTTATAGGTCTAGTAGAGTCTTAGACCATGATCGGGAAATTATTTAATTATGAAAAGAGAAAAATAGAGGAAGATGGATGAAAATAGAAGAAGAAGATATAAAGCCGAAAATCAAGAATTTGTCTGGAGAAAATGACAAATTGAAGAAGAAGATGAATGATACAATATTCACGTCGCTACTACTCAAAGAAGATATCCCAGAAGAATTTTCGTGAAGAAAATTAATATTGGAAGAATGCATGAAATTGACTTGGAGATCAAGCATCTATGGAAAGAAAGAAGTACATCAAATATGATTGGAGATTTAATCAAAAGCTGTACGGACGAAGTGGATGATGCTTGATATATTATTCGAAATGGCTCAAGTTTGAAACTCACCATTAACAATTTTACAAGGTAAAATTTGAGAAGTCAAATTAAATTAATCTGATGGAGTTGGGCGCTAGTTTAAGCTTTGGGCGCCAATTACAAGTGTAAATTGGGAAGCAATTGCACTTGGGAGCCAAATCAATTGAAATTGGGAGCAAGTTTCACATGGAAATCAATTCAATATGGGAGCCAATGTAGAATTGAATTGGGAGCCAAATCAATTGAAATTGGGAGCAAGTTTCACATGGAAATCAATTCAATATGGGAGCCAATGTAGAATTGAAATTGGGAGCAAGTTTCACATGGAAATCAATTCAATATGGGAGCCAATGTAGAATTGAAATTGGGAGCAAGTTTCACATGGAAATCAATTCAATATGGGAGCCAATGTAGAATTGAAATTGGGAACCAATTGAGGTTGTAGTATGGGATGCAATTTCAAAGTTGGGGACCGATTCAAAGAAGACATGGAGATCAAATTGAATTGAGATGAAATTCAAATACCAGGAAAAGTCTGGGAGCCAATTTCAAAGTCAAAGTCAACAATTCAAATTGGAAAGCAATTCAAATTGGGAAGCAATTGAAAGCACCAGGAGCAGTTAGGAGCCAATTGCAAGTCAAAGTCAATTGGGAGCCAATTACAATGGAGAAATTCAAATTGGGTGCCAATTACAAGCCAATTGAAATTGGGTGTCAATTACAATGGAGAAATTCAAATTGGGTGGAAGTTCAAAGGCAGTTTGAAGTCTGAGAACACCCAGACGTGAGAATGAAGAAGATGAAGATGAACTTACAGTGAAAATATTCTCACAAGGAAAAATACTAGTTTAACTAGTATGGGATTAAATTGATGAATATTTTTAAATCCCAAAGATACAAAGACCACTTCAGAGCTGATCAGAGAAGCCATTCTACTCCAAAACTGAGACCCAGATATTTTCCACTCAACGTAAAACCAGAGGAGTATCAGATGAAATTTGGGAGCTCATTTACATGGAGATAAAACTCCATCAACGGCTAGCTTATCTCTTTCTGACATTTTTGCAGAAGATAAGATAAGATCTCTGACAAAAAGATACAAGATTTCAAAAATGAGAGCGTCTCTTTCCAACGGACAGATTCTAATTACCAGCTATAAAATGATGAAGATATGAAGACTTGAAGACGGGGAACTTACGAACAAGAGAGCAGAAAATTTGAAACTCATCAAGAGATCGAATAGAGCAATTAAGCTTGAAAGAGCATAGAGCAAAAATCTCATTTGGTACAACGCATACCAAAAATCTTCAAGTGAGAAGTGAGAAAAGAAAAAGAACTCAGAGAGCTTCAAAAGAGAAATATTCTGAGAGTTCTTAAACAGAGCAAAGCAGAGCAAAAATATCAAGTGCTTTACTTGATATATTCAAAAAGAGAAAACACTCAGAGCTATCAAGAGAAATCATTCCAGAGTGTTTATCTTCATCAAAGAGACCTGCGCATCATTGAAGATCATCTACAGAGTCTCAAAAGTTGGAAGCAAGACAACACTTGTTTTGGAGCAAAACAAGAGAAGGGAGGAAAGTAGCACGGAGCTGTGAAATCCTGGATTGTCACACGGAGCTGTGAGATCCGAAGCAGCAGTGTCGGAGACACTGGGCGTGATTGGTGTGGGCTTGGTGATCAAAGCACCAGATCACGGGATACGTTTCTACCGGAGTGTGGAAGACGGGGGTAAAGTAACGCGGAGTCGTGAAATCCTGGGATAGTAGCGTGGCGACGTGAAACCCGAAGCAGCAGTGTGGTGTCACTGGGCGTGATTAGTGCGAGCTTTGTGATCAAAGCACTAGATCACGGAAATTCATTGTATCTTGGAAACAAGGAGTGGTAGATATAGTGAATTGGCTCTTGGAGAAAAGAGCAAGTGGAGTAGGAGGATTACACCACCTCGCGAACCACTATAATTGTCTTGTGTTCTTTACTGCTTTCTTTACATACTGCTCTTTATATATTTGCTCTCACGAAGATATACTGCTCACACAATCTCACACACACTTTATGTTTATTTATTTCCGATGTGCACCATACTCTAACAATCTAGTTAAGAGTTTTGGTTTATCTCTGTCTTAGCAATTGTTGTGCTGTGCGAAAAAGTTTGAAAGTCTATTCACCCACCCTCTAGACTTTCACCTTACCTCTTTTGGGACCAACAATTGGTATCAGAGCACGCTGTCTATTTAGGCCAATTTGCTATCTAAGCGCGTGCCTAACTGGGTCAACCGTTTCTGACTGCTAGACAGATCCATTCTACAAAGTGTGTGAATTGGATTAATCTTTCATATCGCTCGTGATGATGATGAAGAAAGATTTAGCTCAAAATCTATTATTCTGTCTTGATAAATTTGATGATTGGAAAGTTCGTATGCAGGTACACTTATCGGCTTTACCCGATGAAATGTGGGAAGTTATTTCCACTGGCCCTATAGAAATATTAAAAATCAATACGGCGTTTGTTATATCTCCGGATGCTCCACAGTACGTACAAAAGCCAAAACCGGAATGGACATCGGACGATAGAACGCGGAATAATCTTGACAATATTGCCAAGGATATTCTATTCAAAGCCGTTGATGATACAATATTTCCGAAGATCCGAAAGTGTGCCACTGCCAAAGAAATATGGGAAACTCTCATCATGATTGGCGAAGGAGATGAACAAGAAAAGGACAATAAGCTCACAATCGCCATGAAGAAGTTTGAAGATTTCAAAATGCTCTCAAATGAAAGTGTTGCAGACATGGAAGCTCGAATGATCAAAGTTCTTGGAGAGATTAGTGATCTTGGCAAAAATATTAGCCAAAAAGAAATTAATCTCAAAATTCTACGAGGCTTACCATCTGCATGGGATATGAAGGTTACGGCTATGCGCGATCACCGAGATCTAAGAATGTTGTCAACAGACAAATTATTTAGTGATCTAAAAGCATATGAGTTCGAAATGAAGGCCAAAGATGATGATGTTCATGAAGCTCGAAATGCTGCTCTAATGGCCGAACAACCGTCAACCTCCAGGCTAGTAGAAAATAATGTTGATTTTATGACTAACGAACAATTTGCTCTTTTTGTCAAAAAGTTTAGAAGGTTTATGCGAAAAGGAGACAACAAAAATTCTGCTCGTGGAAAATTCATCTCTCGCATAACACAAGAAGAAAAAGTCGAAGAAAATAAGGATTTATGCTACAATTGCCGCAAACCTGGACATTTTAAAATAAATTGTCCGTATCCGATCGTTAGCAAGTATCAAGGCAAAAATGTTGAATCTACACCGAACAAATCCGAAAGCAAAAGGTTCAAGCGCGACAAAAGAAAAGCTCTCGTTGGCAACGAACCAAACGAAAATGATGATTCGGAGGATTCATCATCAAGCGATGAAAGTTCATATTCGGATGATGATACGGCGCTAATATGCAAGTCAATTGAGTTGAGTACAAGTGAAGATTGTCTTATGGCTCTTGACGCTGAGGAAGAAGAGGTAACATCTAAATCTTTCAATTCTGTTAATTCTTCTTTTTCTCGTGAATCTATTGACAATCTAATGCGAGAATGTCAAGAGATTATGCTCACTCATCCTCAACTCAAGGAGCGCAATAATATTCTAATTCTTGAAAAAGAAGAAATGAATAAAAAATTGCAAGATGCTTTACTTGAAGTGAGTAAATTGAAGAATGAAAATATTCATCTTCAAGAAGAGTGTAAAGCAAGAGAGGTTAGAGAACATAATCTTAGAGCTACTATTGCTACGTTCACTAATTCGTCTAAAATTATAGATAAAATGGTGAGCATGCAAAAGCCATCAGGAGATAGAACCGGAATTGGTTATGACTCCACATGTTCTCAAATCCCTCAAAATCTGACTAATTCTACTACTACTTTAAATAATAAAGTTCAAGTGGTAAAATTTGTTAAAAGTCAGAATAGCACAATGAGACAAGGACTTGGCTATCAATCAAACGCAAAGTTGAATGTTGAAAGGCCGAAACAAGTTTATACTATGGCAAAGCAACAAAAATTCTACAAGCAAAGATATGCCAAAGAGTCAAGTGCAAAAAGATTTCATAGAAAAGAGGGAAGCTTTTCTAGAAATAAAGTTGGGAGATTTTATCCCACTCAAAAAGATTGGTTGTGCAATAGATGTAATATTTTTTATAGACCAAAGCAACCATTCTCTTCCCAGGTGCCAAAATATAAAAATAATTTTCAAAACCCGGCGCCAAAAATATTTTCTAAAGTGAGTTATGATTATCGTGTCTCCAATGGTTACAAATCGCCTCATCTTAATTCAATAAGATCAAGGTGGGTTTGGTTACCAAAAATCACTAACAGCAAAGGACCCAAGCAAGTATGGGTACCTAAAATTAATTAATCTTTTTGCAGGATGGTTGGTACATTGATAGTGGTTGCTCATGCCACATGACTAGAAATAAATCATATCTAGTTAATTTCAAAGAAATCGATGGACCAAAAGTTATATTCGGAGGAAATCAAAATTATGGAATTACAAAAGGAGTTGGCACGATCAAGAAAAATGGTTTGAAGATTGAAGATGTTTCTTTCGTTGAAGGATTGAAATTTAATTTGTTGAGCACTAGTCAATTTTGTGATAAAGGCTATCTTGTAGAATTTTCTAAAGATAATTGCCTAATCAAAAATGAGCTCACAAATGAGATTATTTTATCTGGAAGACGGCGAAAGAATATGTATGTTGTTAATTGGAGCACTAGCAAAGATTCAGTGTGCTTAATGGCCCGAAATTCAAATGAAGCTAATTGGGAATGGCACAGAAAGCTCAACCACTTAAACTTCAAGACTATCAATCAGCTTGCAAAGAAGAATCTAGTAGAAGGCTTGCCAGATATTATCTTCAAGAAGGACCAAGTGTGTGATGCATGCCAACGCGGAAAGCAAATCAAATCATCATTCAAATCAAAGACGCACGAGTCAACGTCAAGACCGCTAAGCTTACTACATATGGACTTATTTGGACCGATTGATCCAATAAGTGTAAGTGGTAAGAAATACACTCTCGTTGTTGTTGATGATTTTTCCTGGTACACTTGGACCGTGTTTCTCAAGAAGAAAAATGAAGTTGAGCAAGTTCTACCGAAGCTGTTGAAGCAACTACAAAATGAGAAAGAATTGCAAATATCAAAAATACGAACGGATCGCGGAACCGAGTTCGTGAATGGAGTTATACAAGCTTTTTGCAATTCACATGGAATTTCTCATCAATTATCTGCCGCAAGAACACCGCAACAAAACGGTGTTGCCGAAAGAAGAAACCGGACGCTCAAAGAAGCTGCACGAGTGATGATTAGTGCTGCCGGTCTCCCGAAACGCTATTGGGCGGAAGCTATCAACACTGCTTGTTACACACAAAATCGAAGCATGATCCATAAGCAGCACAAGAAGACGCCATATGAGCTATATAAAGGGAGAAAACCAAATATTGGTTATTTTCATATTTTTGGATGCAAATGCTTTATTCATATTAATGATAAATTGCATCTAAAAGCTTTTGATGAGCGTGCAGATGAAGGAATTTTTCTAGGATATTCAGCTACCAGCAAGGCGTTCAGAATTTTGAATAAAAGATCAATGGTGGTTGAAGAATCCATACACGTGGTATTTGATGAAAAATCACAGATCAAAAATGATGCACTGGACGAAGAAATTGCTCAAAATGGTAACAAGTGTCATATTGATTTTTGTGATACTAATGATACGTGTGAAGATGATGTTTTGTAGGGAATGAATGAGTTGGAAATTAATTCTCTAGAAAATCCCATCCCTCACCCAGAAGAAGTTGGAAATTCTTTAAATAATAATTTTGGGAGTGATGCCTCACGTGGGAATGGAGATGCAGTACAAGTTGGTGATCCAATTAATGATCAAATTGCATGTGATGTTGGTAATCAATTTCAAGACAATTTAATTGATGAAATTCGAACCAACACTGCAAATTCACAACAAATGGATCCACCCAGTACCATGTACCCATTTCAACCAGATTTAAGATGGCTCAAAAATCACCCTCCAGAATTAATTATTGGGAATATCCATGAAGGCGTGAAAACAAGATCATCTACCATGGAAGCATTGTTCACGTGTTATCTATCTCAGATTGAACCAAAAGAAATTGACGAAGCTCTCAATGATCCGGATTGGATAAATGCTATGCAAGAGGAGCTCGATCAGTTCAAAAGAAATGATGTTTGGGAACTTGTTCCAAGACCGCCGAACCACAATGTTGTAGGAACCAAATGGGTCTTCCGGAACAAAGCAAACGAAGAAGGCGTGATTGTTAGGAATAAAGCAAGGCTCGTTGCAAAAGGATACTCTCAAGAAGAAGGAATTGATTTTGATGAAACTTTTGCACCGGTGGCTCGACTTGAAGCAATCAGAATTTTCCTAGCCTACGCCGCACACAAAGATTTCACCGTTTATCAAATGGACGTGAAAAGCGCATTCTTGAATGGTCTACTCGAAGAAGAAGTTTATGTCGAACAACCCCCAGGTTTTGAGGTAAAAGGCGAAGGTGATAAAGTCTACAAACTTAAAAAGGCATTGTATGGGTTGAAACAAGCACCTAGAGCTTGGTATGATACTTAATCAATGTTCTTAATAAACTGTGGATTCACCAAAGGCCTTGTTGACAAAACTCTATTTAGAATTCAAGATGGTGATCATACTTTATTAGTGCAAATATATGTTGATGATATTATTTTTGGAAGCACTAACAATTCTTTGTGTGAGAAATTTTCGAAGCTTATGCAGAATAAATTCGAAATGAGCATGATGGGTGAATTGAATTACTTCTTGGGCTTACAAGTCAAACAACTGAAAGAAGGAGTATTCATCAATCAAGCAAAGTACACCCGCGACTTGATAAAGAAGTTTGGCATTGATGGAAAATCATCAATCAAAATTTCAATGAGCATATCAATAAGGCTAGACAAAGATGAAGATGGAAAGGATGTCGATCAAACAAAATATAGAGGAATGATTGGTTCACTTCTATATCTTACTGCAAGCAGGCCGGACATTTCTTATGCTGTGGGAGTGTGTGCAAGATTCCAAGCAAATCCAAAAGAAAGCCACCTCACCGCAACAAAGAAGATCATACGATATCTGAAAGGCACAATCAATGTTGGATTATGGTATCCAAAAGGTACAGATTTTACTCTAACAGGTTTTTCAGATGCGGATTTTGCAGGTTGCAAAATAGACAAAAAAAGCACTTCCGGGACATGCCAGTTCTTGGGGGAAGACTTGTTTCTTGGATCAGCAAAAAGCAAAATTCCATCGCAACTAGTACCGCCGAGGCCGAATATATTGCTGCAGGGAGTTGTTGTGCGCAAATTTTGTGGATGAAGCAACAATTGAAGGATTACGGAGTAAATTGTGATGACGTTAGTATTTATTGTGATAATACTAGTGCAATTGCTATCACTCACAATCCGGTGCTTCACTCAAGAACCAAACATATCGACATTCGACATCATTTTATAAGGGATCACGTTGAAAAGAAAAATCTGAAGATTGAATATATCCCTACGGAAAACCAAGTTGCTGATATTCTCACGAAGCCTTTATGCGAAACGAGATTTTCTACCTTAAGGCACGAGTTGGGAATGATCGAAATGAGCTAAGTATCACTGAACTTAAACTCTCTATTTAAATTGATACTTGTGCTCAAAATTAATTGTTTTACGTGGATAAATTGTTTTATCTGTTTCTTTGCATGTTTTTATTCGAAATATTTATGTGATAAAATTGCAATATGTGTTAGAAATTTATTTGTGTTTTTGCATGTGTTATTTAATGTGAGATCATACGCCATGCAAATTAATTTGATAAAATGTGCAATTCGTGATTTATTTGATAATTTGTATAAAATTGCATGTTTTAATGTGTTATCAGTTTTTGAGTATGTGTTCATGTTTCTGTAAATTAACTAACTTGTTTGCATGAACAATTTTCTCTAAAAATGATTTACCATGTTTATTTGTTAATATATATGTGCTATGTGCAAAATGTGATTTAATATGTTATTTGTATGTGTGTTTCGTATATATGCAGTATATGTGATATAAATTGCTATAAAATGTTTTAGAAATCTAGAAATTAGTATTTTTGTTAGTTTCTAAAATATTTTGGAATCTGATTAATATGTTTTTTTTTATATAAAGTTGTTTCTAATTTTAAATTAGGAATATGTGTGTCAATTGTGTTAATTTCCAAATTATATGTATTTTAATTAGGAATGTCGTGTATATGAGTTTAATGAAATTGGTATGTGTGATTGATTATTTGTGGAGTAATTTTTGCTACTAACGAGATGTTTGAGTGTGTTTATGTTTGTGGTACACGAATTTGAGAAGGAAATCAGGACATAAAGGAGGAAAATTAGAGTTTAATTGGGCATCAAACCTCCACCCATAAACTCCTACACTTTCTAAACCTCCACCCAACCTAAACCTCCCCCCATAATCCTCTTCTAAATCAAATCTTTCCAAACAGATTTACCCTCTCTCTCTCAAATCGGCACCCCATACCTTCTCTCAGCTTAATAATATCAATCGTCTCCCACAGAGCAATTAAAACCTAACCCCTCATTAAACTCTCCCTTCTAAACCGTTGCCCATCAAATCTCTTCCGATCCACCGCCATCTTAGCCAATGAGAAGTCTTGCCGCTATCCATCACATCCGTAAACTCTAAACGACGGCAAGAAGAATTAACTCTCCATCGGCAAGTGAACCAATTACACTCCTGACCGCCCTATATATTAGGAGACAGCCGAGACATACCTGTTGTGGAAGATTTTTTTGTTTGAATTTTTGCAGGTGCAAGATGGTGTCCAGCAAGTCTCAAGAAAAAGAGATAAGGAAGCAAAGTCAGAGAACCTGGGAGAAAGTTCTCAAACAACCCCGAAGGGCAACACGCACGGACGGACGAAAAATGGCAGGAGAAACACCAAGCAACCCTCTGGTGTTAATATCTGATGAAAGGGAGCAAGATAAGGAGTCGCCACAAATTCAAGCAATTGCAGAATCACCACCGCGTGAACCGGGCTTTATCTATGAAGAAGATGATAGTGCCAAGAAACCATTGGCAGAACAAGACCGAGTGGAAGGGTCTGAGCCTCCATTCATGAAATTTTCTCCGGTTGTTCAACCTGACATATATGCTGAAATTCTGAATATGAGAAATTCAGAATATCTCGAGTATTTAAAACAACTGACTTTTGGACCGGTTCTACCTCATCCCGGTTTTGGTTTTGATGGGCTCTATCAACCTCCTCCCCCACCAGAGCCTCTCCCGAAGTTTCCACCAAGTCTGCCAGTTCTTGCACCACTGCCACAAGAAATCCCTGCTCCTCCACCGCCTCCTCAGCAGATGCCACTCAACCCGTTCATCCGTCCTCGAGTGGACTTTACTAGGTTTTTAAATCAAACCTATTCATCTTCAAGCTCAAACGGGTCGATGTTCGAGGAAAGTGAGTCAAGTGGTGACTCAGGACCGGGATATGCTCCTTCACCACCAGGAGGCTATGACTCAGAAGACTGCATGAGTACGGGCTTTTCTGCCTGTTGAAGAAATGTTATGCTATCTCTCTCTCTCTCTCTCTCTCCTTCTCTGTAAGAAGGAGATAAATAAAATTTTATGGATGTTTTTGCTACTGGTCTTGTCTATCTCTATTTTCTCTCTGCCTCTCTCTCAAAATGAAAATCCCTACGGTATATAAAAAGAACAAGTTTCGTAGCCAAAAAGATACATAAAAAAATTATATGAATAATAAAAAAAAAAAAGGGGAGGAATAAAAATAAATTTAAAAAAAAATTATTATGGCTACAAAAGGGATAAAAGAAGAAAAGATTAAGAGGAGAAGTGTCAGTACGAGAAGAAATATGAAGAACAAGTGTCAGAAGAAAGAAGAAGAGATACACCAGTGGAAGTTGCAGTAGAAGTTGCTACTGAGAGTAGACTGCAAATCACAGAGGATTTATCCAGTGTATTGCCGGTACACCATACCGAGTCTACCATGCCTACCATGGACCCTGTTCTAGAGAATGAAGATTTATTTACAGAGAACTACACGAGAACAGAGGTCTTAGAAGAAGAAATTGGTGATCTCAATCAAGAAGCCTAATCACCTGAAGAAGAAGGGATGCAACTTATTGACACAGTTATTCTCACAGATCCGAATAAAATTCCATTCGGATCCCCTCAAAATTTTGTGCAGATGGATGAACAAGAAGATGACATAATTTCATCCTTATTTGCCAAAGTAGCCGAATCCAGTGATGTTGTTTGTCAAACAATTGGAGAAAAATTGGTTGAACAAAACCAAAAGCTAGATCAACAACACAGGGATGTACGAGTCAATCTGAAGGAGTTAATAGAGCATCAAAATATTTTGAAGACCCAGATTGACAAAGCAGAAAGAATTTTGAAAGGAGAATTGACAAAAGGCTTACTTGAAGTGCTTCAGCTCATGAAGAAGGAACGTGAAGCTGCTGAAAAGATTAACAACGAACGTCACTTGAGATAGATCAAAGCAATTCAAGACCAAGAATGTCGAATCAACAAACTTGAAGCTGAACTCGCAGTTACAACAAACAAGCTTGACAACGTGCAAACTGTTTCCATTGAAACACACAACAGTGTTGAAACTGTGAAGGCAAACCAAGACCGAGATTTTAAGACCCTTGCATTTTTGGTTGATAACGCCAAAAGGGGGGAAGAAATTCTCAGTCACTTGGCTTTGCAACAACAAGAATTTATTCTTGGAAGTCAACAACAGCCAGTAATGTCTACTCAAGGTAGAGGCCGAAGCCGCGGACAATCCTCACAAGGACCATCTCAGATTGGTTTTGCTCAGTTCGCGAATCCTAGTCTTGGTACGAGTACATCAAAGGTTGCTGAACAGCGTGGCTGGTTCGAATGCTCAAAGGGTACCGCCACTCAGACAACAATATGGACCAAGGAAAATTTACCAAGCATGATCAAGAAATGGCCTGCAGCCGATCAAGCCCAATGGATCTCGGAGAAGAATAAAGAAGAAGAAGGCAAAAGGAAAAGAACCGAGATGTGGTATGAACTAAGAGATTTCACTGGAAATATGGGCATGAATCTTGGAGAAGAAAGAAGCTTCGAAGAATGTGTCTTATGGTGGGAAAACGGAGTTCTTCCGGGTAACAATATCAAAGAAGCTTTTGGACATTACATGGTCGGACAGCTTACAAAGAAATTTCAGAATGCAAAGTTCAAAGATGATTTCTTCAAGCTCAGAGAACATGTCAAGGAAATTTTGAAGAAAGACTTTGGTGTGAAGAAACCCAGAAGGTAATTTGAAAATTCTCTTAAGTTGATATTCTCTATTTTCGAACCTCTATTGCATTTTTCTCTATAAATTCGAAATATATCAATAATAATTTCCCATGGTCTATTTTGAGTCTTTAATTTTATTTGTTTAATGTAATTAGACTTTCGTGAGTTAAAAGACAAGAAATATGTAAAACGCACGACAAAATTAAAAATTGATGATGATCAAAATAAAAATAATTCAAGATGCGTTTAGGAGCTTGTCTAAAAATTTAATTCACAAGTTTCTTTTGATTGTGTCTAGAAAACCATTTGTTAAACTCATCTTGGCTTTGTCAAATAAAATTGAGCAAAAAGATTATTTTTCAAAGACTTAAAGCCAATGACTGAGTATAGGTTTTGGCATTATCAAAAGAGGGGAAATTGTTAGGAATAAAGTGTAATGGTTTTGATATGCCAAATTTGTATTTGTAGATCCCCCAATTTTATTTTTATAGGTCTAGTAGAGTCTTAGACCATGATCGGGAAATTATTTAATTATGAAAAGAGAAAAATAGAGGAAGATGGATGAAAATATAAGAAGAAGATATAAAGCCGAAAATCAAGAATTTGTCTGGAGAAAATGACAAATTGAAGAAGAAGATTAATGATACAATATTCACGTCGCTACTACTCAAAGAAGATATCCCACAAGAATTTTCGTGAATAAAATTAATATTGGAAGAATGCATGAAATTGACTTGGAGATCAAGCATCTATGGAAAGAAAGAAGTACATCAAATATGATTAGAGATTTAATCAAAAGTTGTACGGATGAAGTGGATGATGCTTGATATATTATCCGAAATGGCTCAAGTTCAAAACTCACCATTAATAATTTTACAAGGTAAAATTTGAGAAGTCAAATTAAATTAATCTGATGGAGTTGGGCGCTAGTTTAAGCTTTGGGCGCCAATTACAAGTTTCACTTGGGTGGCAATTTCAAGTGGAAATTGGGAGCCGATTTCATAGAAATTGAAATTGGGAGCTAGTTCGAATCAATTGAAATTGGGAGCCAGTTTCAGAGAAATCAAAATCAATTGAAATTGGGAGCAAGTTCCACGAAATCAATTCAATATGGGAGCCAATGTAGAATTGAAATTGGGAGCCGATTTCATAGAAATTGAAATTGGGAGCTAGTTCGAATCAATTGAAATTTGGAGCCAGTTTCAGAGAAATCAAAATCAATTGAAATTGGGAGCAAGTTCCACGAAATCAATTCAATATGGGAGCCAATGTAGAATTGAAATTGGGAGCCAATTGAGGTTGTAGTATGGGATGTAATTTCAAAGTTGGGGACCGATTCAAAGAAGACATGGAGATCAAATTGAATTGAGATGAAATTCAAATACCAGGAGAAGTCTGGGAGCCAATTTCAAAGTCAAAGTCAACAATTCAAATTGGGAAGCAATTGAAAGCACCAGGAGCAGTTGGGAGCCAATTACAATGGAGAAATTCAAATTGGGTGCCAATTACAAGCCAATTGAAATTGGGTGTCAATTACAATGGAGAAATTCAAATTGGGTGGAAGTTCAAAGCCAGTTTGAAGTCTGAGAACACCCAGACGTGAGAATGAAGAAGATGAAGATGAACTTACAGTGAAAATATTCTCACAAGGAAAAATACTAGTTTAACTAGTATGGGATTAAATTGATGAATATTTTTAAATCCCAAAGATACAAAGACCACTTCAGAGCTGATCAGAGAAGTCATTCAACACCAAAACTGAGACCCAGATATTTTCCACTCAACGGTGTAGCATGAGAAATACCAAGATCAAGGAGAAGTGCTTTTAACCATTTCAATTCACTTGTTGCCGCAGCCATTGCACGATACTCAGCATCAACAGAGGAGCGTGAGACAATATGTTACTTCTTAGTTTTCCATGAAATCGGGGAAGTTCCTAGAAGAACAAAATAAGCAGTCAATGAGCGACAAGTGAGAGGGCAACCAGCCCAGTCAACATCACAATAGGCATATAGACGTAGATCACAATCAGCCCAAAGAAAAGCCCCTGCCCTGGATTAGCCTTCAAATAACGCACCACACGAAGTGCAGCTTCCCAGTGAGGAACCTGCGGTTTATGCATGAATTGTGCGAGAATGTGCACACTATAACAAATATCTGGACGAGTAACTGTCATGTATATAAGCCGACCAACGAGCTTCCTATAACTGGTAGGATCGGTCATTTCTTTTCCATTAGCCAAAGCTAATCGATGGTTTTCCTCGAGTGGGACAGCAGCAGGTTTTGCACCCAAGAGACCAGTCTCTTCAAGGATATCAAAAGCATATTTTCTTTGGCTAAGGAAAATACCAGATTCGTTGCGAGCGACTTCGAGACCAAGAAAGTATTTCAATGTGCCGAAATCCTTCATATGAAAGCAATTACTCAAGTAGAGCTTGAAACGATGCACAGCAGTATCGCCATTGCCAGAGATAACGAGATCATCTACATAGATAAGAATATATAGTTTCACACCATTGTGATTGCAAGTGAATAATGAGTGATCAGAAGATGACTGGTGAAACCCATAATTAGTGAGAGAGTCTGCCAACTTTGGAAACCAACACCGAGGAGCTTGACGAAGACCGTACAAAGACTTTCGGAGACGACAAACTTTGTTCGGGCATGAGGACACAAACCCAGGGGGGAGCTTCATGTAAATTGTCTCTGTTAAATCACCGTGCAAGAAAGAATTACTCACATCTATTTGGTAAAGAGGTCATCCATGAGCAACAGCAACAGCGAGAAAGGCACAAACTGTAACCATTTTAATGGTGGGTGCAAATGTTTCATTGTAATCAACTCCTTTGATTTGTCGATCTCCTCGGACAACAAGTCGTGCTTTATAGTGCTCAATCGATCCATCTGCATTGTATTTAACCTTGTAAACCCACTTGTTGTCAATGGCTTTATGACCAGGAAGGAGATCCTCAAGTATCCAAGTGCCATCGTCTTCAAGTGACTGAAGCTCTTGGCGCATGGCCTCTCGCCAATGAGGAGCTTGTACAGCCTCAGAGAATAATGTGGGCTCATGCTCAGCAGTAATTGCTGCAAGGTAATGCCGATGTGCCAAAGAAAATTTATCATAATTAACAAATTGAGATATGGGATGTACCGTACCTGAAGACGTTTTAGAAGAGGTGGAACATGGCAGGGGGGATATGCGACTAGCAGAGTGCGTGATATAATCATGGAGATATGTAGGAACCCGTTTTTCCTATTTTCCACGACCAAGGTTCTCATCATCATCACTAGAAGCAGAGTTGGAATTGGGTAAGTTCACTGCATTCATATTAGTCACTTCATCTATCAAAGACACTTCTGATTCAGCAATTATCTCTGGAAGATTATTGGAAAAATCATCCCCAAGCCCATTTTCAGTAAGCGTCTCTGGAAGGTTTGTTAGGAATAAAGTGTAATGGTTTTGATATTGCAAATTTGTATTTGTAGATCCCCCAATTTTATTTTTATAGGTCTAGTAGAGTCTTAGACCATGATCGGGAAATTATTTAATTATGAAAAGAGAAAAATAGAGGAAGATGGATGAAAATAGAAGAAGAAGATATAAAGCCGAAAATCAAGAATTTGTCTAGAGAAAATGACAAATTGAAGAAGAAGATGAATGATACAATATTCACGTCGCTACTACTCAAAGAAGATATCCCAGAAGAATTTTCGTGAAGAAAATTAATATTGGAAGAATGCATGAAATTGACTTGGAGATCAAGCATCTATGGAAAGAAAGAAGTATATCAAATATGATTGGCGATTTAATCAAAAGCTGTACGGACAAAGTGGATGATGCTTGATATATTATCCGAAATGGCTCAAGTTTGAAACTCACCATCAACAATTTTACAAGGTAAAATTTGAGAAGTCAAATTAAATTAATCTGATGGAGTTGGGCGCTAGTTTAAGCTTTGGGAGCCAATTCAAAGGAATTGGGAGCCGATTTCATAGAAATTGAAATTGGGAGCTAGTTCGAAGCAATTGAAATTGGGAGCAAGTTTCACATGGAAATCAATTCAAATTGGGAAGCAATGGGAGCTAGTTTGAAGCAATTGAAATTGGGAGCAAGTTTCACATGGAAATCAATTCAAATTGGGAAGCAATTGAAATTGGGAGCAAGTTTCACATGGAAATCAATTCAAATTGGGAGCAAGTTTCACATGGAAATCAATTCAATATGGGAGCCCAATGTAGAATTGAAATTGGGAGCCAATTGAGGTTGTAGTATGGGATGCAATTTCAAAGTTGGGGACCGATTCAAAGAAGACATGGAGATCAATTATTCAAAGAAGACATGGAGATCAAATTGAATTGAGATGAAATTCAAATACCAGGAGAAGTCTGGGAGCCAATTTCAAAGTCAAAGTCAACAATTCAAATTGGGAAGCAATTGAAAGCACCAGGAGCAGTTGGGAGCCAATTACAATGGAGAAATTCAAATTGGGTGCGAATTACAAGCCAATTGAAATTGGGTGTCAATTACAATGGAGAAATTCAAATTGGGTGGAAGTTCAAAGCCAGTTTGAAGTTTGAGAACACCCAGACGTGAGAATGAAGAAGATGAAGATGAACTTACAGTGAAAATATTCTCACAAGGAAAAATACTAGTTTAACTAGTATGGGATTAAATTGATGAATATTTTTAAATCCCAAAGATACAAAGACCACTTCAGAGCTGATCAGAGAAGCCATTCTACACCAAAACTGTGACCCAGATATTTTCCACTCAACGTAAAACCAGAGGAGTATCAGATGAAATTTGGGAGCTCATTTACATGGAGATAAAACTCCATCAACGGCTAGCTTATCTCTTTCTGACATTTTTGCAGAAGATAAGATAAGATCTCTGACAAAAAGATACAAGATTTCAAAAATGAGAGCGTCTCTTTCCAACGGACAGATTCTCATTACCAGCTATAAAATGATGAAGATATGAAGACTTGAAGACGGGGAACTTACGAACAAGAGAGCAGAAAATTCGAAACTCATCAAGAGATCGAATAGAGCAATTAAGCTTGAAAGAGCATAGAGCAAAAATCTCATTTGGTACAGAGCATACCAAAAATCTTCAAGTGAGAAGTGAGAAAAGAAAAAGAACTCAGAGAGCTTCAAAAGAGAAATATTCTGAGAGCTCTTAAACAGAGCAAAGCAGAGCAAAAATATCAAGTGCTTTACTTGATATATTCAAAAAGAGAAAACACTCAGAGCTATCAAGAGAAATCATTCCAGAGTGTTTATCTTCATCAAAGAGACCTGCGCATCATTGAAGATCATCTACAGAGTCTCAGAAGTTGGAAGCAAGACAACACTTGTTTTGGAGCAAAACAAGAGAAGGGAGGAAAGTAGCACGGAGCTGTGAAATCCTGGATTGTCACACGGAGCTGTGAGATCCGATGCAGCAGTTTCGGAGACACTGGGCATGATTGGTGTGGGCTTGGTGATCAAAGCACCAGATCACGGGATACGTTTCTACCGGAGTGTGGAAGACGGGGGTAAAGTAACGCGGAGTCGTGAAATCCTGGGATAGTAGCGCGGCGACGTGAAACCCGAAGCAGCAGTGTGGTGTCACTGGGCATGATTAGTGCGGGCTTTGTGATCAAAGCACTAGATCACGGAAATTCATTGTATCTTGGAACCAAGGAGTGGTAGATATAGTGAATTGGCTCTTGGAGAAAAGAGCAAGTGGAGTAGGAGGATTACACCACCTCGCGAACCACTATAATTGTCTTGTGTTCTTTACTGCTTTCTTTACATACTGCTCTTTATATATTTGCTCTCACGAAGATATACTGCTCACACAATCTCACACACACTTTATGTTTATTTATTTCCGCTGTGCACCATACTCTAACAATCTAGTTAAGAGTTTTGGTTTATCTCTGTCTTAGCAATTGTTGTGCTGTGCGAAAAAGTTTGAAAGTCTATTCACCCCCCCCCCCCCCCCCCCTCTAGACTTTCACCTTACCTCTTTTGGGACCAACAAGGTTATTGGAAATATCATCAACATATTCAATCATGGGAGACATATGATGCTCAGTAAGTGAAGAAGAAAAGGGAAATATGGTCTCAAGAAACTGGACATCCCGTGAAACAAATCGCTCCCCACTTTCCAAATCACGCAAATACCACCCTTTCTTGCCGTATGGATAACCAATAAACACACACTTACGACTACGACTTGAAAATTTATCTTTAATTCGAGCATCATTCTTCGCATAACACAGGCACCCAAAAGTACGAAGAAGAGAATAATCAGGTGAGCGCCCAAAAAGAATGTCAAAAGGGGTTTTACCTTTGAGCAATTTAGTGGGTGTCTGATTAATAAGATAGCCTACAGTGAAAAAGCATTCTCCCCAGAACTCAATTGGCAAATTATCTTGAAAACGCAACGCTCTTGCCACATTTAGAATATGTCGATGCTTTCTCTCCACTCTACCATTTTGTTGGGGTGTTCCTACGCATGAAGTCTGATGTATAATCCCAACACTATCAAAATAACCTTTCAAACATGTGAATTCAGTCCCATTGTCTGTCCAAACAAATTTAATTTGTTTGCCAAACTGACGGTGAACCAAGGCAACAAAATTTTTTAGGATCCCGAGAACTTCACCCTTAGTCGGGATTAAATAAACCTACACAGAACAGGAAAAATCATCAACAATTGTCAAGAAATAATTAGCACCGCATAGAGCAGGAACACGATAAGCACCCCACAAATCACAATGAACTAACTCAAAAATTGAACTTGCTTTATTAGAACTTAAAGAAAAAGGTTCACGAGTTTGTTTGGCCCGGAAACAAACTTCACTGTGTCTATTATTCAAACTACTGTAACAACCCAAAATTTCATTTTATAAATCTAGTATTAAGAAATTCCAAAGTAGCTTTTTCACTCCATTAAAAAAATTTTGCGATCAATCGGTGTTTGAATAAAATAATTTTGTCGCATTTTAAAATTAATTCGACACCGAAGAAATGAATCCCATTCGAAAATCCCTAAGTTTTCGGGTACTTCGCGTACCAAGATTTAAATCGAGAATTTTATCTGAGTGAGACGGGGAGAATTCAAAAGGGAATTTTGAACAAGTGTTCATCCATATAGCTTTTTAGAAAATTCACTTTCAACCCCAAAGTAATAAAAGATAACATTTCTAGCCTATGGTTCATGTTACATGGTGGACCACAAGACATCCAAAATCCCTTATTGATTCATCTTTTAGCTTGGGAATTTACCCCTTTGCCCTCAACCAATCATTGTGAATCATCCTATGGTTTTGTACCCTATATAAACCACCTTATTTCATCTCATTTTCCTGATCTCATTCTTTGCCTCTTCCTCATATTTTTGTCTTCCAACAACAAGAAGGGAGACAACAACCTAGTAAGCTTGTTCATCCTTCATTCTAGCCTCTTTTCTCTTCTAGTTTTCTTTAGTCTTTGAGGTTCTAGGCTAAGGATAGAAGGTGTGTTGGAAAGTGTAGGTGGTGAAGGAGGCTCAAACTAGGTCAAGAGGAAGAAGAGATCCAAGCAAGAAGATTATACTACAAGAGGTATAACCCCATGGATTCCTCTCTAAATTTGGCTCCGTGAAGCCTACAAGAGGTATAACCCCATAGAAACTATGAGCTTTTGATGTGTTTATGCTTAGAAGTGATTTAGTATGTGTTTGTGAGTTGTTGAGATTGTTTTGGACTTGTTTGGATGATATTTTGCAAGAGAAATGTCATCTGGTGCATAACATAGTGTGCACCAGATCAGAGTGGCGGCCCTAGCCGCGGCCCATCAGAAGGGCCGCCGGCTAGAGCCGTGGTGGAACGGGACTAGGGCACGGCCCTAGAGGAGGGTCGTTGCCTAGTCCCGGCGCATCAACGAGGCTCCAGGGGCGGACCATGAAGAGTCCCGCCCCAAGTCCCTGAGTATTGTCTGTGAAGGATTTTTGTGCAGTGGCCGGGCCCTTGTGGCTCAGCTACGTGTCGTTTCGGATCGAGTGTTACGGGCCCTTGTGGCTTGGCTCTTCGGGATCGTCACGACGCACGTTTTGGCTTTGATTTCGTTGAATTTGGATTAAAAACAAGTATGTGGATGAAGGATTATGTGAAGAATTGCTACACAGTGAATAATTTGCTAGTTTACTGTGTATGAAGAATTATTTGATTATTTTGATCTGATGATATTTTATTGAGTAAAGAAGCATGATCCTTTGAGAATATGATCTATTATGAAAGCATGATTAAATTGTGTTATTTGATCAATGAGAATAGAAGCATATTTGTTGAGTGAAATGTGTAGAAAGTGCAATGTTGCGAACCGAGCATGATGATATATTTTTGAATGCTTTGTGTTAGTTTATACATGAATTAGAAGCATGTTATAGAGCATTTTGACATTTCACATGAGTCATATTTCAAAAATGCATAAAGGGCCAACATGAGTCCAAGAATACTTTCAAAAACCATAAGCATGTGGTATATCATTCTTTGATGCATTGAGAAGTAGTAGAATTGTTGCATGCATGAGATTGATGCATGAGAGATATATTTATGTATTATCTATATCGGTGAGGTTTTTGAGGATACCGTTTGGACTATGTTCCTCTCGGGAGATATTTATGGACATTGCGGTCCCAGTATATGTAACACGGCGTATTCCCACGTTCCGAGGTTGGAAACTTCCCGCCGGGCTTGGAATCCTGGTTAGGGGGTGTGCACACTAATAGTTGGATACCTGATTCCATAGAGTTTGAACCACGAGATTGGTTCCGTAAACGGTAGGAGATATTGGGTCGGAATTATGCCGTTCCCGATGGGGTGAGTCACACTTCTGTGAAACCCTAAGCCGTCTACGAGTATAAGAGAAAGAAAGAGAGTCAACAGAGACTCAAGAAAGAGAGTCAACATAGACTCAAGTATGAGAGTCAATAAAGACTCGAGAGATAGAAAGAGAGTCAAGAGAGACTCGAGAAACTAACAAAGAGACCTCCACAGAAAGTACTCTATTTTATAAAAGAGTGTATGAGCATTTACATATGATATTATTGCACTAGATTGCATAAGAGTATGATTATAATGTTGCACAAGATTGCATATGAGAATGAGTATATTATTGCACTAGATTGCATAAGAGTATGATTATAATGTTGCACAAGATTGCATAAGAAGTATGATCATCATGTAATACATGATTGTATGCGAATAGAGCATCGTAAAAGGTTGTTAAATGAGAAGTTTAACTTAAGATATTCCTTGAGCATGATTATTGAGTTGTATTAGAAGCTCTACTTATCAAGTTATGTGATAAGAATGTGAAAGTATGTAAATACCTGTTATATGGTCTTTTAGCATGAAATTATCTGTAAGCATGAATTGTTTGATAAGCTATTAGTATAGCCTATATGTTGATGAATCTACATGATCAGTCTTATACATATATGAGAATGCAAGCTAATATTATAGGGTGCAAGCATCTAGAAAAAATGTGATAAATCTTAAGATGATTGAGAATTTGCTTATTGCTATAAAGATATCAAATGTTTTCAAAGTGTATGCTAGAATGCTTTACAGGGTTGAGTGTGGTTATACTTAGCTTCATGCTAACGGGTGTTTTTTTCCTGTTTGTCTATGTGTTGCTTGCAAAACCCCTTTCAGGTGGACCCAACAGTGAGAAGAGATCGAGTTAGATTAGTCTCTTAATTTGAGATGTCTAAACTCTAGTTTTAATTATGATCATGTTATGGATTTAGACTTATGACTTTATGTTTGAAGACTGATGTACACTGTGTTGGGGTGATGTTTTTCCCCCTTACATTCTAGTATTTATTTTTAGTACCCAGACTTAATCTTATTTGTAGTTTTACCCTTTTTATCCTGTGCAATCACCAAAGAGAGGTGGTTGTGGCGGTGGCACTCTCACTACTATTTTCTAGTTTTCCGCTGCTTAGTTTATGTTCGTGACTGTTTAGAGATGTAATTAAGAGTTAGAAAAGTGGGGTGTTACAACTACCATCTTCAAACTTAGGAAGAAAATTCATAACTATAGGTGATGGATGCCCCAACCATTGATGCCACAACTCTGCTTGCGATAAACTGAAAACATTATTGATTTGCATGGATTCTGCCTTCTTCAAGAAGTAAAGTCCCCCCCCCCCCCCCCCCCCCCCCGTTGTTCATCCGTTGCAATCAGCGTCTTCGAGGTGCGGTCCTGAATAACACAAAATTTGTCAGTGAATTGAGCATGATAGGGCGAATTAGCCAAGAGTTGAGATACAGATATTAAATTGCAGTTTAATTTAGGGACAAATAAAACTTTCTGCAGCCTCAATTTTTCACCAAGCACCACAGTGCCTTGCTTTGCTGCATAAGTTTCTTCTCCATTCGGCAATCCAACAGGACATGGTTCAATTGTCCTCACATTCGTCATATGATTGAGTGTCCCTGTCATATGGTTTGTCACTCCGGTGTCAATAATCCATGGTAAGTTACCTGAAAGACGTTGGTTGGTTTCAGGTTTATGGACACTAAGTGCTGCCAAGAGAGCACTCCATTGTTCCTTTGAAAGTCCTCCAATAGCAGTCTGTTCTGTATTTGTCATCGAGACAGCTTGAGAAGGGATTTCACCTACAGCAGCTTGGGCTACATTGACTCTTGGTGTTGCACTTTTTCCTCGTCCAATCTATTGTTGAGTGCACCGACTTGCACTTCGACCATTAGATCGGGGTCTAGCACCCCACCAATCAGGGTATCCAATGAGTTGAAAACATCCGCCTGTATCATGCCCGGTGCGGTGGCAGTGCCCACATGTCACTCCATCCTTTTTGCCCCCCCCCCCCCCCCCCTAGAGTAACACGGTTTCCTTGTCCTACTCGCATTATAAAGCTTACGGGGTCTGAACGATTGTCATGTGTACTCAATATCGTCCTTGCTTATTCATCTTGAACAACCATATGATAAGCTCGATTGAGATTAGGTAATGGGTCTTGACTCAGAATATTGGAACGAATGGTATTGTACTGTTCTCCATCAAGGCCCATCAAGAACTGATGAACTCGTTCTTCTTCCTTTCGTTTCTCTAATTGGATGCTCAGACTGCATTTACACCCTCCACGTATACACACAGGCACCCGTTCAAGGTTGTTGAGTTCGTCCCAGAGCAATTTGAGACGTCCAAAGTAATTTGCAATTGACTCACCATTCTGCCTACAATTTGCTAAGGCTGAACACAATTGTTGAATATGAGGCCCGTTAGCGATTGAGAATCGTTGTTTTATGTCGTCCCATAGATCCGCTGCTTTTTCTTTAAGTGTTATAGTAGACCGCAGAGTAGGCTCAATAGTATTCAAAATCCATGAGACAATCATGGAGTTTACTGTCCACCAATCTTCTAAATCTGGTGAGTCATCTGCTGGTTGTTGAATGCTTCCATCTGCAAAGCCAAACTTCTTTTTGGCCCTAAGAGCTATGTGAATGGCCTTCACCCATTCATCATAGTTTTCTCCTTTCAATTGAACCTGGGTGATTAGACTACCCAGGTTGTCATTGGAGTTCAAAGCATAAGAAGAAGCTACATATGTGATGATAGCAGCCTTCTTCTCACTCTCTGTTTCTTTGTTTGAAGGCTCTGATGCCATAATGAATCAAGAGTTTTGAATGAAGGGAAAAAATCAACCTTGCCTTTCATTGATAAAAATACAGCACATATATACAAAGAGGGTTGTCCTCTACTCCAAGAAAGCTAATGACAGAAAAGGAAAAATACAAAGCCAAAGAAATAAATACCAAAAGATCAGGAAAGAAAAGGAAACGAATCTTTACAACCAAAAATAAAATAACATTGCTAATATTGCTAATATAGGGTCACAAAGTAGGATTTATCTAATGCACACTCTTAGATATATAGTGGTAATAAGTTTTCCTCATTATCTAAAAAAATTAAACTACAAAAAGGTGTATTTGCATTTTGTAATGAAGATAACTCTAGATTAATGTTGATACTTTAATTTAACAAATTAAAAGATGTATTCTCTCGTGTGCATCAACGGACATCAAAGTTTGAATCTATAACTTTTTATATGGTCTAACTCGATTTGATACAAATTGTATAATATGTTTTGTATTAACTAAAAATCTAAATGTGATATATCAGAAACAATATATCTTCCCTCGTATCAATTCAATTTTTTGGTCACACAAGCAACATATCTTCCCTCGTATCTGATGAGCATATCACTAAGAAAGAATAGATATAGAAAATGTTTTTAAATTGTAAGTGTTTGATTATGCAAAATGTACATTTAACCCACTAATTTAAATCATCTTATCTTATTATATATAAGCGAAAATGGCATGAAGTATGGGCTGTATGGCACACGTGTTTGGATAAAAGAGGAAAGATAATAAAGTTGCCAACAAAGTAGGATCCACTTTATCAAAATTTTAATAGCAACGCAGCAAACACTGCACATATATATATATGTTGACCACGGGAAATGGCTAAAATGTCAATTTGTGTTACGTTGGGAATAGATATTACAGGAGTAGCAGATCAGATATGCCCTAGCAAATCTCTAATCATATAATCATATAATATAATATATTGGTAGGAATATTTGTATTGAGTATCATATATGCCCTAGCAATCTCTAATCATAATATATTGATAGGAATATCAAATATGTGTATTCCCTTTGCCACGTTTTCGTTGATTTGATTTCGACCTCTTTGACCACCAAAAAAATAGTCATACTACCTTTTATTACTAAAATAATTTCTTACTATTATAACTAGTATTTTTTCCCTTACGATACATGGAATAGATTTGTTGTAATATATTAAAACTATTTGGATCAATATATAATTATTTAGATTAGAACATCAAATACTCTGTATTATATAATGCAATTGAAAATGTGATTTGGATTATTTGTGTGTTTTGATGTTATCATTGCTTGAATTTGAGCAAATAATTGCTCAAATTAATAGCTAATGTGTAGATGTATGCATGCGGTGCTATAACTTTAGAGATTTTATTTATCATTGTTTAGTATTTTTTTATAAATTAGGCAAATGTGCTCGTTCTCTAACAACTCAGTTATTATTATTATTATTATTTATTATTATTATTATTTTTTATTATTATTACTATTATTATTTATTTATTTATTTTATTTTTATTTTTATTTCTATTGTTTACATAGGAACTTTGGGTTTGGAATAAACTTTTATTCTATGTTAATATTACCAATCAAATTAACCATAATTAATTATAACATGATATGCTACGTTAATATTACCGTTTTATTTGTTAATATTCTTACGTTTTTTATTCTAATCATAATTAAGGACAACACAATATTACCAAATATTATAATGCAATATTACCAATTTCCATGCATCATTTTCTTACCAAATAAAAATTACCATTACTTTGACCAGTAAAATAAGTTTGGGCGGGAAAACACTATAGGAGGGGATTTTACTTTTAATTATATATAGATAGATGTGTATTTTTTTTTAATACTATCAAATCTATTCAATATAATATCTCTATTAGTTGTAGCCGAAAGAGTCAATACTCCACCACTTGAGTACAATCATGTGGCTTTCACTCAAGAAGAGCCACAATAATGTCATTTAAGTACAAGGTGTTTGGTATTCTAATGTATATTAAATTATTATGTAGACTCTTTGTTAACTTTATGCACTATTAATATAAGAGTACAAGATATTTAATTTTGGAAAATCATAAGTTTTATTTGAAATAGTTAAACTCTCACTACCGATATGTTTGACAAACCTAGCTGAAAGGTGAAAAGTAGTTGAAAGCTGAAAGGTGAAAAGTAGTTGAAACCTGAAAAACTATAAGCTAGAAGTTGAAAACACAAAAGATGTTAAGCTAGCTGATTATGCTTAAAAGTGTTTAGTAAAATTAACTTTTTGATAAGCTAATAAATGTAAAAATGCTACAAAGGACATCTTCATAAAATTTAAATAATTTTATATTTAAATAGGTTTATTTACATATTAAAATTTAACATTTTGAAATGAAACTATTAGCATAATCATGATCTAGTATCACGTAATGAAGTAGCAATATTGTTGCGAATCTCCTTCATCTCAATAAAGGTCTTACTTAAATTTTCGTTGATGGAAGAGAGAGGCTATATATATATTTCGTAGGAGGATCAATAGACTTATGAACGGACAATTGGAGTTGAAACTTTAAGGAGTTGCTGGGCAGTGAAGAGTCGCGGAAGAGGATGAATAAAATATAGGAGAACAAAAAAGCCAAAAGGCGGGTTTTAATTGGAGAAGTAAAGAATGTCATTTATTTAAAATAAGAAGGATAAAGATTATAAATAAAATTAGGAAGCTACCAGCTTATTTTGGAAACATTACCAAACAGAGCTTATAGCTTATTAGTAGTTTCAAATAAACTATATGCTCCTAAATAAGCTCTGCCAAACAGAGCCTACATTTTGTAACTAATTTACCTCAAGGAAGAAAAGAAAATTAATGAATAAAAATTGTGACCAACTCTTTTGTAATCAATCAAAATATGCTACATACATCAATAGATTGAGAGCACAATAATAATAAAAAGTAAAAGTACGTGTAATATTACTCATTTTTTCAGCATCCCACACTAAAAGAAAAATGCACATAGCTAGCTAGACAATGATGAAAAATTGTTATATTTCAGAAAAAAAAAAAAAAAAAAAAACTATTATTGATGAATCATTGTAAAGACCCATACTCAAAGACAAACGATTGTAAACCATTGTCTTTTTCGTTAAAGATAACAATTTTTTATCGTTGTTTTTTAACTGTTGTTGATAAAGATGTTGTTAAAGACCTTCCCACACAAAGACAACAATTTATAATTGTTTTCTTTTTTTTTGTTAAAGACAATGGTTCTCATCGTTGTTAAAGACAAGATGTTAGACAATGATTTTTAACATTTGTCAATTATATATGACAACTATTACAAACCGTTGTCTTTAGTTACAAAGACAACAATTCTTCAAATCATTGTCTTTCATATAAGCTCTATTTGGCAGAGCATATTTAGGAGCTTATAGTTTATTTTACACTACTAATAAGCTATACACTTTGTTTGGTAATGTTCCCAAATAAGCCCGTGGCTCAAAGTAAGAGCTTATTTTAGAACGCTACCTTAGGTAGCGTTCCAAAATAAGCTAGTAGCTTCCTAGGTTTTTTTCCATCTTTATCGTTATTATTTTAAAGAAATGACATCCTTTACCCTTCCCAATTAAAACCTTTTTTTTAAGATTTACCACTTAAAAGCAACAAAGTACACTTAGCAAGTACAAAGATAACCTGTTAGCATGAATGCTAAGTATAAGCCACTCTATCTTGTAAAAATAGATATATAGATATAGATTTGGAAAATAGGTAGTTTTACACTTATAACACATTAAGCCAGTCAAGATCATAGATATAAGACAAATAGGTTCACAAGTATATAGATATACATACACAATATTAATACTCATCTTATAAGTATAGAGCTCACATGCAAGTGAAATATAATCCAGTTTAACTTAACAAATCAAGAAATAGGCAAAGTGACGTGCAATCACGTGAATAACCAAATCATAGCAAGAGGATAAAACATCATATCATGCTTAATATTGGGAATCAAGAGACATGAGAACTCGACAATGATTGATGAATCAATGGAACAACATGGTAGAACTAATACTAGACATGAAATCAATATCATACACTCTCTCAAGTAAAACGGTATTTTATATATATAGGGATAGTAGTAGTGGAGGGGTCATCATACTTCCTATGAATCATAATCATCTCATCAATCTCATCATATCATCACGGTGGGGAGGTATATAATAGGAACTTCACCATGTGTGAAAGAACCTATCCTGGCTCAGTAACTCATTACTAGACTAACAACGTCTCGCCCACATATCTCATAAGTAACATGGAAACGGGACCGCTACCTTAAGTGTGCACATCGCCTAACTAGGATTCCAAGCCCAGTGGGTAATAGCTCAAGCGCCAAGTGAACCCAGGATTTTTCTACCAGACCACTTTAATACATGCTACTGGGGATCCTCCTTCTGGTTCTCATCTCATCACAATATTTCATCATTCTTTACAAGTAACCGAAGTCCAAGAACCACCTCCAAAGTATTAAGATTTTCGTCATAATAGTACACACAAGATAGCACAAAAGTGGCATACTACGCCTAGATAGCAATATAGTTTGTGAAAATAGGGGATACGGGATAAGCATTTGGGATATAAAGTTTAGTCGAAACAATATGGGGTCATATGCAAAGACTCATAACCAAGGGTTCATGTAACCACAAACTCACGTAGATATAAACCATTTCATACTATTGTCCACATACTCCAACAATTAGACATGCTCGGGATATACTTTCGACTCAATTAAAACATTCCAAGCTAGTATTCAAAGGAGGAATCATGCTCAACACTTTTAATAAACCTAAAGTTTATTCACACAACAAAAAAGAAGGTAAATCATGCTTTTGTTAGGAAAACAATTTTCTACACGTAGCACATAGCATTTTTAGAACAAGTCCCTGAGTCCTACGAGTCACGGAAACCCGCAAAACACAAGTTGCCGGACCCGTGACAATCGCAGGGGCCCTTGGCCGCGCGGGCTGTGGGCGGGTCTCGTTGTGACAATCCAAAACTTATTTTATAAATCCGGTTTTAAAAAATCCAAAATAGCCAATTTTAACTCCATAAAAATTTTTACAAAGAAAACGGTGTTGAATAAAATATTTTGAGCCATTTTAAATTTAATTCGACACCAAGAATGGATTTAATTCCAATATCCTGATTTTCCGAGTACATTGCGTGCCACGTTTTGAACTGAGAAATCTATGAGTGAAACCGGGAGAATTCTGAGAAGCTTAAACCAAGTGTTCATCTAGAAATCATTTTGGAAAAATTCCATTTTCAACGCCAAACTATTTTAAATAACAATTCTAGACTTTGGTCAATGATGCAAGGTGGACCACAAGCTTTCAAGCTTTTGTCTGATCTTTATAGCAGCAAGCAAAATTCTCACTTTGCCCTCAACCAATCATTAGCATTTATCCTAGGGTTTTGGACCCTATAAAATATCTCTTTAGCTACATTGTCTTCTCCTGATCTCTTCCTTTCCTTCCCAAATTCTTGTCTGCCAAGTAGAAGAAGAACAACACAGTAAGCTTTTCATCTCATCCCTTCACCTCTTTTCCTTAAGGTTTCCATCCTAGCTTTTGATCTCTGAGTTTTGTTAGGCTTGACTTGTGTTGTTGTTTGAGGTGTCTAGGTGGTGAATGGAATGGTGTTTGAGTAGAGTGGAGGCTGAGATCTACACAAGGAAGAAGAACAAGAAGAAGAGACAACAAGAGGTATAACCCATGCACTCCCAATCTTTTTACAAGACTCTGTGAAGTCTTTAGTGAGTAGAAATGAGTAGAAATGCTAGATATATGTTGTATTTGAGCTATTAGATGATCTATTACTTGTCTATGATGTGTTGTTGATGTTTTGGATGAATTAGTTTTTTCTGAGAAGTGTTTACAGGTGAGAATGAGGCATCTGGTGCACAAGCAGTGTACACCAAAAAGCCAACCGGTCCCAGCCAACAGCCCAACAAGGGGATCGTTAGCTAAGGCCGTTGGGCACCGGGCTTAGGGAACGGCCCTAGGAGAGGGCCGTTGCCTAGGGCTGGTCAGTGAACGGCCTGAGATGCGGGCCTAGTTGAGCCCCGCCCCTAGATCCATTTGTTGTTCTATGTGCATTGGTGGGGCCCTTGTTCTATATATATATATATATATATATATATATATATCGTGAGGAAAACAGTATTTTTGGAGGACCCGTTTGGACTATGTCCTTTCGGAGTAAAAGAGAAAGCAACGGACATTGCGATCCGATATCATGTAACGCGACGTATTCCCTCGTTACGAGGTTGGAAATTGCCCGCCAGGATTGGAATCCTTTTCAGGGGGTGTGCACACTGATAGTTCGATACCTGATTCCACAGAGTATGAGTATTGGAACCACGAGATTGGTTCTGTGGGCGAGATGAGAGATTGGTCGGCTATACGCCGTATCCAATGGGTTATTTCACACTATGGTGAAGCCCAGCCTCGCCCACGAGTAAAGAGAAAGAAAGCGAGTCAATAGGCTCAAGAGAAAGAAAGTGAGTCATAGTGTCTCAAGAGAAAGAAAGTGAGCCATTGAGACTCAAAGAAAAGCAAAGCAAGTCATTTATGACAACAAGAAACCTCCACAGAAAAGACTTCTTTGAAAGAGTGTGATAGTATATACTTATATATCCTGCACTAGATTGCATGAGTAGTAGCATGAGATTGCTTATTTATATATCTTGCACTAGATTGCATGAGTGGTAGCATGAGATCGCTTATTTATATATATTGCACTAGATTGCATGAGTAATAACATGAGATTGCTTATTTATATATCTTGCACTAGATTGCATGAGTAGTAGCATGGGATTGCTTACTTATATATCTTGCACTAGATTGCATGAGTAGTAGCATGAGATTGCTTATTTATATATCTTGCACTAGATTGCATGAGTAGTAGTATGTGATTGCTTATTTATACATCTTGCACTAGATTGCATGAGTAGAAGCATGAGATTGCTTATTGTATGTCTTTACTAGATTGCCTGAGTAGTAGTTGAGATTGTATGATTAGTAGTATAAGATGGTTCATGAGTTATGACTCGCACGAGATTGCATGATTAGTAGGTAATAGCATGAGTTGCTTATTTGAGTTATATGAGACAACATGTGATTAATGATTTATTTGAGAAGCGTGGTTTATCCATAAGATGAGAATGTGATGAGTTATTCATGTTTAAGTATGTCTACTTGAGTATTAAGTTGCAAGCATCTAGAAGTTACGCCAAAGTATGTTTAAGTGTTTGAACTTGTTTGAGCTAAGAATGTGGAACTTGTTTTCCCAGAGTATATGCTGTAATTATTTTACAGGGTTGAGTGGCGTTATACTTAGCTTCGTGCTAACGGGTTTGCTTGTTATTTGTTGTTTGTTAACCCTTTTCAGGTGGACCAAGCTCGTAGGTACGAGAGAGAGTTTCGAGTTAGACTAGGTAGTTAGATGACTTGTAGTCTAAACTCATGTTTTGGTTGTACTATCCTATCTTTTGATGGTGCTGGACACCAAGGTTTTATTCCTCTAGATTCTCGGATGTTAGTTTGACTTGTTATTGTTTAATTTTACCCTAGCTTGTGCAATCACCGTGGAGAGTGGTTGTGGCGGTGACACTCCTTTAAGTTATTTATTAAGTTTAATTCCGCTGCTTAGTTTATCTTAAAAGGTTTAGTTGTTTAAGTAAGTTTAAGAAAAAGGGGGCGTTACACTCGTGAGACCCACTACGCCAACCACGCAGCTTGGGCGAAGGTGGCAGGCGCCTTGCCCTGCCACTGGGCACGTGGGCTGGCCGACAGGTCTCCCAGGACCCGCGACAAATCCCACACGCCGTCGAGGCAGTAGCCTTGTCTCTCTTGCTCTGTTCCAACCTTGGGCATTTTTGCCCACTTCCAACCTGATACAACTCCCAAATCACACCACCAAAGCAATAATATAAACATTTCAACACCCAACAACACATTCTACTCACAAATACAAGATTAATATCATTTCTAAAGCTCACATATCATCAACAGTAGCTAACACACATTCATCAGGCAAATAAGGGAAAAATGATGTATTTTGGATATCCATGGATTATACCTCAAGCTTGATGCTGCAAAAGGTAGAATCCCTCCCTTAGCCTCAAGGATGGTTGTCTTCTCCACCTCCTAGACTCCCCAAAACCAAGCAAACCAAACAAATACATACAATGTATCATTCACATGCACACAAAATATTCAATGCCACATCTATCTTAGCTAAGGAGAGGACAGAAGATGATAGAGAGTCTTAGAAAATGAGTGGAAAGATATGAAGAATCATTTACCCTAAATGTTGCCTCTTGCTCTCTTGGTTTATCTAATTATATTAAAATGTTCAACATGTGTTCTTAGCGTAATTGGTTTTAATAGTAATAATTTGATAACTTAAGTAAAAGGTCAATAGTTCAAGTTTTGTTAGCAACAATGTTTTTAAATATTAATAAAATACCCAATTATACAACACATTTGGAAGTGGGATGGGTGGGGATACGGGTTATACGGGCCGGCCCGTGCGGCCCGTAACCCACGGGCCAACCCGTATCCTCCACGGGTTACACGGGACGGGCTGAAAATCCTCCAACCCAGCCCGTGTAAAATACGGGTTAAACGGGCCCAACCCGTTGACAGCTCTAGGAGAAGGGAAATGAGGATGAAGAAATGGAATGTGGAGGGAATGGGAGGCAAATCTGATGAATAGTAGGCTTTTATACCTAGGGTACAAAGCCCTAGGCCATGCATCAGGCAACTTCACGCCATATTGGGTGTAATTTGGGAAATTTGGGATTTTAAACTTTGGGTTACAATTTTGGGTCAAAAGTTGGGTTAAATTTGAGTTATAATACAATATAGAAAATATAGAAATAAATAGGTTTATTTTGAAATCCAATTTTGAAAGAAAATTTGGCTATCAGGTTCATAGGTTCCTCTCATATTGACTTTTGGGTTGACTTTTGGATAAAGAATATTTTTCCCCAAATTGAATTTTGGAAACGTAATTATATAAATAAATTTTTGTATTAAATTATTCTATATAAGGATTTTGGATAAATAATTTATTTATACAAGTAGCAAGTCAATTTAAGAACAAAATATTTGAAAAATATTTTGACTAGTTTTTATAAAATGGGTTTAATTTGGAAAAAAAATTGCGTTGTTACATTCTACCCCCTTAAAAGATGCTTAGTCCCCGAAGCTTAGGCCGGGATAAACAAGAGAGGGTTTGGATAAATTCTAACAGAACAAAGTTTCATCGGTACGAATGGAAGGTTCTAGAATTTGGGCAAGATATTGCGAAAGTCGTCAAATGGCTTCGGTTATAGAAAATGATAATAGGGATGGTCCGGAAATACAGGTTAAGAATATCATGCACGCATTTAGAAATTTAAGCACTAACTAAATTCCAACTACTACTTGGAATTTTTCTAAGTTTCAAGAAACTTTAAACGGTTACCTGATCTGAAATGCCACGGAGCACCATAAGGGTACACAAAACTCGGATGTACGCCTTGCTGAGTTGTTGCCGAGGGGGCTCCCATCCCAAGTATACCTTCAATGGCTGTAAATCTCTGATTCAGCGAGAGGTGAACCCTTGGGTCATCTGCGTACTCAAATTGCTAAAACCTTGCTTTATAGCATCATGAATCTCCTCGAAGGCTATCATCCTTGTTCTTTCCTCACGCCCCTTCCTAATTCTTTCAAAGCTGGGTTGCGCATCTTCTTCCTCTTCTACTGGTGCCGAGTTGCTAGCACCTCTCTCTAGTCTCCGTCCGTGGTTTCCATCATTGCCTCTTGCTCCATCTCTACCTTCTTCAATCTCAACTCCAAAATGCCGAAACTTCTTATAGGGAATCTCTAACCGGTCAATCAATGCTTCCTTTCATTAGGGGGCATCTCACTAATCTCTCTTAATGAAAGGTACTTTTGGTTCTCAACTTGATATATCTCATAATGCCTCATGTTTGGTGCATTGAAAATTGCCTGTGTTGCCCTCCTTCCATTTTCTTCTCTCAACGGTATTCCCAATCATCTCTATCATAAACATCACTACCCCTCAAGGGTAAGTCAAACCACCTAGCCAGCTTTTCTGGAGTTAGATCAATCCTGACCCCTCTTACCATAGACTTCATAGTAGTGATTCCCCTTCTTACTTGGTTACCAAATTTTCATAAAATTCTTCTACTAATTCGAGATATACTACTTCATCAATTATTAAAAATTTCTCTAAAAATCCTTGGAAAATCAATATATCATTAATCTCAGTAGAGAAGTGTCCAGAATGAAAAGTTTTGCCTCCAATCACGGTAGAAGTTGAACATTCATCATCTTCTTCTTCCTCCATTTGTTGATTTCTTCTTGACATCCTTGATTCTTGAAATCCTTATGTAACAACCCCCCCCCCCCCCCCCCCCCAGTACTAAATACAGAACTTAGGTTATTCTAACCCAAATGCACAGGCTAATACTAAATTCATAACTCAATAAGGTTATTACACCACTTTTATACATAACCGACTACAATATTCATCAAACGGTCAACTCAACATAAAGGATAGGAATATACTATCTCTTTTAGTTAGTGCGCTCTCGAGAAGGCATTTAATCCAAACATGAAAACATTTTAAACGAATTAGCGATAGATGCTAAGTAACCCCACTCAAATATGTAAAGATACATAGATATACTTTTCATACTTCAAAATAAGTTTTGAGACTTGGGAATACATATATATTTCTCTAACCAACTCTAGTTCAATAAATGATAGAGAGTGGAATCAAATCAAGATCAACTCGAAAGATATACACCATGACATGACATTATACAACAAGGGTATCAATAACGAGACTGATTCAATGAGATAACAATAACGAGATAAGAACAACAAGGGGTGTAGACCAATCACATTATTCAAGTATAATCCAATTCTCATCATAGTCACACAATCAATATCAATAACAAGTTCCAAGTCCTCACAGGGACAATCAATAATTCCAATATCACAAAGTCAACAACTCAAGTGTTAGTGGATCAGTGTGGAGGGCTCATAGACGGCTCAAGGACACAATATCTCAATATCTCAATCAAAGAGGCAATTCTAATTCCTTAAGTGTATACACCCTTATTGGGATCTCCAGGTCCTAATAAGTAGAACTAGATCTAACAACCCAAGATACGTTTCTACCAGGTTGCCCGCAATTCAAATGTCAACTCAAGTCAATCAAATAAGTTCCCCACATTGTCCACTGTGCCAGCATTACAATCTCAACAAGGATTCAATTCAACAAAGGAATCGTAAAAAGCAAAGACAATGAAATAGATTTCACAAGAAAGATATTCAGCAATGAATATTCTCAATCAATAGCTCAAGATCAAGGAATTCCAAAGATAAGATGCAACAAGGGTATAAGCTCACATCGATAGCTCAATGTCAACGGATTTCAAGAAAGATACAAGAAAGAGATAATCCAAAAGCAATAGCTCATATCAAAAGGATTCCAAAGAAAGGTTACAACGAATAGATAAGCTCAAGTCAACAATTCAACCAAGAATCAAGCAAAGGATACCACAAGAGCTCATACTAGCATCAAGAAGCAACATTACTAGCATGCACAATAATAGGATATTCACAAGGATTCTTACAAAAGAAATACAAAGGATTCTCAACATAGAATTCAACAATAATCCAATGAATATAAAGATTGGATCTTTACAGTGAATCAAGACTCAAATCCTAATCAATAGGCTCATAATACTCCGCTCTATACTTACGTAACATCAACAATTACTCAAAAGAGGCAACAAAACAATTCAAGAAGCCAAACAACCAAGAACCAGCGGGTGGTCCTGGCAGGGGTCAAAGGTCCTGCCAAGTTCCCCCGTGGAAATAAATGTGACACCCTGGAAATTATTCTTGTAAACCCAAATTAATTTTCCTTAAGGATGGATTTAATCCTCCTAATTACCTTTCAATTCTTTTGTAATTTTGCCTTGAACCTAATTAAGGGATTTATTTGGACCGAATTCACCTTTTAATTGGGTCAATGGGTTGGACCTTTATTTAATGAGCCTTTAGACCTTAGCTTCTTTAAATGAGAGCATATTCTTCTAGCCTTTTTATGAAAGTAGGAGGGCCACATTTGTAATTTCAGATTTTCTAGCTTGGAACCCAAGCTACAACCTAAAGACACTCACCCTTGCATACCTACACTTAGGGTGTGTTTGGAAACCTGTAAAATGAGTTCTGGAAATCATTTTCCAAGTTTCCATTGTTTGGATGTGCCTGGAAAATCAAGTCAACGGAAATCATTTTCCGTTGACTTTGGAAAATAGGCTTGTTTTGGAGGAAAAAGACTTCCCCTTTTTTTTGGGGAGAAGTCATTTTCCAACTTCTACACCAACATCACACCACCACCAACATCATCAACACCATACCACCACCACCATCACCACCATTACTGCTGCCGCCACCACACCACCACCACTATACCACCGCAACCACCACCATCACACCACCACCAGTCCACCACCAACACCATACCAACGCAACCACTAACACCACCAACACCATCAACACCATACCACCACCACCACTACCGCTCCCACCACCACCATACCACCGCAACTACCGTCGCCGCCAACACCACCATACAACCGCAACCACTGCCACCACCACCGTCGTCGCCGCCACCACCACCACCATACCACCGCAACCACTGCCACCACACCATCACTACCACCTCCACTGTTACCACCGTCATACCACCACCAGTTATTATTATTATTATTATTATTATTATTATTATTATTATTATTATTATTATTATTATTATTATATAACAAATAACACCACTACCACTACACCACCACCACCACCAGAATATTTTTGATATATTATTAGTTATTTTTTATTATATTTAAAATTATTATTATATTATTATATTATATTAGTATATATTATTATACATGTTGTAATATTCTAAATAAAATAATTAAAATATTTAATTATACAATTCTACTCATTTTCCAGAAAATGAACCAAACACACAAAAACAGTTTTCCAGAATGCAACCAAACACTGGAAAGAAAAATGTTTTTCGGAAAATGACTCATTTTCCAGAAAACATTTTCCAGAAGTCATTTTCCTACTTTCCAAACGGACCCTTAGCCAAAAACACTCTCAAACATTTCAGTCTGATAGTGTAGTTTAGTGTGGGATGGAATTGTAGTGTGAAAGAGAATTGGGGAACTCCCGAGTTTCGAACTCAAGGATGGCAAGTCGGAGTAAGTAAAGTGCAAACAATCTAGTGTTACAATGTATCAACAAGAGATGCTAGGTGCAAGATGAGGATGGTAAGGAAACAAGGGTGTAAGCATAAGGATGATAAAGAAATAAAAGAAAACAATCAAGTAAGTATGTAAAGTAGATAGGGTTGAACGGTGTAGTGTAGATTATGATGCACTTAAATCATTTAACATAGGTAAAGAGGATGCATATGCTAAGTCTATGGAATGGCTTATGTCCTTTCATAACATAGACTACTAGACCTTTCCTCAAACACCTTGCCTACATTACCTTCCCAACCAAGTCCCGTAGGATTCCTTGAGCTAGGAAATGTAAGGGATGGGAGCTTGAATTAACCTAGTAAAGGTCATTCACTCAACACAATCCTAGGAGTTGGCCTAGCTCTTTGGATGCATACAAAACAATCCAAAACAACAAGATATAGAAGCATAGCAATCAATCAATCCCAAATTCAAGAACTAAGTCACATTGGCATCATGATCTCACACATCCACAATTCAAACCCTAGCAATCTAAGCACTCATCATCATTACAAAGATAGAAAACACAACATTAAGTCTGAATAATAAACAAGGAAGAGATGTTACCCAAATCTTCAATCTATTGTGCAAGCATCCAAGAGAAATTGTAGAACAATGAGTGTAGATCTTCAAGGAAATGTAAATCTAGCCTAACCCTAATCTACCCTAACCTAAGAGAGATGAATTGAAAGGTGAGGAAATGGGGAAAAGGAGTTCTCCCAAAACAATCCCCTTACAAGCCTTTTTATAGCCTAGAATCTAAAATTTCATTTAACTGTCCTGTCAACGCAGCTGCAACGCACATTGCGAGCTGCGTTGAACTTTATGAAATTTCGCCCAAAATGAAAGTTGTAGCCCTTGAAAATCACGAACCTTAGCCACTTGAATCACCTCATTTGAGCACTCCTAACTCAAGATATGATCATTTTACTGAACTGTCGCCGGAATGCCCTGAAAATGACAATGTTTTGCTATTTTTCTACAAATGCAATAGAATTAGTCCTTAATCATAATTTCTATCAAATCAAGCTATTTAAGCAAGAATTAAGCATAAATTAATCTAAGTAAAGCACAATTAGCCTATAAATTACCCTATTAAACATAGCATATTTGGCACTTATCAAAGCCTCACCACACCTCTCTCTCACACCATTTTCCCCTTCTCCCACTCTACCATGAGTGTTCCTCATTTCCCCAACTAAGAAGACTAACAAGATTTCAATTTCTCTATCACCAAGCTTAGAAGGGGTAAATATTAGGTGTTTATAGTCTTATTTCTTGGTTTACATCTACTCCATCTAAGTCATTTCCCTTTTGTATGTTGGGTTCTGGTTTTTGATGAAGTCACTTTGACACTAGTACAAAACAAGCCATTCGCGTCTTTACTAATTGAGAATACGCGTCTTTTCTTGTCAAGACGCGTATGGCGCAGACACTGATAGTTGGATACTTTTACGCGTCTTTATTTGGAAGTCGCGTAAAGTAGACTATACGCGTCTTTACTGTCTTAGTAAAGACGCGTATTGTGTTTAACAAAAATAAAAAAAAAATTATAGGCGTCTTTACCATAAAGGTAAACACGCCTATAATTTTTCTTTTAACATTCTGTTTAATTCAATATATCTTTTCTACTAATCCTTGCTCAATACAAAATCCACTACCAAACAACATTTATATGGTTTAAACCATTTGATACAATATATATAATCCAATATAGATAATTTTCTAACACTATATATTAATCCAATATTAATCTATCTATCATAATATATAGTTATTCCATCTAAAACACATAATAAACATTTATATGCACTCATAAACATTTAAGGTATTCTTGTTCCAATGTTCTGACTTAGTGTATTTAGTTTACCTCCTCGTAATAATCCAAGACTAATAGATATGATGTAATTCTATCTAACATAATAAAAGTTTATACGCACCTAAAGTTTGCAGATTCATAAAAACATAATGAGAACTTTTGTAACATGAAAGGGGGGGCCAAAGCATTGGTGCAGATAATTCACATGATGATATTCACTATAGATCTATAATACATACACATACATATGTGTGTGTACATATATTGTAGTTAGAAACTTTAATGTTTATATACATGTTGTGACACCCCAAAAATCCACATTCTATCCATGGATTAATTGAGTAATTAATCCTATTTTATTTGAGGAATTAATTCCTAAAATCCTGATTTTTAATACTCAAGGACTAGAATTTGACTAGTCAACCTTAAAGTTGTGCTTGTACCTTGTGCTTTTAGGGGAGTTCCCTTGTTCCTTACACTTTCTAAGGGTTAGTAAAGGTATCCTTGTCTTTTCACCAAGAGTTAATATTGTAACCTAACCTAGAAGACTTCTTCATTTCATTCTCTACAATTCTTAGAAATTAGTTCTACCTTCTCTCTACAAAAGAAGTGTAGCTTATTCTCCAAGCCAAGTTGAGACCCTTGTCAAGATTCCAAGATTTGCTTCCAAGATTCAACCTTTCACCTATTTGGGCATCTAGGAGGGTAAGATCTAAGTTCATCTTGTGTTTTTGGTTCCATCTTAGTTGTCTTTTTCTTAAAGGTAGGATCTTTATGATCCTTTGGTTTAATCTTGAAGTGGGTTTGGAAAGTAAGCCTCGTAGAGAGCTTGTTGTGGTGTAAAGTGAAGTCTTTTGGTCTTCAAGAGGTAACCCATGCTCTACAAAACCTATTTTGCTTACCTATATGTGATTTCTTGGATTCTACATGTGTTTTGCTATGAAATGTGAGGGTTTATGCATTTGTCTTGTGATATTGCATATCTAGAGCTTGTGTTTAGGGTTCCTTTGTGCCATTGCTTGGCATTTTCCATGGTTCAATTCATTTTGTTGTGTTTGGTGAGATTTGCCATGTTTTAGACTTGAATTTGTGTTTGGAGAAGAAAATCCCCGAAAAGATTTGTTGTGGAACAGGAATGTTCCCGCGGGCGGGGCACCACCCGCCAGCCTACCCGCGGGTACAAGGCCCTGTGGGAATGTGTTCCCGCAGGCGGAACCACGGGTGGGGCACTACCCGTGGGTCCACCCGCGGGTACACGAGTGGTGTTTGTTCGGGATTTGTTCCCCGTGATTCTTTTGACTCGGTATTTGGTCGTTTGGCTTCCCGTTGTTCTTTTGTGGAACTATTTGAGTGTCTTCTTGATGTTTCGTACGTCTAGAACTATATGGTAGGTATCCATGTAGGACTTTGGAGTCTTGAATCATGCTAAGTGTTCAACATTGTGTTTCGTTGGACCAAGAGGTGTCTTGTGTGTTCCTCGGAACTATCTTGAGTTTCCCCGTTGATAAGCATGCTAGTTTGTTGTCTAAATGCTAGTGTGTGTGTGGTTTGTATCTTCCGATTGGTTGATGATAACTTGTGTTATTCATCGTTGTTGTCGTTGGGCTGTGACCCGTTCCTTGATTGAGTATGTTTCATACCTTCGTTGTGATCCGTTGCTTGACTCTTGTTGAGTTGTAGTGCGTGTGTGGCTTTACCTGGATTGCACGATTAGTGGTATGGGACACTAGTCACCAAGGTATTGCAGCGGTCCTCGTGGTGGCCGTGACGTGCTTATGGAGTTGTGGCCTGAGTGATGGGTCCACGTTTTTGGGGGATAACATGTGTTATCCGGGCATGTGTTGCCGTGATTGGTGGTTTTCGTTAGTGGTCGTTGGTGGGGGACGACGGTCCCGGGGGAATAAGGTTGGACTAAGAAGTACAGGGGTCCTGGAGGTAATGGTTGGAAAGAAGATACAAGGTTGGGGTAGCCATAAGGTTGGAACAGGGCATAAGGAAGGCATACCAACTCGTGATGGGTGATGTTGCGAGGGCTTGTAAAGCCGGCGTTGTGTGATCTTCTCTCGTGACGTGTGTAGTCACGGAGGCTTGTGTTGTTTTGGCATGTGTTGCCGTTGGGTGAGTCTTTATCCTTTGCGTGTGGTTAACCTTTGTGGGTTGGGATGTGTTCCCATGTTATCCTTGTGAGTGATGAGTCTTGTGTTGACTGTTGATCTTGGTTTTGACTTATATATATGTATTCCGTTTCGAAAATGGTTTTTATGACTTATATCTATCTATATATGATACTTAACGGTATTGGTGGGTTACCAGCATTATTCGCTGACCGGGCGTCGTCCCAATGTTTATCTTTGTATCTTTCAGGTGGTGTTTAGACGAGCGCGATGTCTAGAGCCTGGTAGCTAAGCACCTTTACCCTTGCTTTTGTGGCCTGTGCGCCAATGTAGCTAGACTGATGTTTTGGGATAGATGTATACACTTGCAGATTGTTTGCCGTAGCGTTTACCGTGTTTGGTAGACGTGTCGTGACACCCCGTTGGATTTCTTTTATCCAGTTTCGTTTTATCTTCCACTGTGCTAGTTTTGTCGTTTAATCTGCATGTGTTAAGGCTTTTATATAGGTCTTGTTTGGGGGGTGTTACACATGTCCTTTTTATTTTTTGACCATTCAAAAAGTTCTTAAAGAGAGAATTTTTTTTATAAAAAAATTATTTCTTGATTTTATATAAAATGAAACTATGTAAATTATTATATTGAAAATTACCTAGATATCTTGAAGAGGGAGAGGCTGAAGCAAAGATCCCATAGAAAGAAAATTAGCACAATGACCATATCTGACTGACTGTCACAGTGGTGAACATACTGCTGCATGGAACACTAACCTAAAAAAATGCCACAAAACCTTTAATTTGTGTCACCATTCTCTAACATCAATTTTCTCAAATTCATTATATTCAAGCTGGAAACAAACAAATTAAACAAACATACACATACAGATGTATATATATGGCAAGAATTGGGAAAAGAAAATAAAGGTTGAAATAGGAGAAAATAAATAAAAATATCCACATTATATTATTGAAAAAACACAAGCAGCACTGATAGATCTATCTACTACCTGATCAGCATCTTGTGAATGGCGAATTAAAGTTTCACAAAAGATGTTAGATTTAGAAATGGATATACAATATAACAATATTATAATACCATCCTCTGAACCAGTATAAAATGCATGCATCAAATGAATATCACACAATTATAAAATCTGAAAGCAAAACAATTGGATAACTACAAAATTGAGTAAAATTAACAGAAGTTCTTTTAAATGCACCACCTACTGCTCCTTCAGTACCATCTCCATCTTCATCTCCATCATCATCAACTCATGTATAGTAGTTGGAACAAACCTCATGTTCACATGTGCATCAAGGCAACGAATGTTGTAGATCCCAAATAATGATCTTCTGATCCATGCTTCTAATTGAAGCCCGAGGAGAGCTGCTAAGACAGTCATTTCAAGCTTCACCAATAATATTAAAGTAGTCTATATTATTACGTACTATTAATATGAAAATAATGCTACAATGCATACGAAGGCTATATATAATCCAGTTCATCTCAAACGCCCATCAATTTCAAGAATCTTAAATCGGAATTGGAGATGATCTCCCACCAAAAGAACTATCACACCAGGCATTAGCTCAAGAAATGGCACTGATCAACCATCAAAACAAGACTTAAATCACATACCTGCCCACAGTAATTCCAGGAATTCACATCAACTCCATTATCAAGAAACAATGCCACAATCTAAAACACAATTTACACAAATCAAGCACACTCCGAAATAGATGAAAAAGAACAAAACTTGATGGCACTGAAATGAAGGGAAAGAAAACGGCAATACCTCATTATGGCCCTTAGCGGTGAAGAAGAGAGTTCAGACCACCGAAAGTTGAGTACTTTGCCAAACATGGATTCCAATCTAGTAACATCTTGGATTCTACATAGTCCCCATCTTCCTCCTCATCCCTCTCTCTATGGAAAATAGCTCAAATTTCACTATCAGAATCTAAATATACGGAGTGTATTTTAAATAGTAAATACGTAAAAATTATGTCTTCGTATTTTATATATACCTTTGGTTGGAAGTGGCCAAGTGGGGTTTTCTAATCACTTTGAGAAGCGAACTTGAGAGACTTTCGGCCGGAGGAGTTGCGGGTAGAGGTCGGCGCTGGAGGCGGTGTTGAGGTTTGAGGGGTGGAGGTCAGTCGGAGAGAGCGGCAGCGAGGTGAGGAGTCTAGGGTTTGAGGGGTAGGTGGGAGGACATGGCACGAGGGCGATGAATCTGAGATGGACGGTGGCGGCGCCTTCTGCTATTTGGGGGTTTTCTGAGATCTTCTGCTCGGGGTTTCAGCCATTTGCAGAGAGGTAGCTCTCACTGGCTCCGGCAGGAATGCATCGCTGCTGTGGCGGCGGCGTCCATCAGCTAAGTTGGGTGGGTGGACGAGACCAGAAAGGTTAGGGCTTGACGGCGCATAAGAGAATTGAGGTTTAGAATTGTCTGAATCCCTAAATACTCTTTATATACTTATATACTTATATATACTTAGATATATTCACGCATAAAATACTCGTCATTACCATAAATGTAATGACGCGTGTACTATAATAATTTTTTAAAAAATAAAAAAGCTGCACGATACACGTCTTTACTATATAAGTAATGACGCGTAAAGTTTTAATATATTTACAAAAATGCCACCGCTTGTTTTTTCCTTACTTTACGCGTCACTAATTTGAACTAAAGACGTGTAATATTACATTTTTTTGGTCAATTCTCTACTAGTGTGAGGAGGACTTGCAAGAGTGATCTTGGAGGGTTTGGAAGGTTTTCTAAGCTAAGAAGGTAACCCTATGTCCAATAAAACCTATTTTCCTTGCATAAATGTATTTCTTGATGTTCATGTGTGGTTTGATGCATATTCTTGTGATTATGTTATTGTAGAGCTTGTATTTAGGGTCGTATGATGCTATTTGTTGAGTTATTCCTTCCATTCAAGTCCTATTTGTTATGGATGTGAGTATTGATGAGTTTGGAAATGGATTTCACATTCTTGGCATTTTTCCCCGAAATCCCACTTTGCTTCAGGACCGCGTACCAGCGGATACTTCGGGCAGGCACCAAAGTACCCGCCGGAAGCACCCGCCAGTACAGAGTGGAACCAGCAGGGGTTCGGCGGGTGGTTTGGTACAATAATCGTACAATCATAGCACATAGTCATCGACATAGATGATCGAGACTCAAAAATAGCCTGATCAAGGAATAATCATAACAAGGTACAATAATCGTACAATCTCACAATGATAGATTCAATCGAAGGAATTCAAGAAAAAGAACACGAAAGAAACTTCCAAAGTATTTCCACAACAATGAGAGGTTTTCCAACTCATGAGACCACAACGATTGGTACACAAGTTACCAATACTCATCAAGAATAAGTAAGGCCATTACGAGGAAACACATACTAGCACCAACAACAACGTAGCTAGCATGCAGATCAATAAGGTAATCATAAAGGCTCAAAAGAACACCATAGACTTCACTTCAATCCAACAAATCACATAGTTGGATCACAAACACGATTCAAGACTCACAAATCCTATCAAGGAAGTGAATCCACCCGAGAAAGTGTACCCGCTAGTACCGAAAACAGAGAGGAAATTCCACTTCGGGGAAAATTGTCAAAATGCTCAAGTTCAAGTCCAAAATACCTCAAAACTCACATAAATCAACAAAGGAACTTGAACACATAGAATATCCCAATGAATAGCATTAAAGAACCCTAAATACAAGCTCTAACAAGGCATAATCACACGAATATGCACATAATCACTCAATAGCATCAAGAAAATCATAAATAGCAAGTGTAAATAGATTTTCTAAGACATGGGTTACCTTTGTAGCCTAAACAACACTTCCCAACTCCTACGATCCTTCTTGAAGGTCCTCTTCCAAAAGATCTTACATACACAAACCAAAACCCCAACAAATACAAAAATTCTTAGTTAAAGGAGGTGAAAAACTAAGTATTAAAACCATAAAAGCCTAGAACTTACCCTTCCTAAGGTTGTAGATGAGTAAAGGTGGAAACTTGATGGCCTTCAAGGTATAAAACATGATGGATTTCTTTGGTTAGGTTGGGAGCTGTTTAGAGTAGCTTGGAGAGAAAGCTAGAGTGTAGAGAGAGAGAGGTGTTTCTTGTCTAAGTGAGGAATGCTAAGGTGGGAGTATAGGAAATATCTTGGGTTCCAAGTTAAGATTATGAAAATACCAACATGACCTCCCCTTCCCACAAGCTAGTTAGGAGAAAAATAAAAGATTAGAGTACAAGGAATAAAGCACAAAGTATTCCCATTGACTAAGTTAAAAAAGCTAAGGGCTTAGTCAGATTAGGTCCCTCAACTATGCTCAATGGAAATTAAGAAGGAAATTATAAGGCAAAATAGGAATTAATTGGGTAAGTAACTCGGTTTTAAAGGATAAATTTTCGGGGTGTCACACTCTCCCCCCCCCCCCCCCCCCCCCCCAATAAGAAGTTTCGTCCTCGAAGCTTAGATGCAACGAGGTGTAAGTAAGAACAACAATTTGGACTGCAAGCCGTGTGACAAGAATCAAGGAGAGTTAATAAAAGAAGGTTGACGCAAAGAGATTTCCACCAAGCTAACTAACTAAAACTAAACACCGGACTAACCAAACTTACCATACTTAACTCTAAGCAACAGATTCTACAAGTATAAACCAATTAAGCTAGATTACACCTAAGGTTTCAAACGAGATCAAAGTTAAGGTTACTAAACTAGAAGCCAAACCAAGATTAGAAAAGAGGTTATCTTAAACTCCGACTTGAGTAGAGTTGCCCGCTCAATCCTCCGATGCTCCAGCTTCCGAACCAGTAGCACCTGTGGAGCTGTCCGTGTCCAACCTGGCCTCCACAGCTGCCACCCTCTGATCCAAGGAGTCAACTTTGACATTTAACGAAGAGAAACCATCCTCTATGATTTGATTTTGTCTCCGAAGTTGTGCTAGGATGCGTTATTCAGTAGTCATGGATTCTTTTTCAGCCTTGGTCCTCTGTTCCATCCGTCTAGCACTCTTGTCACTACCGTAGTCACTGTCCTCCTCCTCCTCTTCATTCTCTCCCTCCTCCTGAGCCATCTGCTTCAACTTTTTATTTGGAATGTCAAGCTGCTCAATCAACAACCTCCTCTTGGCCAAGGGTTTCTGGCTTATCTCTTCCAAGGTGATGTACTCTCCATTTCCGACATGAAAGATGTTGTTGCCACGAATGTTCTTTGCATTAAAGATTAACCTCCTCACAGGTTTAGCCACGGTCTGGCCCACGTTCACTCCTTTCTTTGCAAAAATCCAACTCAAAACCATGTCGTAATGCAAAGTCTTTCAGTTATGAGCCATGCAAAAATCCATGTGGTTCAACATAAGAGCAGGCAAGTTAAACTTCACTTTGTGCTTCAAGAAATAAGCAAAGGTGTATTCCAAACTCCCCACATCTTTACTCTTGTTGTTGTTAGGTAACAAAACTATCGGCCACAAACATTATCAAAATCTTTTGCTCAGCTGATAACCATTTCTTTTCCGGTTTAGTAGCCAAGGTAAAACCATCGGTTCTTCCCAACAAGTAACCCAAATAATCCTTATGCCCCAAGTTTTCAGTCTTAATCCAAGTCTCCCGTTTATACTTCGATACTCCGGTTGGAGTCAACTTTAGGAATTTGGCCAAACGGTTTTCACTCAAAATAATCTTCACTCCCCTAACTTTAGAAGTGATTTCCATCTTGTCACCCTCCTTGGTAACACCCATATGGTGATAGAATTCCTTGACCAAATCCGGGTAGGTATTACATTTAATTTCCAAGAACAAGTCCAATAAACCTTGGTACCTAAGCATTTCTATCACATTATTAGAGAAAGATTCGGGTTCCAAAGCTTTACCTTCCAACACGAGGTAGTGGGCATCAACCCATTCCACCCTCTTTGCAACACTTGATTTTCTAGGCATGGTGGAGGATGTCCAAGGGGTTGTTGATGATGGTGGCTTTCTCTTCTTTTTCCAGCGAAGAAGGGAAGACAACGGGGGTTTGTGTGGGGGAAGAAGAAAGGATAAAAGGGTTTTAATTTGGGGATTTTAAGATAGGGTTTGGAGTGGGAAAGATTAAAAAGGATTAAGGTTTGGTGAGGTTTAAGAAACACTCATAGCTTAATGGTTCAAGGGTTAGGTTAATAAGAAAGAGGCCCGGGTTTGAAACTTTTAAGCCATAATTAAACTTCCCTACTTAGGAAATTTTAGCTCTACTTTTCCCTTAAGGTCCCTAAAGTCTTACTATTAATTTCCAAAAATCTATTTCTATATTATGTTAGCGGTTTTATACTTAGAATTTTCATGAAAGTCTTACTATCAATTTCCAAAAATCTAATTCTATATTATGTTAGCGGTTTTATACTTAGCATTTTCATGCTAACGGGTTTATTTTCCTATGTTTTTCTATAACCCTTTTCAGGTGGATTTGGTGTTTGATGAGAGCACGCAATTGATGTAGTAGTGTGTAGCTCTAGAGCATAGTAGATGCTAAGCTAGCATTAGTTATCCCTCTTCCCTTTTTGGTGATATCTTGTTAGTTGTTGATGTAGCTAGACTACCATATTTTGGTTGGTGCTTAGATACCGGGGTTCGCATATCCCATTCTATTTATGTATTGAGCGTATGACTCTAGATTTTAGAAGTTAGCCTGTGCAGTTACTCGAAGGTAGGTAGCTGTGGCGGTGACACTCTCTTTTGGATGTTGATTTTGGATTTATATATCCTAGTTTATCTTTATTCCCTTTCTTTTACCTTATTTAGACTTCTTAAATCTAGACTCTAAAGTATAGAAAAAGAGGGTGTTACAAATAATGACCGAGCGGTCCGCCGATCATTTCCACCCTCCACCTTGTGCTAGAGATTTTTTACTTCTCTAGCCAACTCTTCAACTTCCCAAACTTGGGCTCTCCAGGTAGGCTCAGGTGTTTCTCCACTACGCTCAGCCATGCTTTCCGGAGAGTCAACTCTCATGTATTCCACTACCTGCAGCTGGTTGGTCCATGGATCTACTAGTGGGGAAACCTCTGCTCGTCGGTGAGGATTGGGTAGCCTAGTTGGCCTTGATTGGTTCTTGATCGGTAGTCACCATGATTGGGGGATTTGGAGGTGGCCGACCGATGGGCGAACCAGGTCCATGCATCTTCCCCAGAAGATCGGTCCTACTGGTTTGATTTCTACGGACAACCGCAACCAACAGGGTCCATCGTTGTGGGAACAAACGTAAACTTTTTGTATCGATTCCCACATACGGCGCCAATGATGATTTTATACTTTTGGGCAGCCAGTGTTGTATTGATGAATATTGCTAGTGAATATATAGTGAAATTTGCTTCCCCTTTTCCATGATGGAGTCTATTTATACATATTTTGAGCTAAGAGTCTTATAAGGAATAGAAATCTTAGATTGTCTCATATTGTAAGTATTTGTTACATTGGGAATTAGGAGCCCAATTCTTATTATAATTAGGAATAGTAGGCATGGCCTAATCCCTACAATATTATAAATAATAAGCATAGCCCTATTAAACTCGATAAATTATGCTGTGGAACCGTGTCCACCTTGCAAGGAGGGTACGGTTTCAAATTGTTCATAATTATGGATATTTAGTTCGAAAATTATGAACATATAGTTTTATAATTATGAACATAGAGTTGTTAACATAATTATGAACATATAGTTTTGTAATTATGAATATAGAGATTCAATAATTGTGAATATGAAGTTCAAAAATTATGAATATATAGCTTTATAATTATGAACATATAGTTTAGTAATTATGAACATAGAGTTCTGTAATTGTGAATATAGAGTTTAATAATTATGAATATGAAGTTTAAAAATTATGAATATGTAACTTTATAATTATGAACATATAGTTCAATAATTATGAACATAAAACCTTATCCAGCCTTGTAAGGTGGACACAATTTTATAACATACTGATTGATTAAACTCCTAAGTACGTACAACGTATCTTTCTTGAACTTTCTTGATCTAATTATTTTCTTGAGCTGGTCCATGTGACCTGGACCTTTTTGGTTAATTGGTCCGAATGGTCAAATATTTCGGCCAAAATTGTATTACTTATCTAAAAGAGTGGAATTGTTTCACATCCCATTCTCCTTACAGCATGGTGTTTCTGAAAAAGGAATCAAACAATATTATATGTACTCGACCAATGACGAATTGACGAGTCATGCAATTCTTCCAATATCATTTTGGGTGCATGTTTTAGAAACTACTATATTCATATATTGCTTTCTTTCTAAATCGGTTCGGAAGACATCATATGAGATGCATACTAGGAAGCATCTTAGTATTATATGTCTTTTATGATGCCTTGGGGATGTGAGACTTTTGACCCGTCCTAATTTTTGGAAAATTAGCATCACCCCTCATTACTCTCCTTTTCTTTCTTTGAACCTGTTACCCATCATGAAAAACATGTCGTAAAGTTTTATTAGTTGAAGTAGAGTTGGCTTGCTCAATTGCATTTGCCTCTTGTCCACCATACATAAATAGTAAGCCGCATTTGGTAAATGTGTTTTTATGAGATTAAAAATGCATTTATCATTGAACTTTTTCCGGGACTATGTAACTTTAAAAAATTGTCTATTTTTATTTAATGCTTTCAAATTTTGCCTATTTTTGTCAATTTCCCAGAAGAATAGACACATGCATGCTTATAACATTATTCATCTGAAGAGCCTTATGATGATGTAAGTGTATAAGGCAAAGTTCTAATTTTACGGGGCGTTTGGTTCACTGTAATTTTGTTGTAGTTGAATTACAATTCAATGGATACCTCAATTATATTGTTTGGTTGGAGGGAATTGCAATTCCCTCCTTTTGTTGAATTGCACCCCCATGAATTGCAATTCAATGAATTTGAGAAAGGAAAAACAAATGAAATGACATTATTACCCTTAGTTGTTATTAATATTATTATTACATAAGGGTATTTTAGTTTTTATAGCACTTCTTTCATTCTCAACTCCAAAATTTTATTTCTTCCTCCCAAACAACGTAATTTGAATTCCTACTTTATTCTCACCTTATTCTTTTCCCACCGAATTACAATTCCTTTCCCCCCTAATTACTTCCTTCCAACTAAACACCCCCTTAGTTGATTTTGGTTGTGCGGCGATCAGGTCTATATCCCCACCAGGGACGGAGCTAAAGGGGGCAGGGGCAACAGCTGCCCCCTCACCCCACCCCACCTCCACCCCATATATAATCTTTGTATGTATATATGTATACATAGTACAGGTTTTAGTATTAGTATAAACTATTAAATGTTAACAAAAAATGAGTTAGATTAGTTGACAGAGCACATGTTTGATAGTTGTAAAGTCAAAGGTTTGAATCCTTTGGTATCAATGTAGTTCTACAGTTTTTTCCACCTTTTTTAATATTTAATACACACAACAATATTTCTCCTTCCCCTATATAGCTTTTTTTTAAATTTAATACACACAATAACAACAACAATATTTACAACTATATTTTTTAGGTAATCTTTTTAATTATCTCTTTTGTTTTAATAGAAAAATTTTCTGAATCCGTCCCTACTTCTTCGCCCCCCCCCCCCCCCCCCCTCCCCCAATTGAATTTCTGGCTCCGTCCCCAATCCCCACTTTCTTTTCTTTTTTTTTTTTTTTTTTTTTTTCATATTACGATATAAATAGTGTTTACTTTTAAAAATGGGAAAAAAAAATTACTAACAAAATTTCAGTTCTCTGACGAATTAAACTCCAGTTGCTCTGTTTGGTTGAGCTTATTTCAAGCTACAAATAAATTATAAGTTTATTTGATAAAATATGATAGCTTAAAATAATATCTTATTTAGAAACGGTAGCATTTCAAAATAAGCTCTTGGCTTTTTAACATTTTCGTTAATATCATATATTTCAGTTAATATCAACTTATTGTATTAATGCAACAGCAAGAGGTTAAAAGAGCGTGCATGCATACATTATAAACTATGTCGAACACAGTTCTTTCATAATCTGTTGATTCTAAAAAAAAAATTACGAGACTGAAAAAGATTCTAACCCACAAGGAAATGGTTAGAAGAAAGAAATTGTAGAGGTTGAAGTGCAAGCGGACTTGGCAGAAAAAATAAAATAAAAAAACAACAACAAAAAAAACAAAAACAAAAAACAAAACACAACAAAACAAAAAAATCAGATTTCAGCTTCCAGAAGGAACCACGATGTTTTTTACTCCACTGCTAGAACTAGGAAAGACTTAAAAGAAACTCTAAAAGTTACCTATAAGTTAAAACTGATTGTCAATGCAGCAACTAGCACAGAAGGGTGTAGGAAGGCAAGTCTTCAATCCTTAAAACATCATCCATCAAAAGTTCCTTTTCCAGCTGTGATTGTGTGGATCTCAAGACATCCTATAATGTTGATGCATTTGTTAGTAAAAAGCAAATGAGAACTATGCCAGGTGGGAAACAAAGCAAACCGGCAGATAGGTAACCCCAGCCAAGATTGTTAAGGATACAAACTTGTAATCACAAAGTCAAGAATTTTAATCCCATCCCTCTTGATTTGAGCTAGCCAGCTATGGACAACCTAGTTTATCTCCTTGTGGTCCTTTACTGGCAAGAATCACAAGGCGGTATTTTATCAAATGCACACCCTCGGGTAATGGCAACGGGTTTTCCTCGTCACCCAAAAAAGAAAACCCGCAGAGCACATGCAATGCAAGCCAATTTCTCAGACTAAACATCTAAATTAACTGCTCTGTTCCATGAAAATGCGTGTGGTTTTTGTTAGGAAAGAGTTGCATTGCTCATTGCTCACATTAAACTCCATGTATGTAGCGTTTTTCTCCAGCCATTGTTTGTCCATAACCAAGAAAGCCACGCAGTAAAGTAGGTCGAATGCCCATTCATTCTCTGAAAGTGCAGTAATCATATATTAGTTTAGAGTTTTCAATCAACTGTTAGTTTTTGCTTTATGTTTGAGTCTTACCAGACATCATAACCACTTGTAAATACACACTAAACATACACAGGGATGCGATTGGAGTTACCTGATAACATCTGAATAAATACTCCTCTGACAAAAGTTCTGGGTTTTGCTGCACATGGTTTGGTTTGAATTAGAAAGGGTCTTGACTGCAGGAAAACTTTCCTCAAATTTAATGGTAACAGAAATACTAGTTCAAATTCCTAAGAATCATGTATTTCTCTTACTTGCTTCCAGATCAAGCATCTGCATAATCATGAATGTAATATTTACACCAGCAACAGCAAATGGATACTCCCATGCAGACCGTTTTCCACCTTGCTTCTTCAGCAGCCGTTGAAAAGATGCCTGGAAACAAAATAAAAGGTAATTTGAGTTGATTCGAAAATGATTTTTTGAAAAAGTATCAGTTATTTGAAAAGGCTTGGAAAATGGCAAAATGGCAAATCATGGATGATATTTGATATTATAGCTCAGTTAGAATCTTACAGGAAATGTTTTTGCGAAAAACAACAGGTTCTCCAGAGAAATGAACCCCGCTCCTCTGCTTATAATAATAATAACAATAATAAATTTAAAAAATTATAAGTTTCAGTAAATAAGAACGCATTCCAGAAACAGGCACTTAAAAACATTTAAGAAACACAGGTTTAGCAAGAGAATGGAAAAAATCTGGAGCATGGGTGCATTTGCACAAATTGAAAAGCAACCTGAAGTCTGTGGATGGATCTCTTCCCTGCCATCCCATTTCTTTCCACTGATCAGATATCAAACCATGAAGTTCCTGATCAGGATATGAAGCATGCCATAGAGCTTTCAAAGCCTCCTGTTGAAGTAAAATTCTGTTCAAGTAAGCCATGAAAAGAGTCTAGAAAAAGTTCTCGTCTCTCATTCTCCACTATGAACTCCTTTACACGAAGATTCTTTATATTATTTCAGATGTACACAGAAAGTGGGCAAGTCTGGAATTGGAAAATATCCAAAGGATTTGTTTGATGAACCAAACCTGATGTTCCTGCTTGGAAGCATCAAAACAAACCTTCATTCTATGTTGTAGTCTTCTCAGTCTCTCTTCCTAGACAGTTTAGAAGACACCAGAATTAGTTCTGTATAGAATAGTCCGCATGTCAAGTATCATATGAAGGCATATAACTCAATTGTCTGAAAAGAGGGTAGAATTCTCATCTCCAGAGGACCCAGAGGAAAAAAAAAAAAAAAAAAACAAAAGCTCAGTTTTGATTTCCAACTTTGCCACTTTTCGTTAAGTATGTACAGAGATAATCACTGTTTCACTGCTGATATTCCTCTTTCCTCTGTTAAATCAAATGGTTTGATGCACTTGCCTGTTGAGGTGTCAAATTGATACAGATTCTTTGGTAGTTTCCCTTTCCTTTAAAGCAAACACAAGTGAGTCCTTTACCCATCCACAGAGGAGTCCCACTAATTGCATCATCTGCAGTCAAACATTGGATCAAACTGTGATTATGTAAATATATGACTAATTTTTCTTCTTTTCAATAAATCCATTTCTTGCGAGTTGTAAAGGGGCCATAAGCTAAATCATTTTTACCAGTAGAAGTTGAGGAACAAAAAGAAGATACAGATGAGTAATCTAAAGAAGTCGTTGTGACAAGTCAAAAAACAAAAGTTACTGCAATGATGCAAAGCAAATGTTCAATCTGGTTAGTATTTACACTTGAATACTTGAAATTCAAATTTTTTTGTCAAATTTCCACCAGTGTTTACAGTAAGTTGTCAACACAAAAGGCATTGGTTCAACCATGGGATAGTAGGAATGCTACAACTCCCATTATTTATGTTACAGATTGATAACTTGTAAAGTGACAACTGAATGACTGATCACAAGTAAAATCACTTTTTCTGGCATGAATAAGAATGAACATAAACAATTTCAAAGACAATTACAATAAACTGTGTGATGTAATGCAAAAGAGTGAACTGAAATCCAGTCTTAGAAAAGCCATATTGAGTAATTAAACAAGTATGCCTCCTTTCCCCCTTCTTCTGCATCATATCCATAGGTGTTTCGGTGAGAATTTCATGAATCTCAATGTCACATGGCACAACTTCCCTAATAACAATTGATGCCAATATTGGTGGAAAAAAAAAATTCAAATTGCAAGGACTATCAAGAATTTTATCATCAGTCAGCGATAATTTTCCTTTTGAACCAAATCTAAGGAACTCCAAACCACCGGAGAATTTATCATCAGTGGATGAGAATTTGCCTTTTGAGGCAAATCTAAGGAACAACAAAGCACTTGAGAATGTTTATTTTATCTTGCAAGTATAATTTGTAAATATCTACAATCAAAGCGCAGGCTATTCATTATTTTTCCTGCAACTCATCCAGTTTCACATATTCACGATTGAGAGGGACAAGCAAACTTCTCTGGCAAATTTACTAACTGTGCTCAAGATGGAGACATTTTTTTATCTTTTAATCAAGACGGAGACTTTAATTAATCATTATATAACTGAAAATGAATATACTAACAAATCCTACCAGACTATTGAAACATTTTAGAGAATTTGAGATTGGAAAATGACGAAAAAAGATAGAACTCTGATTCTTCAATAGCACCGTTTCAGTGTGCATTACTCATGTGATCAGGCATTAAAAAAAAGAAGTAAACAGACATTGAAGCGAGCATCGAATCGAATCACAATATAGATCGCAAATATTCAAATTTATACGCTAGTATTCCATACATACATGCATAGAGCATATAAACATATTCTAGTTCTATTCTATACCGATATAAACAGGAAAAAAAAAAACGCACGCATTCGTATACATATTGGGAAGATAGAGATTACCGTTGCCGGAAGGAGGGAGAGAGCATCGAGAAATGGAGGACGAAGTAGAAAGTGTCCGGATGGCAATACAGTTCCCTTGGGTTCGCGCTGCGGCAGGGCTCATTGCTCCTTACAACTGTCGGAAATGCGCTTCACGCTCGATCTCTTGGTAGCATTTGGAGGGAGAGAGAGAGAGAGAGGCCGTCTTGTCCGTTGCGCGGCTCCTGTTGTAGTGCAGTCTCTTAGAAATTAGAATGATGTAGTATTGTAGTGAGGTGTGATCGGCCGTCCTAAAGTGCCCCCGTGGGTATGATTAATTGACGACCATGTCCTTGACCGAATCAATATCGGTAAAATAAACGAGATGATGGTACTATACTACTATCTTGCGAGCCCAAAAATCGAATGAAGTTTGAACTACTGCTGGCAGTTTTTTTTTTTTTTTTTTTTTTTTTAATTTAATTTTTTTTAATTTAATAAAAAGGAAGGTCAAGGCCAGTACAAGGTCCGGATGGACTTAGGCCCCACATGGCCTAAATCCTACTAATAAGCTAAGTAAGGAAAAGTAAGATAAGACAAGATAACATAAAGTGGCCCCCGGGGCTCTAACATGCATGCCCCAAGCCTTATGCTAGCTAATCGTAGGCAGGAGTATGTCAAAACCAGTAAGTAGACTGAGATGCTGCACAACTGCATCTCCGCCCACCATGTAATCTGAAGCACAAGTAGCGAGGATAGATGCCTCGCGCGTCACAAACGTGGCCTCCCAGCCAGTTGCACTACAGCGACTACACACCATAATGCCGCCTAGCCGGGATGCACCACAACTGCAACACCTCCCGGAATGCTATCGACTGCCCTGTAGAACCAAAGACACGACAAAGCAGAGATGTACAGCTAACAATGGCACGCAGGCTTAAGTCCAGTAATGGCACGCAGTCCTGAGACAGATAGATCCCGAACCAATAAATCATCAAGGCAGCCAATAGCAGAATTCACGACTGCTGGCAGTTCGAATTTTGATTCGGTTTTTTCGGTTTTAATTTCAGTTTCGATTTTTTGATTTTAAAAAAATTAAACCATTTGATTTAAAAATAGGGTTCGGTTTGGTTTCGGTTTCGGTTTCGCTTTCGGTTTAAAAAGTTTGATTCGGTTTTGGTGAAAGTTCACTATTTGAACGTTTTCTTTTTTGCCTGATCGATTGTTCGTTGGCTCACTTGGAGTGCCACTTGAAGTGTTTTGTTGATGACAAGATGAAGAATCATCCATCTATAGTTAATATTTGAAAAATAAGAATTATTAAATGTTGGGACTTACGACTTAGAGTTGAGATCTGACGATTTTGAAGAGTTGAAATTATTAAATATTATAATATTTATATATAATACTAGCATTTTGTAAGTGTGATGCGCGAAAATTTATGCCCAACATTAAAATTTGATAACTGCAAATAATTACAAATTATAGTTCAAATTATATTTCGCAATTCTTTAAAGTAGTACATTTTAATCATCGCATTTGAAAACTATAGAGATGAACGAAATGTATATTTTGTTTATTAATAATGTAAACAATTTTGATATAATTTATACTTTTTTTACAATAAATAAATAAAATATCTTTAATACTAATCTAGTAACCGGTCACGTATACTGGTGCGTATGCGTGCCTATATATATATATATATATATATATATATATATATATATATATATATATATATACACACATATATGATTTTACTATTCATAGAAATTTAATTAAAATATAATCAACAATTAAAGTAATTATATAATGATTTTAATAAAATGATAATTAAAGAATGGGAAAAAGATATCATAGATAATTAGATATAGGTGTATGATAATTATGATAAAATTATGAAAGTTTTAAAATTAAATAGTAACGGTGTTATAACGGTATAAGGGTATTTTAGTCTAACAAGAATGTAGTAGGGACAATTTTGTCCATTACAATTGAAGTGTACAATGTTTAATATAAAATGTATACATTTATTAACAGACAAATGTAAACATTAACACAAATGTACCTATAGTTTAATTGGTAAAGCTTTTGATTTCAAAGTGGTCAAGGGTTCAATTCTTACTTAAAACATTATATATATTTATTATATAACAAAAAAAAAAAACAAAAAAAAAAAAACAAAAAAAACAAAAAAAAACCAATCGGTTCTTTGGTTCCCCGAACCGATCGGGTTACCTAAACCAAATATCGATCGGTACTTCGATTTTGGTTCGGTTCTGTTCGGTTCGAACCGAAGTGCCCAGCCCTAGTTTGAACCTCTAACCATCAAGTTAGAAAGCAAGAATTTTACCCATTAAACTATAACTTTATTGACATCAAATTCAATGGCGAAACCAGAAAAAGTGTGGGATATTATTTGGCAATACCTAGCTGATGATGTTGAGTTCAATGCTAAAATAAATACAAGTAATCCAGGTAAACAATTCTTCTTCAAAACACTTCCTTAAATGTACTTTTTTCATTTATATATTAAACTAATTTGTTTATAAATTATATAGATTTGATGCTCAATGACGAACAGAAGAAAAATGGGCACTCATGGAAGTGGAGAATTTGTTGAATACTTGGAACAAGTCTCTAAGTGATTATCCACCAATGCCGATGCCAGTGGGAAGTCATGAATACTATTTCGGTAATCGGTTGTTGTACGAAGAATTGGCGTACAACAAAGAAGCTTTAAAGCTAGAACATGAATCACTGTTTTCTAAACTAACTGATGAACAATTACTCATATACAACAAAGTGATGGTGGATGTTGAATCTAATAAAGGTGGTTTGTTCTTTGTTTATGGATATGGTGGAACTGGCAAGACATTTTTATGGAGGACACTGTCGGCTGCTTTAAGGTCAAAGGGAGAAGTTTTTTTGAATGTAGCATCAAGCGGTATAGCCTCACTACTTTTACCGGGTGGAAGGACTGCACACTCAAGGTTTTCTATCCCCATTGCAGTGAATGAATACTCAACTTGCAACATTAGCCAAGGTAGTCCACTTGCTGAATTGATTATAAAAGTTAAGTTAATCATATGGGATGAATCTCTAATGATGCACAAACATTGTTTTGAAGCATTAGATCGGACAATGAGAGACATATTGCGATTCCCTAATCCAAAAAGCTTAGAAATGTCTTTTGGTGGAAAAACAGTTGTACTTGGAGGTGATTTTAGACAAATACTACCAGTTATACCAAAAGGTAGCAGACAAGATATAGTACAAGCAAGTATAAACTCATCATACTTGTGGAGTAATTGCGAAGTACTACGCTTAACAAAGAATCTGAGGTTGCGTGGTATTTCAAGTGCAGAAGAAGTTGAAAAGTTAAACAGTTTTGCAAAATGGATTGCTGATCTATGAGATGGAATTTAGGAGAAGAGAATAATGGTATCTTCAATATAAGGATTCCAGATAATTTTGTTCTAAGAAATGAAGTTGACCCCATAGCAGAAATTGTCCAAAGCACATTTCCTTCGTACGGTCAGGGTCAACTAGATCATAAACATTTGGAGTCTCAAGGTATATTAGCTCCAACATTAGATATTGTGGACAAGGTGAATGAATACATGAACAGTATGAATGAGGCAACTTCCAAGACATATTTGAGTTGTGATTCGGTTTGCAAGTCAGATACAAATGCTGATATGTTATCAGAGGTTCACACTACAGAGTTCCTTAACAGTTTGAGATGCTCCGGTGTTCCAAACCATTCTTTAACATTAAAGGTTGGATTGCCAATTATGCTGCTCAGAAATATAGATCACACCTTGGGATTGTGCAATGGTACAAGGTTGATCATTACATAATTAGGAAACCATGTGATTGAAGCTCAAATTCTGTGTGGCAACAATGTAGGCACCAGGGTACTAATACCACGATTGGGATTGACTCCTTCTGACCCAAGACTACCGTTTAAATTTCAGAGGAAGCAATTTCCAATAATGTTGTCATATGCTATGACAATAAACAAGAGTCAAGGACAAACTTTATCTAATATCGGACTACTATTAAAGAAACCCGTGTTTAACCATGGACAGTTGTATGTAGCAGCATCTCGGGTTAGTAATCCAGATGGGCTGAAAATCTTAATATGTGGAGACTCTAATGTGGGTTTGAACACTACAGAAAATGTAGTGTACACAAAAATTTTCAATAATTTGTAATTTTTTACCGATATTCAATGTCATATCATAATGTTATTATTGTTTTGTATATATGTAACAGTTTTTTTAAATTTAAAAATGCTGCCAATTTTGAAAAATAGGGCCTATAGCCACTATAATAATAAATAAAATTACTTTCAATTTATTAACATAAATGCAATATTTCCAAATTTATGTCCGTGCATCGCACGGGTGAAATACTAGTTTATGTCAGCATTTACATTTGTATGCTAATAAAGGTATACATTTTTCATTAATGGACAAAATTGTCCATACTACATTCTTGTTAGACAAAAGTACCCTTACACCGTTATAACATCATTACTATTTAATTCTAACTTTCATAACCCTATCATTATTATCATACACATATATCTATGATATCTCTTTCCTATTTTTTAATTATCATTTTATTAAAATTATTACTCCGTATATAATTACTTTAATTATTGATTATATTTTAATTAAATTTCTATGAATGGTAAATCATATATGTATGTGTGTGTATATATATATATAGGCACGCGCACGCACTAATATATGTGACCGGGTACTAGATTAGTATTATAGATATTTTATTTATTTATTGTAAAAACAAAATATAAATTATATCAAAATTGTTTACATTATTAATGAACAAAAATAAATTTTGGTCATCTCTATAGTTTTCAAATACGATGATTAAAATTTACTATTTTAAGGAATTGCGAAATATAATTTGAACTATAATTTGTAATTATTTGCATTTATCAATTTTTTAATATTGGGAATAAATTTTCGCGAATCGCGCGTTCAAAATGCTAGTATTATATATAAATATTGAGTTAATACCCAAAATCGTCCTCGACTATAGTGGTTTTTCTCAATTTTGTCCTAAACGACTTTGGTGACCTAATATCGTCCTAGACTTTTGTGTTTCGCTCAATTTAGTCCTCCATTTGTTATTCCGTCAAATTGGTGTTAAATTAAGGGACAATTCAGTAATGTCAATATTGATCTCTCTTTACTTTCAACTTGTGAAGTGCGAAATTCCTCTTTCTTGTACGAATTACACCCAGAATTACTCCCGGACCTGCAAATCAAATTTTATATTCGCAGTTTTAGAAGTAATTCTGGGAGTAATTCGTAAAAAAAAAGGAATTTCGCAGTTCACATGTCTATGAGTAAAGAGATGCCAATATTAAAATTACTAAATTGTCTATTTATTTAACACCAAATGGACAGAATAACAAATGAGGGACTAAATTGAGTAAAAACACAAAAGTCTAGGACTAAATTGAGCGAAACACAAAAGTCTGGGACGATATTAGGTCACCAAAGTCGTTTAGGACGAAATTGAGAAAAACCACTATAGTCAAGGATGATTTTGGGTATTAACTCTATAAATATTATAGTAATTAATAACTTCAACTCCTCAAGTCCCAGACCTCAACTCTAAATCGTAAGTCCCAACATTTGGTGTTTTAGTAATTCTTATTTTTCAAATATTAACTATGTAGATGGATGATTCTTCATCTTTTCATCAACAAAACACTTCAAGTGGCACTCCAAGTGAGCCAACTGAACAATCCGTCAGGCAAAAAAAGGAAACGCTCAAATAGTGGACTTCCACCAAAACCGAACCGAAACCGAAACCGAACTGAACTCTATTGTTAAATCGAATGGTTTAATTTTTTAAAACTGAAATCAAAACTGAAAAAAAAAAAAAAAAAACGAATCGAAACCCGAAACGCCCGCCCTTATCTAATACTCTTATCTATATCTATACAATAATTAAAAACAAAGTCTACTTTCTTGATTTTCATCCAAAGAATAGTAAAGATAACTTGAAAAAGAAATTGATAACATTAATTGACTAAAAATATAAAAACAAGGAGAAAAGGGAACTTATATTACTAATAGAAAAGGGAACGAAAATTAGGTAAATTCAAAAAGGAAACGGATTAACTAATTGAATGAAAATAATAATAATAAATGACTAAAAATGAAAAAGGAACTGGTCAGATTAGTGTGAATATTTGATTAAGATTGAATACAAGCTAATCACAATTATATCATAAATATTTCACAATAATATTCTAGATCATCAATTTAAAAATGGGACAGAAATTAAATAAATTGAGAAAGAAAATGAATATTAATAATTGACCGAAAATAAACAATGATCCCAAATTGACTAAAATGAAAAAAGAAATGGCCATGTCGTTTCATCTTGATTTTTCTTTAAGATTGAAATTAAGCAAATCACAATTACATCATAAATCTTTCACAATAATATTACACAGTAGAATAATATGGAGTAGTTTGAATATAATAACATTCGAAAATGAAACGAATTTACTAATTGACTGAAAATAAAAAATAATAATTGACTGGAAATGAAAAAAGGAAATGGTCAGATCAGTGACAATTAATATTTGATTAAGATTGAAGACAAGTTAATCACAATTATATCATAAATATTTTACAATAAATGTTAATCATCAATTAAAAATGGCACAGAAATTAGGTAAATTTAAAAAAGAAATGAATAGTAATAATTGACTGAAAATAAAAAATGATCCATTATGACTAAAATGGAAAAAAAAAATGACCATATCATTGCATCTTAATTTTTTATTAAGATTGCTTTTACGATAAACTAATCAAGGGGTAAGTCATGTAGTCACTAAGCTGACTGACTAGCCGTTTCTACTTTGTTGTTTAGTTGAATGGTTGCTGGAAAATTGAAGACGCTTGGATTGAAAGGAAAACAATTATATTAAAGCGAAAAGCCCTATTTATTACCTTGAAAAAGGAGTTAACAACGAGGCTGTGCGGACTTCAGGTAGGACGATCAGTGACGTGATTACTTTCCTGCGCCATCAACAAGTTGACCTACAGGAAAGTGAAGGACTAGTGATGGATACCGGCTCCAGGTACCTAGTTGGCCTTGCAAGGCAGTTAGGATGGGAAGGTGTTCAGCCCGCCGACCAACATCGGGTGGTTTGCCCGACGGCCAGCTCTGAAGTGAGGATCCAGAGATGTTAGAAGATAGAGAAAATTGTAAAAAATGCCCCTCTATAATATGTCAATTATCAATGTCACCCCTGAATTATGAGTGGTGTAAATGTTGCCCCTCAATTATCAAAATGGTGCACATATATATAGCCCATCCCGTAACGGACCTGGGGTTCCCCACCGCTGTCCATCGCTGGTACTTTGAATCGAGGGAGGGAAAAAACAACTAAATTACATATTTACTCCGACTTAACGGTGTCGTACACTAACGGGAAACCACATGTCCGTTACGAGAGGGGCTATATGTGCACCGTTTTGATAATTGATGGGCAACATTTACACCACTCATAATTCAGGGGTGACATTGATAATTGGCATATTATATAGGGGAATTTTTTACAATTTTCCCTAGAAGATATGTTACCATATTTTTCACCCCCACATTACATTTTCAGTTTAGGAAGGGAATTTCTCTCTCAAGGATAGAATCCAAAACTCAATAAAGGAAGGTTGTCTAAGTCAAATTTGTAAACCTTTTTCTTTTCTTTCTTTTGTCAATTCTCTATGTATAAATACCTATAGAGGTCACATTGTAGAGGGTGTAGGTACATTCTGTGGGAAAAACTTCTACTCTCTAACAAGAAAAGGGAGAAAGAAAGATCCGACTTGCTCATGTACAAGACTACCTACAAAAAATAGTGAATTTTGGTTTGGCACTGTCGAAAAAGGCTAGTGATTTTCACCATTCGATTTTCCACGTTAAAATATTGTGTCTCTTGTTAGAAATAATTATTTCCTAACAATGATTTATATAATAAAGGTTGTAATTCCATAAGGTACTCAAGTTGATGATTAGTGATGTGTAAATGCGGAATTACTGGGTGAAATTCCCTCCCTCTCATTCTGTTAAAATTTAAGTTTATAAGGGTTAAAAGATGTATAATGGATAAGGTTGTGGGTTTCACAATCCTAAAGGGATTTCTATTCCTAAAGGAGGTCACATTCCTAAAAGGATTTCTATTCCTAAAGGAGGTTCCCCATTCCTCTTGAAAGAGGGTTTCTCATCACATCTATAAATACCCAGGAAAACTCTAGGGATCTTAACAGTTTCAAATCTCTAAGTTTTCTAGTCTCCGTATCATCAGGAGGTGATTAAGGAATACGGATCAGAGAGGTGAAGCATTATATTCTTGATTCATTCAATTTAGAGATTACTTCTTCAATGGAGCCAAGTAAGTTCTATCCTTTCCATTTAATTAAAAATCCATGATCATGAACATTGTTTAGTTGATTGATTTGATTTACATGCGATCATTGTTAATTGTGCTTCCGCATTCAAGTTATAACGCATAAAGGATTAATTTAACATTTGGTATCAGAGTCTGCTTGTAAATTGATTAATCACTAAAATTAAGGTTCATGATATTTTGGGGATTTTTAATTATTAAGGTTTAATTAGTTGTGCATTATATATAATTTCAGTATTTATATTTATATTCGCATATGTGGAATCAACAATGTTTATGTATGTGATTATATGAATATTATGAATATTCAAGAATTTGTTGATTAAAGATACATGCGAATCATATGCACACGACAAACATATGTCACATGCATACAGATACACAATTTCACTTAGTATTCCAGTGATACTATTTTGTCTGTCGAATTATTTCGCATGCATGTTTGCATTTATTTGGTTCGTATATGGCGTACGACAATTATATATTGTGTTGAATATATATATATATATATATATATATATATATATATATATATGGAATTACTGTGTATGTTTACTCTGTATATATGAGTTGGGCAACTGGAATTAACACGAGTAGCAGTGTATATATATAATTGTCTTGAATCAAATGGGATCAATTGTGCCTGTTTCTTGGAATCAAGCATCAGATATATGTCATACATGTATGTATATACTGTAATGAATATATATATATATATATATATATATATATATATATATATATATATATTTTTGGATTTGAATCATATGGAATCAAGAAACATATATATGTTAGTTGTACTGTGTTCGTACGGTATATGATTCATATGTTATATGGTTTATCTCTATCAAATCATGAATTATATGTTATAAGAGAACGACATATAAATTAAGGTTTATTTTGTTTGGACAATTAAATTGAGTCTATTTGGATTTATGTAAAGTATTATGGAGTCACTTTAAATTTTAGGCTCATTTAATTTGTGTTTATATTTGAGTCTATTTGGGTTATTTAAAGTATTATGGATTTACTTTAAATTCTAGATTCATTTAATTTGGGTTTATATTTGAGCTGTTTGGTTTATTTAAGGCATTAAGGACTTGCTTTAAATTATAGGCTCATTTGGGATCAATTATGGTTGGAGGTTATATCCACTATTAGTTTATATATATGTTTATAAATGAATTATTAGCATAAAGCGAGTGCATTAGTCGCCAAAGCGGCCCACTCAAGGTAATAGCTAATTAATCACTTATGTTTATGTTTACAACATATATATAAATTAAGGTTTATTCACATAAATGATTTATTAGCATAAGGCGAGTGTGTTAGTCGCCAAAGCGGTCCACTCATGGTAATAGCTAAATGATCATTTATGTTTATGTTTGCAACATAAATTAAGGTTTATTCACATAAATAAATTATTAGCATAAGGCGAGTGCGTCAGTCACCAAAGTGGCCCACTCAAGGTAATAGCTAAATAATTATTTATGTTTACAAATGTTTATCGTACACAAGTATTTTGCATCGTTGAATGACACTAAAGGATTGATAAACATTTGTGATCATTAACACATGGTTCTAGCGGTTGCCCAAAGGTAGATCAGACATGTGATTAATGACAATTTAGGAGATTATGATTCTTGTTTTGTTAATATGTAGTGCATGTCCAAAGATGGCCTATATATTAAATGGAAACTTGATAAATAGTCTCATTCAAATATGTGTGAATGATGCATGTCGGTAAATTGACATTGTATTTAAATTTGACCCAAAGGCGGATTTAAATACAAACTTAAGGTCTATAAATTATAGTCTGAATAAAGGTTTGTTACTCAAAGCAATTGATAAATGTGAGATAAATGTTTGCAGTGAACACTATCGTATCACGCTATAAGGTGACAGTTTTAATGTCAGTGATAATAGCAGCAAATCTAAAAGTAGTAAAGAAGGGCAAGCATCCTATGAAGGTGCAAGGTGATGTTCAGAAAGTGCAGAAATGCTATTCTGTAACAAACCTGGGCACAAGAAGGCTGAATGCCTGAAGAGGAAAGCTTGGATGGAAATAAAAGTATACATTCAGTTTTAGTATGCTTTGAATCCAATCTTGTTAAGGTTCCTTCTAATACTTGGTGGTTAGACACTGGTGCTACAACACATGTTTATAACATTAAGGAAGATTTTTTTATGTTTTAACCTCACATGGAAAATGAAAAGTGTTTTTCATGGGAAACATGATGAAAGCTAGGCACAATGCTAGGCACACCACATCAAAATGGTGTGGAAGAAAGGTGAAATCGTACTCTAAGGGAAATGGTTAGGAGTAAGGTCAATAACAGTACATTGCTTGTTTCATTGTGGATATATGCATTAAAGACAACAGCATACTTACTCAATAGGGTTCCTAGTAAGGTTGTTTTTTAAAACACCTTATGAACTGTTGACAAGAAGGAAACCTAGTTTGAGGCATCTTCACATTTGGGGCTGTCAAGCTAGAGTGAGGATATATAATCCACATGAAAATAAATTGGAATCCAGAACCATTAGTGGTTATTTCATTGGATATCCAAAAAGGTCTAAAGGGTACATGTTTATTGTCCTAATCATAAGTACAAGGATTGTTGAGTCTGGTGATGCTCGCTTCATTTGAAATGGCGAAGTCAGTGGGAGTGTGGGAGCTCATAATGTTGAGATTAAGGAGTCATTGATGGTTACAGATTCATCAAGTGATCCTTTTTCATGTTGTTGTTCCTATTGCTGCAGTGCAGTGTAGCCTTATGGAAATACTTTGGAACAACAGCAACTAGATGCTCAAATTCCACATGAGGAAGCTATTGTAAATGAAGATGAGGTTGAAACTCAAGATGATGATCAAGTGAAATCTCAGCAGGAAGTGGCATTAAGGAGATCTACTAGATAGAAAAGATCAGTCATTCCTGATGACTATATTGTTTATGCACTTGAGCATGAAAGTGACTTGAGCATTGATAATTATCCAGTCTCATTTAACCAAGCCATGCAGGATAATAATTCTCCTTGAGAATTATTTTGGTTTTGGTGGCTCATTCTGTTCTTGAGCTCCACCAAATGGTTGTTAAAATCGCCTTTCTGAATGGTAAATTAAAAGAGGAAGTATACATAGATTAGCCGCAAGGCTTCATGGCCACAGGAAAGGAAAATCTGGTATGTAGATTGAAGATGTCGATCTATGGATTAAAACATGCTTCTAGACAATGATACTTGAAATTGTCATTTGGTTTTGATCACTGTTGATCAGTGTATCTACATAAAGGTTTAGTGGAAGCAAGTTTGTAATCCTAGTATTACATGTTGACGACATTGTTCTTGCTGCTAATAATAAAGGGATGTTGCGTGATATTAAGGAATATCCTTCTAAGAACTTTGAAATGAAGGATATGAGTGGGACTTCATATGTGATTGGAATAAGAAATATTCTGTGATAGATCACATGGGATTTTAGGTTCATCCTAGAAGACTCACATTAACAAAGTTTTAGAAAGATATAAACTGGAAATCTGCAAAGAGGGTCTTGTGATACTTACAAGGCACTAAGGACCACATGCTCACCTATAAAAGGAACGAATAACCTGGAGGTTATAGGTTATTCGGATTCAGACTATGCCGGATGTTTGGATACCCGGAAATCCATATTCGAATATATTTTTTCCACTTGCTCATGGAGCAATATCTTGGATGAGTGTGAAGGAGCCTGTCATTGCTACTTCCACTATAAAGGCAAAATTTGTAGCATGCTTTGAGGCTACAATTCAATAATCATGGCTGCATAATTTCATTTATGGTTTGGGCATTGTCAACACTATAGCCAAACCATTGAGGATTCCTTATGATAATACAGCAGCTATGTTCTTCCCAAAGAACGACAGATATACTAGTGGTGCCAAGCACATGGATTTGAAATTTCTGTCTGTTAAGGAGAAGGTACAAAATCAAAAGAGCATCAATAGTGCATATTGGCACCGATCTTATGATCACGGATCCGTTGACTAAGGGATTGGCGCCCACGACCTTCATTGGCCATGTTAGAAGGATGGGCATATTGGTAAAGTCCTTGTATAACGGTTAACTCTGCCATACATGTATGGATTTATGTTTGATAGCACATCAGGTTGATGATACTCTTAGATATCTATTCAGGTTTTGATTTTGTTGTGGTTGATGTTGATCACTTACTTATGCATAATTCAGAAGTGATAACAATGGTCTTGTTTAAGACATAAGGAATAAGGTACTTTCGAATTTTTCCTTATTATTATGGTTCGAATTCTTATTAACTGTGATACATGGAAGGGAGCGGGACGCTATGTCAGGCCTGTAACCGCCATGATTCGGTTAATAAAGTTCGATAAGGTGGTGACTTTTACATTTTCATATTAAGTGAGCTCAAATTAAGGATTGAAAATTGTAAAGTCACGCATATATGAATCAAGTGGGAGATTGTTAGAAATAATTTTTTCTTAACGTTGATTCATATAATTAAGGTGTCATGCTCATATGAATCAGTGGGAGACTGTTAGAAATAATTATTTCCTAACAATGATTTATATAATAAAGGTTGTAATTCCATAAGGTACTCACGTTGATGATTAGTGATGTGTAAAGGCGGAATTACTGGGTGAAATTCCCTCCCTCTCATTCTGTTAAAATTTAAGTTTATAAGGGTTAAAAGATGTATAATGGATAAGGTTATGGGTTTCACAATCCTAAAGGGATTTCTATTCCTAAAGGAGGTCACATTCCTAAAAGGATTTCTATTCCTAAAGGAGGTTCCCCATTCCTCTTGAAAGAGGGTTTCTCATCACATCTATAAATACCCAGGAAAACTCTAGGGATCTTAACAGTTTCAAATCTCTAAGTTTTCTAGTCTCCGTATCATCAGGAGGTGATTAAGGAATACGGATCAGAGAGGTGAAGCATTATATTCTTGATTCATTCAATTTAGAGATTACTTCTTCAATGGAGCCAAGTAAGTTCTATCCTTTCCATTTAATTAAAAATCCATGATCATGAACATTGTTTAGTTGATTTATTTGGTTTACATGCGATCATTGTTAATTGTGCTTTCGCATTCAAGTTATAGCGCATAAAGGATTAATTTAACATCTCTATTTAATTTTTCCACTCACTTGCATTTAATATTCACTCGATCGATTTAGTTAGCCTACCAACCCTACCTTATTTCCACAATGATTGCTCCCCTCCGACTGCCTTCTTGTCGACTACCTCATGCTGACCATACTCATAGAGCTTATTGCTTTCTTGCAGATCGCATCCAGCCAACCATATTCTTATGGCTGGCTACCTTTGGCCGACCATCCTTCCATGGCCGACTACTGAGACTGACTTCCAAACACTCACCATCTAAGTTATAGTCCCTCAACACCACGCTTCACACCTAGGCTGAGTAGCCAAGGATCCCATCTCCTTCCACTGGACAGGCGAAGGATGAAGAGATTAAAGACCCGCAGGCTGGTTAGGCTTTGTAATAGATAGGTTGGCCACATCGGCAACCTCCATCCTATGTAATAGATATAATCGTTTACCTTTCCATCTACGCGTCTTCCATTTTCCAGCGACCATTCACATAAACAACAAAGCTAGTTGGTTAGCTTAGTGGTTACCCGACTTTCACACAAACATTGGCGTCGTTTATTGGGATGATATGAAAAGCGATGTTTGCAACTCAGCCGCCCGAGCTCACAGGAATATGTGGATATACATCGACATTTCACCCACTCACCTAGGTGGTGCGATTCTGACCGTCCTGCATTTTATGGCGTGATTCTCACTACCATTTGGTTGAGCGGTGGGGCGAGTTGCCCCCTTAGCTAGGTGGACAACCCTGGCTCACATCTTATATTCAACTATTTAGCGCAATCAAACAAACTGGCACAAACTTTGTAAACATTTTTCTTTCGTTTCTTCAGTCAATTCTCTATGTATAAATACTCTTTAGAGGTCACATTGTAAGGGGACGAGCACATGGTAGGGAGACAATGGGTGTCTTCTAAGAAATAGGAGAGACAACCACTTTCTAGCAATAAGGGGTAAGGGAGAGAGATCCGACTTGCTCGTGTACAAAACTACCTACAAAAATAGAGGATCTTAGCACGACATCACCCAAAAAGACCCGTGATTTTCATCTTTTGATTTCCATGCAAAAAATATCGTGTCTACTTTATTGTTTCCTCCCAATTATTTATATTCTATTATCGCATCAGTTATGTTGGCATGCACACTAACTGTCCCCTATAGTCATAAAATCAACAAATAGTTATATCAAAATTTTATCACATAACATGTTATTGTATATATCTGAATTTGAAAAATGTTTGCATGTGTTTTCTTACTCAAACCACATTACTTGCTCATAATTTATTCAAGAGGAAATTGCAATTTTGGTCATATGACTATAGGGGTCTTGTTAATTTCAGTCCCTGACTTTCAAAAGTGTCAATTTAGTACCTTAACTATATAATTTTTGTCAATTTTAGTCACTCCGGCCAAATTGCCGGCCAAATTTCGCCGGAAAAATTTTAATAGTTAAAATAATAGGGATATTTTGGTCGTTTCACGCCTCATTTCTTCTTCTCCGGCGAGTCCATCTCTTTCTCTCCCGTTTCCGGCGTTCTTTCTCCCTCTAAACCCTATTTTTAATATCATCAAGCCTCCTTTCCCCGTCATCTTAGTTCATTGTATTCACCGGAAACGGGAGAGGAAGGGATGGACTCGCATGGGAATAAGAAAAGAGACGTGAAATGATCAAAATACACTTATTATTTTAACAATTAAAATTTTTAGGTGAAATTTAGCTGACAATTTGACCGGAGTGACCAAAATTAACAAAATTTGCATAGTTAAGGTACTAAATTGACACTTTTAAAAATCAAGAACTGAAATTAACAAGACCCCTATAATCATATAACCAAAATTGAAATTTCCTCTTTATTCAATAACTTTTTTCCACCTTTATTATATTCCTACCATTTCTTTCACACTTATGCTCTGTTTTAATTGTCACTTTACTTTCATTATTTCTTTCAATGATGTAAAAGAAATAAAAACTATATCAACTTATGAAGTATTACAATACAAGTAAAATCTCTATATAAATAAGCTTCAATTTAATTAACAATTTTCAATTTTTTAAATTATCATTTTTTTAGAGTATACTACAAATTTCCTCAAAAAAAAAAAAAGAAAAAAAAAAGTATACTACAAATTTTAAACAATTTATATAAAAACCTCTAAGTAAATTAGCAATTAATAATCATATAACACATTTAAATTTTTTATGAAATCAACAATTAATTAGAACATATTTGATAATAATTAATTAAAAATTTATATATATATATATATATATATATATATATATATATATATATATATATATATATATATATATGTGTGTGTGTGTGTGTGTGTGTGTGTGTGTGTGTATTCAAATGAGGACAAGTATATTATAGAGGACTGTGAGGACAGATGTAGTGTGTGCCATTAGCCGGTATGTTGTGAGCATGGCCGAATGTAGTCGTGTGCCACAGTTTGTATGTCGCGTGCTAGATTTGTTAATTTATAGAGTCTGGGTTCGAAACCTGATGGTTACATTTATTCTTGTGTGCCATTATGTATTAAGTTGTGTGCCTGGTATTAATTTGTTGTATGCCCATTATTTGTCCTCACAGTCCTCTATATATTGTTGTCCTCATTTGAACTCAATCCTATATATATATATATATATATATATATATATATATATATATATATGGGTTTGATCCTGTGAGACCACCCTGGTAGATGAGATTATAAGATCTCATCTCAATCATTTAATTAATTTTAATTAATGGTAAGGATTGAATTTAAAGACTCATTTATAATCCCCACAGTTTTAATACCAAACATCTAATCCCAAAAATTAATAAAAGTAATTTGGACATTTGAATTAAAATAATAAATAATTAGGATGTGATCTCACAATCTTATTGATAATTTTTATTTTTTAAAAGAAAAAAAAAGGGGATACATGTGAGATTACAAGGAATATAAAGGGTAGCTTGGGAACAACATGTCTGGTTATGGTTTTGGACGGTATAAGCAAAAAATGTCAATCATGTATGTGTTATGTGCATGGAGACAAGAAGTCCAAAAACAGTCATCACTTCTCCACATGGCAGATGACTTCATTTGCCCGACAACACCAACCTAATCTTCAACCAATTCCTAACCTTTAATTATTTTATTTTATCTTTTTCTTTCCCCTCCCCTTTGATTAATTCCCAAGCCACACTTTCATCTTATCACTCTCCTCCTCCACTTTTTTCCAATCCTTCTTATAATCATCATACAACAAACCCATACAAGCAATGGTGTGATGATTCTTGTTTACAACCTTTCCTAGCACATTCTCGATATCATAAATTACTTTTTTTACAAAATGATAAAAGTATATAATATATTATTTAATAGAGGCAATACCAATTCAACAAGGACCTCTTGACTATTGCGATTTACGTTTAACCAGTGAATGGGAGAATCATCTATATTTGGTGTCCAATTCCAATCTCAATCTCAAGCAGATCTGCCGTCCCTTTAAGATACACTATACTAGTACAAGAACCCATATATGCATCCAACGAATCCAAAGAGCTGAGACTCGTTTATACGAATTAGAGGTGGGTTAGCTTGAAGATTAGTCTAGGCCCGATTCGTTTGGGCCAGGTTGGTCCTGTTTATTTTATAAATAGGACCAGACTTTAATTTTTTATTCATGGACCAAGCTGGACCAATTCGAACATTAATTGGCAAATTATGTTGTGCATCCGTATGCACCATGCATAGTGCATACGGATGCAAAAACGACGTTGTTTTGTCAAAATGTGCGTCCTACTTAAAAAAAAAAATCAGTTTTGATTTCCAGCAACAATATTATGTTATTCATTTTTTAGTTTATTCATTCTGGATTTTTAGTTATGAAATTCTGGATGTATAGTTATGCAATTCTGGATATGTAGTTATGAAGTTATGGATGTGTAGTTATGCAATTCTGGATTTATAGTTATGAAGTTATGGATGTGTAGTTATGCAATTTTGGATGTATAGTTATGAAGTTTTGGATGTGTAGTTATGCAATTCTAGATTTATAGTTATGAAATTATGGATGTGTAGTTATGAAACTCTGGATTTATAGTTATGAAATTATGGATGTGTAGTTATGCAATTCTGAAATTATTATTTTTTCAAAACGACGTCGTTTTTGCATCTGAATGCACCATACATAGTACATACGGATGCACAGCATAACGCTCCACTTTAATCTGCCCATTTGGCATTTCTAATATGAATGTTCCACAGCGACTTAGCAATTAAGGAGGGGAGGGCATTTTATTGTTCCATGTGTGAATATTGATGTGAAGAAGGCAAGAAGCTGATCACATTTTGGATTGTATTTCAAGTTAGGAGAAGAAGTAGGAATTCTAACAAGCCAAGTGAGAAAAATTCCATAGCAATTATGCATAGATGTGCCAGGAAACAAATTAAACACCATGAACACTACCGTTAGTTTATGGCTAGAGAAAAAGAGGCTTAAAAAATTGAATCACGTGTTCCATCTCAACTAAAAGTTTAAACTGATAGTTGGATTGTACATTTATGTTTATATATATTATTAGCATTTTGTATGCGCGATGCGCGAAAATTCATGCCCAATATTAAAACATTGATAAATATAAATAATTAAAAATTATAATTTGAATTATATATACACAAATAATATATGTATTTTGTACACACACATATATAATTTATCATGCATCTTGTACGCGCGATGCGCGAAAATTCATGCCCAATATTAAAACATTGATAAATATAAATAATTAAAAATTATAATTTGAATTATATATACACAAATAATATATGTATTTTGTACACACACATATAAAATTTATCATTTATAGAAATTTAATTAAAATATAATTAAGTATTACATTAATATATAATGATTTTAATAAAATAATAATTAAAAAAAAATATATGATAGATATAGGTGTATGGTAATAATGATGTGTTATCAATGTTAGAATTAAAAACTAACGGTGTTATAACGGTGTAAGGCTAGTTTTGTCTAATAACATTGGAATGTACAACATTTAAAGTAAAATGTACACCTTTATTTGCGTACAAAAAGAGGGACATAAATCAAGGATATAACCTTAATTGAGGCTTATTATGTTTTTAGATTAGACTAGTTGTTTTACGCGCTTTGAGTGAATGGAATAATGTCCAATGATTATTTTTAAATAATAATTTCAAAGTATATCAATGCAATATTATATCGAAGATGTTCATGCATTGGTAAATAAATATCGAATTTGTTTATTTAAATCGGTAATTTAAAGTATATAAATGCAAGATAATATATGAAAGATTTATTATATTGTCAGTAAAATAAATGTTTGCACATTTGTAGTAATGCTAGTCTAAATACTTAGTCTAAAAAAGATAGTCTAAATAAATACTACCTTTTGTTTTAAATTTCTCTAATTCTTCTTAATTCTCTTTTGGGTAGCATTGTCACTGTCTTCATCTTCAGTACATGTCCTCTATATATATATATATATATATATATATATATATATATATATATATATATATATATATATATATATATATATATTGGTAGTGTCTCATGTGCAATTGGGTTACTGGTGGTAGCATAGATGGATTCATCGTGCAATGAGATTATGGTGTAGGAAGCTTTAGATTTGCCTTGTTGTGTATATGATGGAATCCTAGTTGTACTATTAAGTCTTTATCTTACAAGCACCTATTGATATTTGGTTGTGGTAGTTTTTTCCCTACATGTTTCATGCGTTGTGAGATGTGTGTCGTAGGTTATCATGTGAACGTATGCACAAAATATTAATATTTATTGTATTTGTATAAAATACTTGATAAATACATACATACATACATACATACATACATACATACATACATATATATATATATATATATATATATATATATATATATATATATATATATATATATATATATATATATATATATATAATTCTAAATTAATTATATGCGGGCATATGTATTATTTATTGTTGTAGCTACTAATTTATTTAATTTAATAAGAGTAATAAAGTGGTGTACATACTTTTCATCAACAATAATGAAATTATTGATTTTTTTTTTAATTTACATTCGTTGTTGAGACAAATTGTTTTGAGAGTTTGTCAATGACAATTGTTACAATTCCTATCAATAGAGGATGATAATAAATAATTCAAAATATATAGTTACAATAGATATTGTTATAATGATATAGTAAAAATTAACTTACAAATTTCTTTAGAAGTTGATAAAATTCTGATGTGTAAACTTGTTCAATTGAAGCCAATGGGATTTCAACATTGTCAATTCTTTGGAAAATGGTCCTACCGTTTTAGAGTACATGTGTAATTTTATTTATGATCAACAACTTTGTAGTTAGGTCGCGCAAGTCTAACAATGATGTAAAAACAATTTTGTCCGATAATACGCTAATTAATCCATTTAATTTTTTTTTAAAAAAATGCATAAAAATCAAATGATTTTTAAAATTCTTGATTTATAATCTTTGATGCTTAACTTTGAATGGTATGTATTTAGTCGGACTAATTATTTAACTAAAGTTTATGTTAAATTTTATATTATATATTTTTTGATACATTTTAAGATATTCGTAGTATATGTTTAACAATTATGCCAACTCTAATTGGGATGGAGTTTGAACCTATGACATTTCTTATAGAAATTAATGAGTAAGTTAAAAATAATAAATAGTTAACGGAATATTCCGGTACTAAAGTTTATACTAACGGAATTTAGGTTATTTAATGGAAGAAAATAATATAATAGAGGGTAAATAAGGAAAATCATTAAAAAATTACTAAAATCAAAATAATATGAACCATTCATTTTAAGAAACAATACTACCGCCATTTTTTTGTTCCAGTTAAGGGCCTAACATTATTGGCTCTTATTAAAACTATATATATATTAGTAGTTGCACTCGTACAATGCACGGCCATATGTATAGTTTATGTAATATACAGTATAAAATAAAGCTTATGAAATGTAATAAATGAAAAATCCCCACAAAATTGAAATTTGATTATACATTGTTGAAGACTTCTTTGTACACAACATTTGTTGTCTTACTAAGACATGTTACATCTTCTCCACAAATCAATATTTTTAAACTCCTCGGGTTACTGACTCTTGAAACAGCTACGTACATTTGGTCATGGTTAAAGATGGGTCTTTTTAAAACAAATCCCACTTTTGAAAACGTTTGTCCTTGACTTTTGTTTATTGTCATAGCATCAAAGGAAATTGCTTTCGTTGGAATTTGAAAGGCAATCTTGGATCTGACGGTGTAAGTGACATTCTTGGAATCAAAACTGTAGTACCTGCATTTGTATCGCCCATGATATTTGCTTCCAACACGTGATCAGCTAACCTTGTTACAATCAACCTTGTACCGTTGCATAAGCCAAGTGTGTGATCAATATTTCTCAATAGCATAACCGGTGCCCCAATTTTCAAAGTCAAAACATGATTAGGTACTCCAGAACATCGCAGACCATTCAAGAATTCTGGAGTGTGCAAATCCACTAACATATCTGCATTAAAATCTGACTTGCAAACTGAATCACAACTCAAATAAGTCCTACCCTCACATGGATTATGATCATTCATGTATTGGTTAATGATATCTACTACATCCAATGTTAGAGCCAATATAGCATTATCCTTAAGGTATGATAAATCGCCATTAGCCCGTCTGAACATAGGGAAAGTGCTATCAACATCGTAGCAATAGTATCATCATCACAGTTTAGCAAAAACTATCTAGAATTGTTATCTCTGCTTCACCATCACTTGTACTACCAATTGTTCTGTCACCTATATTAGCTATCCAGTTTGCAAACTCTTCAATCTCTTTGGCCTCTATCTACGATTGTACACTTCTTAGGCGTAGATTTTTAGTTAGCCTAAATACTTTGCATGCTCTCCAAAGGTATGAGGAATTTATGCTCGACCCAACAATATCTTGCCTTGTGTCCTTTGGAATTATCGGTAAAATGTGTCTAAAATCGCCACCCAAAACAACTGTTTTACCACTAAATGTCATTTCACAACTACTTGGATTTGTGGAGCGCAACAAATCCCTCAGAGTTCAGTCTAGGGCTTCAAAACAGAATTTGTGCATCATTGGAGCTTCATCCCATATTATCAACTAGCTTTGCATAATAAGCTCAGCCAATGGGGTGACTTGTCTTATGTAGTAAGTGGAATCTTCATTAACAGATATAGGTATTGCGAACCTAGAATGTGATGTCCTGCCACCTGGTAACAGAAGAGAAGCTATGCCACTAGATGCAACATTTAGAACAATTTCACCCTTACGCCTTAAAGCGGATGACAATGCTCTCCACTAGGTTATTTAACGGAAGAAAATAATATAATAGAGGGTAAATAAAGAAAATCATTAAAAATTTACTAAAATCAAAATAATATGAACCATTCATTTTAAGAAACAATACTACCGACATTTTTTTGTTCCAGTTAAGGGCCTAACATTATTGGCTCTTATTAGAATTGTAGATGTAGAAAGATATCAGTAAAAAGTAAAAACACATCACATGCATGCATAGTCCATTTCGTAAACTGAATAACAATTTCCCTCGTTTCTAACTGTTTCTCCCATATCTTCGTTTGTTGCTCCACCCATCACTCATCATCACTATAAAGCATATTTTGGCTTATCAAGTAAATTAGCGTATCAGTTAACTTTGATTTGTTTGACCACTATTAGCTATTTGACTTGGTCAAATAGTCAATATGAATGCTTTATTGTTCCAAAATGTTAAAATTCAAAAAGTTGTTCAAAACAGTTTTATCAATAAATTTTTTGAAAAAATTAATTAATTTTTGCAATACATCCCCAGTAATTTAAAAAAAAATGCGACTGTGTAAACGGGTTTAGCCATCCCATCTGCTAGTCCCGTTACTCTCATTGTCGTCTTGAGCCCGCCAACGGGGTTCATAAGCCTATTGTTTAGTACCATGAAAAAAATTAGCGATGTGACACGTGATTACTGATTAGTTTATGGCTAGAGAAAAAGATGTTGTTAAAACACATTCCATTCATGCATTAGTTCTACTACCAGTACGTTTGGTTCACGGAATGAATTTGGAGGGAATAGGAATAATATTCCATAGAAAATGGAATAGATAAGGAATAGAATAATAATTGTATTATATTGTTTGGTTCGCTAAAGGAATAGACTTTAGTAATTGTATTGCAGTGTTTGGTTGGTTAAAGGAATAGAAATGGAATAAGTTTTAAAGACATAAATACCCTTATACATAATAATAATAATAATAATAATAATAATAATAATAATAATAATAATAATAATGAATATGATTATGATATATGTATGTATGTATGTATGTATGTATATATATGTGTGTGTGTGTGTGTGTTAGTGTGTGAGAGAGAGAGTGAGAACAACAACAACAATAATAATAATTATTATTATTACTCAATATTATAATATATATATATATATATATATATATATATATATATATATATATATTTATTTATATTTATATTTATATTTATATTTATATTTGTTTCCCCACTTATCACACATCGGTGTAAGAAGTCGGGAATAGAGCCTTGAGAGTTGAGACTCCTATAAAAGGAGCCTCAAGGCTCCATAATTTCAATTGCAATGCCCATTCGCTGGTGCCAAGAGAAATGTCTATTTCAAAAATTTACAATGAGAGTAAAACTTGGAAGTAGAACTTGAGAATATATGGTCTTGTTTGGTAAAATAGTTAGCCTATCAGCCAATTTTGACTTATTTGATCACTATTAGTTATTTGATTTGGTTAAAAAATCAATGTAAGTGTTTGGTTAATCAACTTTTTGTAACTCCAAAATGCTAAAATTCAAAAAGATACTTAAAGCAACTTTTTCATTTAGCTTTTTGAGAAAAAAAATTAGGGTCATGTTTGGTAAATGACTGTTAGTTGTTAGTTGATTGGGTTATTTAGAAGGTATAACTAGTTGATACCATTAGCTGATTGTAGAAAGGTATTTGGTAAATTAGTTGTTAGCTGATAGCTGTTTGGTATAATTTCCTTTCTCAAAAAGTTAATTAAAAAGGTTGCTTTGATAAGCTTTTTGAATTTTAGCATTTTGGAGTTACAAAAAACTAATTAATTAAACACTTATATTGATTTTTTAACCAAATCAAAAAGCTAATAGTGGTCAAATAAATCAAAATTGGCCTATAAGCTAACTATTTTACCAAACAAGGTATAAATCAAACAGCTATCAGCTAACTGTCAGTAGTATTGTAATATCTTTATAATATATAGTTTGTATTAGTGGTTGTAGATTTAGTCTACTATTCTAGCCTAGTTTAGGAGTATTAATTCAGTTCGGTTTAAGATCCCCAAATTTCAACATTTCCTAATTTTTCGAACATATGACCAAACAATACATATTCACGTAATCTAAATTCAAACTCTAAACATTGTATAACAAAATAGCAATCCAAAGTTCAAACACAATACTAAGTACTAATTACCAAACATCAGTTAATGTTTTTGCACAACCGACTCTTCAGTTGGTTCAGTTGGAATATTTTTATTGATAAGATGAATAATCATCTATCTGTATAGTTGATATTAAAAGAACAAGTGTCAATTACTATATAGTTAATTTTTGGACACAATCTGCCATTGCTAGTGCACTCGAAATATATTCCAGTACTAGAAAATAATTATAGTGCACTGGATATCAAAATTAGAAGGACTGTAAAGCACATTAAATTTATAGAAAAACATGAAACTAAGGAAAATACTGAATATTGTAAATATAACTCAAGTTAGATATAATTGTGAGGTAAAGAACAATTGCGAAAAACAACAAAAGTGCAATGTAGAAAACAAGCTATAAAGAAATCAAATAAAATATTTAAGGTTCGGTACCAGTAAGAATGAGAACTGAACGGCGGAGCAGGCATCAATGAACTTGGATTTACTTCTTTATTATTATTATTATTATTATTATTATTAATTTATTATTATTATTATTATTATTATTATTATTATTTATTAAAAAATTATATAGCATTCGGTTCGGTTCGGTTTTTACCAAACCGTTCGATTTCGGTTCGGTTCGGTACTAAACCGTTTGGGTTACAAAATCCCGAACCGTTCGGTTTTCTATTACTAGTTCGGTTCGGTTCAGTTCAATTCGAATCGGTTTGGTTCGGATAAAACGAACCGAAGTGCCCACCCCTACCACCAGGTTGGCTTCGACGACGCGCTCCTGGTGCCTCAGCTTGCTCGGACAATTCCAAACGTTACGTCAGGGGGCTGGTTCACCGTCTGAATACCTCAACAAAGCCAAACTCATCGCCGAAGCCCTATCCCTTGCAGGCCGGCCGCTCTCCGTTGACGAACAACTGTTGTACGTCCTGCGAGGCCTCTGGCCTGAGTTCCGAGCCATGGCGAGTTACCTCACCGCTTCCGGCGCACATGTAACAATATCTCAACTGTCTGATCATCTCCAGGCCTAGGAGTTTATATACTCCGATGACTTCACGATGGGTGAGTCCTCCGGCGCATCGGGACAGGCGGCTACTTTCTTCGCTGGTCGAGGATGGCACGACGGCGACTACAATGGCAGAAATCCGATGGTGGACGAGGAAGGCACAGCCGTGGCAGAGGTGGCGGCGATCGTGGTCGGGGATCTCCAAGATGTCAGATTTGTAAATCCCATGGCCATACGGCCATATCCTGCTTCCGGTGCTATGATGAACGTCCAGCTGGTCAAGCCAACATGGTTGTTCCCGCCAGCGACGCTGTGGCTACCTCGGCGGCGGAGGCGTGGTACCCGGACACCGGCGCAACGTCTCATGCCACCCCGGACGAACAGATGATGCAACACTCCGATGTCTATACTGGTGGCGATGTGCTCAAAGTCGGCAATGGCGCAGGTTTGAGTGTTAACCGTGTCGGGCATGCTATTATCCCATCTGTGTCAAAATCATTAAAAATGTCTAAAATCTTACATGTACCTAAATTGTCATTACCGCTTCTTTCGGTTCATCGGTTCTAATGAGAATAACGTGTTTTTTGAATTTCATAAAAATTTATTCTTTGTGAAGGACTACAACACCCAAATGGTGCTTCTTAAGGGGTCCACCTCGGCCGGTCTATACAAGATGTTGGTTCTCGGTCTCATTGTGCCTTTCTTACCGCCAAAACATCACCAGAAGTTTGGCATCAACGGTTGGGTCACCCACATAGTCAAGTCCTACAACGTATTCTCAAACAGTGTCTAGTCACTCACAATAAAACCAGTTCGTCGCAGTTATGCTCGGCGCGTCAATTAGGCAAATCAGCGCGATTTCCACTAGATAGGGTTTCAAATTCTAGCACAAATGTTTTAGACTTGGTTTATACGGACATTTGGGGTCCGTCACCTATTATTTTTGTTTCTGGTTACCGTTATTTTGCTCTATTTGTAGACAATTTTACTCGTTTTTTTTGGTTTTACCCATTACGGTTAAAATCAGATATATATAAAAGCTTTGAATTGTTTCGGGCAATGGTAGAACGACGGTTTTCGCGTTCTATCAAAGCCATCCAGTCTGATTTAGGGGGTGAATATCGTCGCCTACACAAAGTCTTTGAATCCCTTGGCATAATACACAGACAATCGTGCTCATATACACACGAAGAAAATGGACGCGTTGAGCGTCAGAATAGACATATCGTCGAAACCGCCTTAACACTACTTGCTGAAAGCTCAACTCCTCTAAAATACTGGGATTATGCGTTTGAAACGGCCACCCACCTAATCAATTGCCTACCTTCTTCGGCTATACAGTTTCAAAGTCCATATCACCGTCTACACAAAACACAACCCAATTATACCTTCTTCCGTGTCTTCGGGTGCAGGTGTTATCCCTATCTTAGGCCATATAATCAGCATAAGATGGAATACCGGTCTGCACCCTATGTCTTCTTAGGTTACCCTGTTTCTTTTAGGGGATATCGCTGCATGGACCTAAACACGGGGAAGCTCATCATCTGTTGTCATGTTCGATTTGTAATTTAATTCCTTAAATTCCTGAAATTTAATAGTTGGGGACTAATAATTGACTAGTCAACCCCAAAGTCAAAGTTGTACATTGAGCTTTGTAAGGAGTTTCCTTGTTCCTTATTCAGTTCCTTATGTTAGTAAGGGTATTCTTGACCTTTCACTTGTTGTTGGTAATGTAACCTAACCTAGTAAGACCACTTTCATTCTCTCCTTACACTTTTCTAAAAATCTAGCTCCACCCTCTCTCTAAAAGGTGAGTAGCTTTTCTTCCAAGCCAAGTTGGAACCTTGCCAAAACTACAAGAGTTGCTTCCAAGATTCAACCTTTCTTATATTTGGGCATCTAGGAGGGTAAGATCTAAGTTCATCTTGTGTTTTTGGTTTTATCTAAGGTGTCTTTTCTTAAAGATAGGATCTTTATGATCTTTTGGTTTGTTCTTGAAGTGGGTTTGGAAGGTAAGCCTTGTGAGGAGCTTGTTGAGGTGTAAAGTGAAGTCTTTAGTCTACAAGAGGTAACCCATGCTCTACAAAACCTATTTTGCTTACCTATATGTGAATATTTCTTGGATTCTACATGTGTTTTGCTATGAAATGTGAGTGTTGATGCATGATCTTGTGAAAATGCATATCTAGAGCTTGTGTTTAGGGTTCTTTTGTGCCATTGCTTGGCATTTCCTTTGATTCAAGTCATTTTGTTGTATTTGGTGAGATTTGGCATGTTTTGGACTTGAATTTGAGTTGGAGATGAAGAATCCGCGAAGTGCGGTTTTGTGGTACAGGTTGTACCCGCGGGCGGAACGGCGGGTAGGAGGCCCACCCGCCGCCCACCAACGGGGTACATGTGGTGTATGAGCCTGTACCCGCGGGCAAGACCACGGGTAGGGGCCTACCCGTGGGTCCACCAGCGGGTACACAATGTTGGATGTTGGGGGATTTGTTCCCCGTGATTCTTTTGGCTCAGTATTTGATCTTTTGACTTCCCGATGTTATTTTGTGGAACTATTTGAGTGTCTTCTTGATGTTTCGTATGTCTAGAACTATATGGTAGGATTCCATGTAGGTTTTGTTATCGTGAATCGTGCTAAGTGTTCAACATTGTGTTTCGTTGAACCGTGATGAGTCTTGTGTGTTCTTCGAAACTATCTTTGGTTTACCCGTTTGATAAGCATGCTAGTTCGGTGTTTAAATGCTAGTGTGTGTGTTGTTTGTACCTTCTCATTGGTTGATGATAACTTGTGTTATTCATCGTTGTTGTTGTTGGGCGGTGACCCGTTCCTTGATTGAGTATGGTTTCATATCTTCATTGTGATCCGTTGATTGATTCCTGTTGAGGTGTGATGTGTGTGTGGCTTTACCTGGATTGCACGATTAGTGGAATGGGACACTAGTCACCAAGGTATTGCAGCGGTCCTCGTGGTGGCCGTGACGTGATTATGGAGTTGTGGCCTTTGTGTAAGGTTCACGTGATTCTTGGGTGGCATGTGTTGCCGTGTGTGTGTACGGTACCCTCGTGTACTATGAAATCGGTGGTTTTGTTGGAGGGACTGTTGGAGGGGGAACGACGTTTCCTGGAGGAATAAGGTTGGACTTGGTGTACAGGGGTCCTGGAGGTAAAGGTTGGAACTAGATATAAGGTTGGGGGTAGCCATAAGGTTGGAACCGGGCATAAGGAAGGCATATCAACTCGTGATGAGTGATGTCACGAGGGCTTGTGTAGCCGTGGTTGTGTGTTCTCTTCTTGTGACGTGTGTAGTCACAAAGGCATGTGTTGCCTAGGCATGTTTTGCCAACGGTCTTGTCGTTATCCTTTGTGTTGTGGTTAACCTTTGTGGTTTGGGATGTGTTCCCGTATCCTTGTTGAGAGTGTTGAGTCTTGTGTTGACTATTGATCTTGGTTGTTGACTTATGTACTTATGTATTCCGTTTCGGAAATGGCTTTACAACTTATATCTTATCTATGTATGATATTTCACATGTATTGGTGGGTTACCAGCATTATTCGCTGACCGGGCGTCGTCCCATGTTTTATTGTGTTCTTTCAGGTGATGTCTAGGCGAGTGCGCAGTCTAGTGCCTATTAGCATAGCTTCTCCCGTTTGTTTTATGGCTTGTGTGCCGCTCTAGTTGTAGACTTTGGAGATTTTGGATAGTTGTAAACAATGCAGATATTGCCGTAGCGTTCATCCTTGTTGGTGTACGTGGCATAACACCCTATGACTTGGATTTATGTTTATCCAGTTATCTTTTAGTCTTCCGCTGTGTTTGTTGTTTAGTTGTGTTATCTGCATGTTTAAGGCTTTTAATTAGCCTGTTTTTAGGGGGTGTTACAGTTGGTATCAGAGCCTAGGTTTGAGCCTAGGAAGGAGTTAAGTCTAGACTTTCTAAGTGGCTAAGTGTGGTTTGAGACCTTTAAGCGACCTTAAGAATCTAAGTGTTAGGCTTAGGACTCTAGGTTGCGCGGTGAGCTGAGTGTTGCTTTCTGTTCTTTGCTTGTTTGCTATCTTTTGGTAACCGTGTTGTTGTTGTAGAAGTTTGTGATGCCTCCTCGTCCCCGAGCTCGCACCCCGGAGTCCCCGACGAACGAGCAGCTCGCTCAGAATCTCCACCAACTGACGCAGACGCTCAGTGAAGCCTTGCTGAACAACAACCACGTTGTGCCGCCTCCTCAACCTGCTGGGCACCGCGATATGGGTCGCTTGGTGTCGGGACATAGGCCACCCACCTTCGCGGGTGAGGAAGACCCGGTGGTTTTGGAAGAATGGATGAGGGTGTTCGACAAGATCTTCGCGGTTGTAGGTTGTCCCGATGAGAGAAGGGTAGAACTGGCAACGTTCTACTTCTGCCAGGAAGCTGATCTGTGGTGGGTCCATGAGGGTCCGACCTTTCTTGAAGAACCTGAGTTTGGTTGGTCCGCGTTTAAGGATAGGATGCGCGAGAGGTTCTTCCCAGCGCATGTGCGAGCCGCCATGTTTGATGAGTTCCTTCACCTGCAGCAAGGGTCCCTGTTTGTGGTCGAGTACCACAAGAAGTTCTTGGAGTTGGCGCGCTTTGCTAGGATGCTTGTGCCTACGGAGCTTGCTAAGGTTGAGAGATTCGTTGCCGGTCTGAATTATGAGGCAGGAAAAGCGTTGACGGTGAGTAGGCCAAGTTCCCTTAAGGATTCGTATCTGAGTGCCGCGGATCTGTATCGCGTTCAGCGGCTTCAGAAAGGATCTTATGAGCTAGCTAGGAAAAGGGTTGAGAGCGGAGGTTCTTCCACCTTCAAGAAGCCCCGACCGAGTTTTCAAGCCAAGACCGTGTCATCCTCATCTCAAGGACCTAACTGGATGGAGCAAGGGAATCAAGTCAAGACACCTCCTTGTCATAGGTGTGGAAAGATGCATGTCGGTCAAAGTTGCAATGGCTTCTCGCTTCGGTGTTTCCGATGTGGAGATCGTGGTCACATAGTCGCGGAGTGTCCCCAGCAAGCCGGTTAGAGAGCGTTGCCGCCACCCCCGGGAGCCGGAGGAGTCCAGGGAGGTAGTTCGGGTCGTGGAGTAGTTGGAGCTAGGCCACCCGGGAGAGTCTTCGTGATGGGGCGTTCGCAGGCAGAGTCTGAGGGTTTGGTGGAGGAGGAGTTGGCAGGTAATCCTATATTAGCCTATCCTTGTTTTTGGCAAATATCGTGTTCTTTGTTGTCTCGAGTGTTACCTTGTGTTTCGTTGTTGTCTATTTGAGTTACTTGGCAATCCTTGGCATGCTTTTCTTTGGTAATGATTCTCTTGGAGTTAGGTGTAAGCTCTTCTTGTTAAGTGACTTCCTAAGTTTTGCAAATAAGTTTCGTTGTGAAGTTAGCTTTGCATCTTTGGAATGAATCATGTTTGGAATCTTTATACCCTACACCACGGCGCACATTGCACTGTGCGTCGCGCGCCTCCCAAAACGACGTTGTTTTGGGGTCGTTTTGGGAGGCGCGGTACGAAGTTGCAGGGATTATGTGTATTTGTTCACACAGTTATGTGTATTTGTTCATACAGTTATGTGTATTGGTTCATACAGTTATGTACATTTTTTATACAATTATGTACATTCTTTTTATACAATTATGTACATCCGAATCAGAAAATTTGCGTGTATTATGTTAATAGTTGATGTGTATTATGTTAAAAGTTTATGTTTATTATGTATTATGTTAGATTATGTGTATTATTTTTTAAAAAGAGTATGTATATTTTGTTATATAATTATGTACATTCATGTATACAATTATGTGTATTCTAGTATAATATTATGTACATTCTTGAACAACGGTTTTTTTTAAGAAAAAACTACTGCCATTCACTGGGGCGGGAAATTTCAAAAAAAAAAAAAAAATTAAAACGACGTCGTTTTGTATCTGGGCGCATAGTATAACGCGCGCCGTGGTGTAGGATATAAATTGCCTCTATAATCCCTACACTTAGTTGTTCTTGCAACATTTCCTTTGTGAACCCTCTAAATTTCCCAAGTATTCTTTGAAATTGGAAATAGCAAATCCATATAAAAAATCCTTTCTTGTGTAGCTTAAAAGTCAAGCTAAATGTTTAAATTGTAACCCTTGAGTTTCAAACCCGGGCCTATTCTTTATTAACCCAACCTCTAAACCACTTAAGCTAATTGTCTTCCTTGGAACCTATTCAATTTTAATTCCATTTGGACCATAAATCCTCACCTTTACCCAAATCCCCAAATTAAATTATCTTTTCCCCAATTCTTTCCCAAAATCCCTAAACCCCAATTTATTTTCCTTTCTCCCTCCCCTCTCTCTACCCGTGTGTTCAGCCGAGACCACCCCTCCCCCAACCCGTCGCCACCAGCAACCCGCCACCGGACCGCCGCCGCCGAGCCGAGCTGCTGCCGCCGCACGCCGGAGCTTCCCCGCCGAGCAGGCCGATCGCCGGAGGTCGCGAGAGAAAGCAGCGAGAAGAGAGAAAGAAGAAGAAAAAGAGGAGAAAGAGTCTTGGGTCCTTTTTGTTGAGCTTTGGGTCATCATCAATCATGCCTAGAAGGTCAAGTTTGGCAAGAAAAGCGGAATGGGTGGATGCCCATTACCTCGTTCTTGAAGGTAAATCTTTTGATCCGGAATCTTTTCCTAATTCCTTGTTGGATATGCTTAGATTTCAAGGTTTGTTGGATGGGTTTCTCGCCATAAGGGCCGAGACTTACCCGAGTTTGGTTAAGGAATTTTATCGTCACATGGTTGTTACAAAGGAGGGTGATAAGCTTGAGATCACTTCTAAAGTGAGAGGTGTGAAAGTTGTGTTATCTGAAAAGAGGCTGGCTCATCTTTTGAGTTTGACTGCTTCTGGAGTTGCTCAGTACAGTGGTCATTCTTGGATTAGTACGGATACCATGGGGTACCGGGACTATTTAAGTTATCTGTTGGGTCGTATGAGTGGTTTCACTCAAGCTTCAAGGCCGGAGAAAAAGTGGTTGTCTGCGGAACAGAGGATCTTGGTTATATTGGTATCAGATTGTTTGTTGCCTAATAATAACAAAAGCAGTTTGTTGGGTAAGTTGGAGTGCACCTTTGCCTTTTGCCTCAAGAACATGGTTAAGTTCAACTTGCCAGCTTTGATGTTGCAGCATATGGTTTTCTGTCGGGATCATAACCGGAAAAGCCTACCGTATGGGATGGTGTTGAGCTGGATTTTGGTTAGAAAAGGTGTAAGCGTGGATGGTTGTCTCCCGAAGGCTGTGGGAAAGATGGTGTTGGATGCCACCAATCTTCGGAGTTGTAATCTGTTTCAGCTAGATGATGGTGACTACATCACACTTGAAGAAGTAGCAAGGAAAGCACCTTAAGAGAGGGCAGAGTTGGCAGCAGAGCTTGGGATCCATGCAGGGAAGTTGAGCCTCGCAGTTCAGAGTTTAGGCGGTGACGAAGAAGTTGAGGAAGAAATAGGCCAAGAAGAAGATGTGGAAGCACCGGAAGCTGCCGAAGCTGAAGAAAGTGATTCGGATAGTGAGGAAAACCGGAGAAGGAAAGAAGCTCGCACGAAGAGGGACCATGATGCCATGGCGCATGAGGAGCGCGTTGTCACCTTGCTTCGCCAGCAGAACAGCATGATCGCGGAGGGCTTCGCGTTTATGAAGGCGCAGTTCGTTGCAATGCATCAGAGGCTGGATCAGATTGAAGCCAGTTCGAGCCCCAGAGACGAAGACGGGGAGGAGTTTGAGGAGGCCGAGGAGTCAGAGAGTGAGGAGTTCTAGCTTGTGTTGTGGTAATCCCGTTCGCCTTTTTCCTTGTTGTTGTTTCCTTCTTAGCCGTTGTTAGTTTGGTGGTAGGCTACTGCTTGCCTTGTGTGCTTGCTTGTTTAGCTTGTTGCCTTGTTGTTTAGCTAGCTTAGTAGTTGGTGTTTGGAGTTAGTTGTCTAGCTCTTGGTTGTTGTCTAGAAGTCGGTGGTTGTGTTGAGGCTAGAGTTCTTGATGCTCAATCTATCCGTTTGTTAAGCTCTTGCCAATCCTTGAATTGAAATACCTTCTTTCTTGCTTTGGAATACTTCTTTGCTTTGAAATTCTTGTGAGTTCTTTTGGAGTCTTTGACCAAAAGAGTTTGTTCTTGAACCTCTTGACACAATGTTGTTATTTCTCACCGTTTGCTTTTAATTCGTCGTACCCAAGCTTCGGGGACGAAGCTTCTTTGAAGGGGGAGAAGATGTGAGACCCCAAAATCCAAATCCAATTAAGGGATTAATTGAATAATTAATCCTATTTCAATTTGTAATTTAATTCCTTAAATTCCTGAAATTTAATAGTTGGGGACTAATAATTGACTAGTCAACCCCAAAGTCAAAGTTGTACATTGAGCTTTGTAAGGAGTTCCCTTGTTCCTTACACTTCCTTATGTTAGTAAGGATATTCTTGACCTTTCACTTGTTGTTGGTAATGTAACCTAACCTAGTAAGACTACTTTCATTCTCTCCTTACACTTTTCTAAAAATCTAGCTCCACCCTCTCTCTAAAAGGTGAGTAGCTTTTCTTCCAAGCCAAGTTGGAACCTTGCCAAAACTTCAAGAGTAGCTTCCAAGATTCAACCTTTCTTATATTTGGGCATCTAGGAGGGTAAGATCTAAGTTCATCTTGTGTTTTTGGTTTTATCTAAGGTGTCTTTTCTTAAAGATGGGATCTTTATGATCTTTTGGTTTGTTCTTGAAGTGGGTTTGGAAGGTAAGCCTTGTGAGGAGCTTGTTGAGGTGTAAAGTGAAGTCTTTAGTCTACAAGAGGTAACCCATGCTCTACAAAACCTATTTTGCTTACCTATATGTGAATATTTCTTGGATTCTACATGTGTTTTGCTATGAAATGTGAGTGTTGATGCATGATCTTGTGAAAATGCATATCTAGAGCTTGTGTTTAGGGTTCTTTTGTGCCATTGCTTGGCATTTCCTTTGATTCAAGTCATTCTGTTGTATTTGGTGAGATTTGGCATGTTTTGGACTTGAATTTGAGTTGGAGATGAAAAAATCTGCGAAGTGTGGTTTTGTGGTACAGGTTGTACCCGCGGGCGGAACGGCGGGTAGGAGGCCCACCCGCCGCCCACTAACGGGGTACATGTGGTGTATGAGCCTGTACTCGCGGGCAGGACCACGGGTAGGGGCCTACCCGTGGGTCCACCAGCGGGTACACAATGTTGGATGTTGGGGGATTTGTTCCCCGTGATTCTTTTGACTCGGTATTTGATCTTTTGACTTCCCGATGTTATTTTGTGGAACTATTTGAGTGTCTTCTTGATGTTTTCGTATGTCTAGAACTATATGGTAGGATTCCATGTAGGTTTTGTTGTCGTGAATCGTGCTAAGTGTTCAACATTGTGTTTCGTTGAACCGTGATGAGTCTTGTGTGTTCTTCGAAACTATCTTTGGTTTACCCGTTTGATAAGCATGCTAGTTCGGTGTTTAAATGCTAGCGTGTGTGTTGTTTGTACCTTCTCATTGGTTGATGATAACTTGTGTTATTCATCGTTGTTGTTGTTGGGCGGTGACCCATTCCTTGATTGAGTATGGTTTCATATCTTCATTGTGATCCGTTGATTGATTCCTGTTGAGGTGTGATGTGTGTGTGGCTTTACCTGGATTGCACGATTAGTGGAATGGGACACTAGTCACCAAGGTATTGCAGCGGTTCTCGTGGTGGCCGTGACGTGATTATGGAGTTGTGGCCTTTGTGTAAGGTTCACGTGATTCTTGGGTGGCATGTGTTGCCGTGTGTGTGTACGGTACCCTCGTGTACTATGAAATCGGTGGTTTTGTTGGAGGGACTGTTGGAGGGGGAACGACGGTTCCCGGAGGAATAAGGTTGGACTTGGTGTACAGGGGTCCTGGAGGTAAAGGTTGGAACTAAATATAAGGTTGGGGGTAGCGATAAGGTTGGAACCGGGCATAAGGAAGGCATATCAACTCGTGATGAATGATGTCACGAGGGCTTGTGTAGCCGTGGTTGTGTGTTCTCTTCTTGTGACGTGTGTAGTCACAAAGGCATGTTTTGCCAACGGTCTTGTCGTTATCCTTTGTGTTGTGGTTAACCTTTGTGGTTTGGGATGTGTTCCCGTATCCTTGTTGAGAGTGTTGAGTCTTGTGTTGACTATTGATCTTGGTTTTTGACTTATGTACTTATGTATTCCGTTTCGGAAATGGCTTTACAACTTATATCTTATCTATGTATGATATTTTACATGTATTGGTGGGTTACCAGCATTATTCGCTGACCGGGCGTCGTCCCATGTTTTATTGTGTTCTTTCAGGTGATGTCCAGGCGATTGCGCAGTCTAGTGCCTGTTAGCATAGCTTCTCCCGTTTGTTTTATGGCTTGTGTGCCGCTCTAGTTGTAGACTTTGGAGATTTTGGATAGTTGTAAACAATGCAGATATTGCCGTAGCGTTCATCCTTGTTGGTGAACGTGGCATGACACCCTATGACTTGGATTTATGTTTATCCAGTTATCTTTTAGTCTTCCGCTGTGTTTGTTGTTTAGTTGTGTTATCTGCATGTTTAAGGCTTTTAATTAGCCTGTTTTTATGGGGTGTTACACGGTATGCCATGGATCAAGAGTTTAACGCTCTATTACATAACAACACGTGGCAGCTCGTACCTGCTACTCCGCATATGAATGTAATCAGCTGCAAATGGGTGTTCTGCACCAAACGCAAAGCCGATAGCTCAGTTGAATGCTATAAAGCGTGCCTGGTCGCGAAGGAGTTCAACCAGGTAGCCGGAGAAGACTTCTTTGACACTTACAGTCCCGTAGTCAAACCGACTACGGTTCGTATATTGCTTTCTCTTGCAGTGTCTAGAAGGTGGATTCTACGACAACTAGACATTAACAATGTTTTCCTAAATGGGCATCTGGCCGAGACTGTCTATATGAAGCAGTCACCTGGGTACGAAGATCCCACACATCCGGATCACATCTGTCACTTGCAACGCAGTCTCTATGGGCTTAAACAAGCGCCCCGTGCCTAGTTCAGGCGCCTGCAAGAATTTTTAACTTCGACTGGGTTCCTGGCTTCTAAAACCGACATCTCCCTATTTTACTACACAGCAGGTGACTTGCGTGTCTACTTACTGGTGTACGAAGATGATCTCATCATGATGGGCAATGACTCGGGCTTAAACAACTCTCTGCTCTGTCAACTCTCAGCAACGTTCAAGATAAGGGACCTCGGGACACCAAGCTTCTTTTTGGGAATCGAAACAATATCTGTTAGCGAAGGGCTCGTATTGTCACAACGTCGGATATGAAGGATATCTTGGCCCGTGCTGGCATGAGCGACTGCAAGGCTTTGGTGACACCAGTTGCGGTCACACAACCAGCCACACCATCACCTGACCCGTTTGATAACCCAACACAATATCGACGCATTTTAGGAGCTCTTCAGTATCTTACTATTACTCGCCCCGATCTCTCCTTCACCTTCAACAGGCTATGTTAGTTCATGCATTCTCCGACTGATGATCATTGGGCTTTACTCAAACGGGTTCTCCGATATGTGAAAGGCACACAGGACTACGGATTGCGGTTAAGGGCATCATCAACCTCCGCCATTAGTGATTTCACTGATTCCGACTGGGCAGGCTGTCCAGTTGACCGTAAGTCAACCAGTGGGTATGCAGTGTTTCTTGGGGATAATCTAATCTCGTGGCTCTCTCGCAAGCAACGCACAGTCGCCAGGTCCTTGACAGAAGCTGAGTATAAAGGACTTGCCGATGTCGCTGCTGAGGTAACCTGGGTTGTCTCGTTACTTCAAGAACTAGGCCTACATTCTGGTACTCCGACTACGCTATGGTGTGATAATCTATGGGCTACATACTTGGCTGCCAATCCAGTTTTTCACGCCCGCACCAAACACGTTGAAATCGACTATCACTTCGTTCGGGACAAGGTCGCATCTGGAGACTTCGTTATCAACTTTGTCTCTACAAAGGATCAGCTAGCAGACATCTTCACCAAACCGCTTCCAGCGTCGCGCTTCCAAACTCTACGAGACAAGCTCAATGTTGTTACCCTCCTACCTTGTGCTTGAGGGGATGTGTTAGTAGTATTGTAATAATATCTTTATAATATATAGTTTGTATTAGTGGTTATAGATTTAGTCTACTATTCTAGCCTAGCCTAGAGTTTAGGAGTATTAGGTGGTAGCTTTCCTATAGGATTTATCCTTGTAATCTCCTGTAACAGATTAGATTTTGAAATCAATCAACTTATCCTAACAACCAATTTACCTAACACCTTTCTACAATCAGTTAAATTGTCAACTAGTTATACTCTCTAACCCAATCAGCTACCAGCCATTTACCAAACAGGGCCATAATAATTTCCTTCATGCATAGTCCTTGGTAAACTGAATGACAATTCCCCCGTTTCTAACTATTTCTCCCATATCTTCTGCTGTTGCTCCTCCAATCACCCATCATCACTATAAAATTAAAATCATAAAAGTGAAGATATAAATATTTGAGCTGTTATTCTCAAAAAAAAAATAAAAAATAAAAAAAAAATAAAAGAGCTGTTATTGAACTTATTATCAATTCACAAGTGCTATTAGTTGTACATATACCCTCCTCTTCAATTCTCTCCGAAACCTTTTCTACTTTTCAGTGGTCACTATTCCAAAAATGAAGACTGTGTAATCACAACTAAAAGAATGCACCAAGGAAGTTGCAGACTGCTGAGAAAATCATCCCATTATGGGAAGTGAGAAGTGCCTCTTTCAAACACTCATACCATTTCTGACACAGTGACAGTCAAAAACTTTGGCTATTTAGGAAAATCTTCTGTGGATGACAATTGGATTGGAGCTTCAGAAACTATCTCAACCATGGATCTGGGATTTTCAACCTCCTGCTTCTATGTACATCAAGATTTGCAAAAGGAAGCTTGTGTCTCACCTGCCTCCACACCATACTTACAGCATCGCCCTTTTTGGGAGGGTACTGAAACTCGTAGTGATGAGAAATGTTCTTAAGCAACCTCCACATTTCAACCCATCTTGATTTCGAAATGCTCCTTAGCTGCTTCACTATGTACCCTTCTTTCTTTGAATCCTCACGTGAGATAAAGATAGAGAACTCACTGTAATCAACTTCGTCCTCATATGGTAGTTCGACTTTGTCACTTATAATAACAGGAACACAATGGCTCACTATAGCATCAAAAAGGCGACAAGATGATGGAGTATCTCCTGCAGGATCTAGGCAGAACTTCGATAACCGCATCATCTTGGTGGACTGTCATAAATGTAAAATAAAATAAGCACTAGGAAATGGATAAGACTTGTAACTTCTTCAAAGATCTATAACCTGCAATATTAGTGTCAAATATCTTCAAAGCAAACAGAGAATCCTGACGAGGAACAATGATTGCAGAGAGCAAAGTGCCTTGCAATTCACCAATAACTCTTGGCTTAACAAGGTTAAGCCTACTACTCTCTGAGGTTTATTGCACCTCCCCTCATTGATGTATAAGAAGAGTGCAAAGGTTTTCTTGGTAAGACAATGGATATATAATATATTAACTTTCTTTTGGTAGTTTATCTTTACCGATGAAATGTCACTAAGAATAGAAACTATATAGGAATTAAGGAATGAAAGAAAGAAGAATTGTTTTCTCTTTTTCCTCTATATTTAGAGAAGATAAATGTTTGGACCCTTTTGTAAGAAACAAAGTACGAACAGGCATAAAATATTCATATATCAAATCCACCATACAAATATACAATATTCGCATTTTTCCAAATTAAGTTTAACCTAAGTGATAGAGTAAAACTTGTCCAAACTTGACTCCAGATATTACAAAATACATACATCTTTAGCAAGCTAAGGGGGGAAAATGCAGCAATAATTTAACTTCTCATTAAATAGCCACAGAGATAGAGAAGTAAAGCTATATGCAGCCATGCAGATCTCATATACTAATCATTCCAAACAGTACACTGAGATGTTAAAGGTTTATGAGATTTAACAGTTCTTAAAATTGTACTTACATTTTTTATGCCACCATTTGAGACACTCTCACTTCCTTGAAACACAACATCCTTTTCACCAGCTAATAATTTTTGCAGTATCAAACGATCTCTTCCATCCTACAATGAGAAAAAGAATCAGACACAAGTTTTGTTAATTCAAGATTTTAAGCATAAGATTAATATCCTTTTGCTACCAATCTGACATACATCTTTCCTAATTGTCCTCCCCCGGAAGAAGAGAAGTGTGGGGCGAGACTCAAATGGGTCTGGGGGGTCATCATCCAGAAATGACTCAACCACATGTCCATATGGGGCAACAACATCTTTCCGCAGATTAGATATATTTCGGTCAGCACGACCAAAATCAGCAACAATCCAAATAGCTTTCTTAACCTGAGCTTTGTGAAATTTGAAGGCATTTGGATGATGCACAGGGATCACATGATCCTTACCACCAGATCGCTTCCAATATTTGGACTTCTTAAGGAATTCAACAATTTCAACCTGAAACAAGGAGGAGAAGTTCCAATCAACTCTGGAAATTTAAAATGCAAAAAGATTAAAATAAACCAACAAATTATTCCAGTCACTAGGAAACAACAAATTATACTAATCTATTATCTAGCAAATATGGCTAAATGAAGGTTCATTAGAGAGCTGATGATGTTTGTCCAAACTAATAATAATTGGATGTTTTTCTGGTCCTGTTATCTCAACCACATGCAAAAATAAAGTAATAATTCAAAGTTCACACACCACACCATCAAGCAATAAATTCAAAGTATTATAGAACATCACACCAGAGCAACCTCAAACTCTTACAAGCCATAAAAAGAGGATTCCCATTTTCAGGAAACTATTCCATTATCTTTTTGTTTTAAAGGCATTACTATTTACTATTACAGAGCTAATTTAATTTTGAGAAAATTTCACTTTTCGTCCCTGACTATTTAGTACACATGAATCACATTTGGTCCTTTAGTATTAAAATTTTCTAATTAGGTGCATGACTATGTAGTTTGTATCTCCTACGGTCCAATTTCCCCGACCAACAAGGAGCACTTCCAGAAGGAGATTTGCTTCTTCGAAGGAGCAGTTCGGTAATAGTTAGCCAAGAAATTAGACGGCAAGACCAAATGTGATACAAATTACGTAGCCATGCACCTAATTAGAAATGATTCATGTATAATAGTAAGGAACCAAAAGTGAAATTTATTCTTTAATTTTGATTGCCTTTGTAAATCAAATTCAGTTTTCCGGACTTTGAAGAACTATTTCCTAATTTCCAACATCTCAACAATTAGAGAAAGAGCAAGGCATTGAAGTAAGTATTGTACCTGCAATTGGATATCAAACTTCTCCCCCGAATAATCCCCGTGCTTGATGTAAGTATTGTAGCTGAGCGAAGAAAAGAACGGCACGAAGAACGCATCAGCAGTGTCCGGATCCGAAACCCTAACAAAATCCAGGGCAGACCGACCTTCACCTTCGTACAACAGCGACGCCAGCATCCAATACTCCACGCTGTGCTGCCTCCTCAGCCCACCGGATGAATCCGGCCATGGCGGCAACGTCGACAAGGTCACCGGCTTCCCGCTGACATTTCCGCCTTTCATCAGCCCTACATTGTATTTGATGTCCAGATCGTACATGTACACCTTGAGTGGCGGCAGCCCTGCGCTGGTGGGGCAGGGCGTAGCGTTCTTCAGCGGGAACTCGAAGTTCACGAATCTCGATCTGTAATCAATTGTTCCATTGTAAATCAGAGTCCCAACAAGGAAAACGCCGAACACTAAGAAGCATAGCAGGGTTCTACTGATCATGTCCCTCACTCCCATTCGGACTCCGATTCCGTAACTACCCCGAGTGCTAAGCTATAACTATAAACTATACTCTGCTTCACCAAGATTTAAATGGGGTTTTTGATGTGATCATTACAAACACAAACCACGTGATCTTGAAGAATAATGAAGAAGAAAAAGAAGAAGAAGCGATTAGAAATGGAATAAGAAAAGAATTAGATGAGCCGCAAGGAATGGGGTGCAGTTTTGCAGATTTAGTAGCGATTGCCTACTCCCTTTTCGGATTCGTCTAGATTCCTAGGTGTGTGGAAAACTGGAGATTTGAATCTGTGGAACTGTGATCTTCCAGGGAAAGGGTGACGCGCATATGTGCAAGCATTAAATACTTTGCTTTCTGCATCGGAGTAACAATTCCACTCTTGTTTCTTTTTCTTTTTCTTTTTCTTTTATTGATATATAAACTTCCAACTTACGATATACTTGGGGGATGTTAAGCTAGTTTGACTCATAGTATTAACCGTTTGTAAATAAGTATTTGAAAAATTAGTTGCTTAGGTTTAGATGATTGAGTGTAAAATGACTTATAAAAATATGAATATATTGTGCTAAGTTATTAACTCTTAAATTACTATTATTATTATTATTATTATTATTATTATTATTATTACAAGAATGAGTAAAAAAAAAACATTATTATTGTTGTAATGGAATTAGAAAGAAAAGAGGGCCACACAGATGAACAACAACCAAAGATATAAATGTTAGGAATGATAAGAATAAAATGGTCATTTCATAGGATAATGTCAATCACTTAACCAAAAATTTTACCTTTCTTAACTTTTTAGATTTTCACATATTACCCCTGACAGAGTAATGGTGCCAGCACCCGACCCGGGTTGTCAACGGGTACCTGACCCGGCACCATATGGAAACACAACGGGCAAAATACTAATGGGTGGAACGTTACCACGGGTCATTTACTATGTTCATTGAAGAAAGATAAATAAAGGCAGCTCATTATGTCTCATCATGTCATTATCGTTAGGACTTGATATAAATAGGACATCTCATCAGCTAGGGAGACACGTTCAATATTCTGTACTAAGACATACGCTGAATTCTGTACTGAAACACTTGCAATACAACTATTGTTATTCTAATATTATATTTCCGGTAACATACTTACCGTTATTGGTGCTTTCATTGAGAGCATGAGTCCAATACTCAAGTAGGCGACTACACGCACAATTCACTCTCCCTTTCAACAGCAAGCTTGAAAGAATGGTGTCCGGCAGCTCCCATGGTTCCCGCAACTTGAACAACGGCAACGCCTCAAGTGACCTTCGAGACCAACTCACCAACAATCGTGGAGGGGACCTCCGAGAACAACTCAACAACAGGAGGCCCGGGGACCTTCGAGACCAACTCAATAATGGAGGGACAAACCAAGCTGTGAACCTCCAGGCAATCGCCGAAGCCATTCGGCAAGCGGCGACGACACTAACTCATGCAGCGGCGGGATTGCAAGGCCAAGTGCCCCCGCCACAGCCCCATGAAATAGAGGTAGAGTCCCCACGAAGGATAGAAGGCCAGCAACAACAGGATGCAACCCGTGCGGCGAGGGACGCAGGACGTCATACCAGGACAGGGGGTCCAGAGGAGGGCACACAAAGAAGTGGACTGGCCAGACGGCGACTAGGACCCTCCCACTCTGCCCTTGAACGATTGGGACACAGGGCGCCCGCGCGACAAAGATTATGATCATGGGCCGAGGGGTCATCTACCAGAGGCCCTCGCCGACACGAAAACAGAGAAACAAAGAGATCACCCATAGAAAAGATGGGCGAGTGAGCTGGCCCCACGCAGGCACGTTTATGAGTTGGCTCTACGTCGACACTTGGATGAGCGGCACGTCAATGAGTCGGCTCCACGCTGACACTTGGATGAGCGGCACGTCGATGAGCCGGCTCCACGCCGACACTTGGATGAGCGGCATGTCGATGAGCCGCCTCCATGCTGACACTTGGATGAGCGGGGGCACGTTGATGAGCCGGCCCCGCGCCGGCACCCTGACAAGTCGGCCCTGGTCGAGAGGCTACAAAGAAGAATCGAGGAGTTAGCAAAGAAGGTGGACGCACGAGAGCAATTGCCAGAACCCGAGGTACGAATGGCAGCAACATTTTCCACAAATATAATGGATGTGCCTCTGCCGAGGGATTTTAGGTTGCCCGCTATCAAGGCATACACGGGGACCGCCGACCCGCGTGTCCACATGACGAGATATAAGGTTGCTATGGTAATGATCAGGGCAGGGGGATGCCGTCATGTTCCAAGCATTCTTATCCACCTTGGATAGAGCGGCCCAAGACTGGTTCAACACCACCGGATGGGTCGATCCAAAATTTTGGGGAGTTATCCAAAAGCTTCCTGACATACTTCTCCAGTGCCATACAACGTAAGAAACCATTCTCTCACCTCTGCATAGTAAAGCAAGACAGAGGCGAGAGCCTCGAGGATTTCCTGAACAAATGGAAAAAGGAAGTCAATAATGTCTACGACTTCGACTCGAAGGCGGCGATCCTGATATTTATCCATGCCCTAAGATTAAGGTATTTTCACAAGCAGCTGAACGCCCATCACCCGCGCTCTTACGAAGATTTGATGAGGACAGCCAACCATTATGTCGAAGCAGAGGATGTTGATAGGAAGAAGAAGGATGAAGAAGATGGTAGAAAGGGTGGGAAGCCTGGGAAAGCTGGTCCGCCCAGCCAGGCACCACACCCGAACCACTAGTTCGCAGGGAAAAACCAAGACCACGAGCGACCTCGCTTGGTCCCCCTGCGTAATTTAACCCCGCTTACCCATCCCGCCAGTGTCATTCTAAAGCAAGCTGAGGAGATGGGAATAGTGGAGTTCCCGCCGGAGTGCATGAAGGTCTCCCCTTCAACTGCATCATTCTTTGTGTCAGGATCAGGATTTTCTTCTATCACAGGCAAGCCACTGGATCGAAACCTGGAATCTTTTCGCGTAACACTGGGAATATTTGTTGTTGCTTTGCGTACATCCCAACATCAAAAGCAACTTGAGCCTCGGCTTCGACCGCTTCCCGGCCAGCTTCAGTCTTGAAGAATTCATGAACAGCTTCAGGGTTGCTCATGTAGCTCATCACATCCTCCTTATATTTGGTGAACCACTTATAAATATCTCCTGCCTTGCGAAGGGCAGCGGCATGGGCAGCGCGAGTCTTCTCATAATCCGCATGTTCCTTCTTCAACGTTTCCTGCTCCTTCCTCAAAGCAACTGTGAGTGCTTCGTGTTTCTTCCTTAGTATCCCGAGCTCGCCTTCCAAATTGCTTAGAGCTCCTTCCCGGGCCAACAGCAGGTCATTAAGGCTTTTATTGTCCGCACCAAGGCTTTTAACATCCTCGACAAGTGCGTCCGTCACTCGCAGGCGCTGGGCATGAATGACTTGTCCCTCTAGCATAGCCTACAATACTGCACAAAGTGAGATATGCCAAAACAAGGAAGATGCAACCTACAGTGGGAGAAAACTAACCTCAAAAATATGTGAAGATACCGCTCTTGAAGTAAATTCACATCCATGGCAGCAAGGTAATCAACATCCGCAGGGGGCGCAACGCAAGAGGCATACTCAACCGCATTCAGACTACTCTTTATTATGGACGCGCCTGGAGGCACATCCACCCCCAGCCGGATCAAATTGGTCTGGACACGTGAACTCTGGTCGGCAGAAGCTTCTCCCAACTCGGGGGGATGGGGAGACGGGGCAACGGCCTTGGGCGGGGTAGGAGTAACGGCCTTCGACGGGGCAGGATTTGCAGTCGGTGGGGCGGCATCCTCACCTCCTCGACAGCCACAGCCTGGCTCTTCTTCCCCTTCCCACGAGAATTGTCAGTCGTACTATTCTCTGTCTTACTCTTCTTGGCTGGAAGCTGTTGTGACCGCGACATGTACCGATCGGTCCTCGAAGTCATGACACTGCAGCAAAGGGAAACAAGTTAGAGTTAGTAATCAACACGTATAGCCGGGAGGTGACAGAAGGGTACCCGTAGGTGCAAGGGCAGTCGGTTGAGCCCTCACAAAACCCAAACTTTCAATCTTCCACTCGGTGGTGTAATCAGAAATCTTTAAGGAATCATCCCTCATCAGCTCATTTACAGCACGGCTAACAGACGGACTCCTATCCATGGGGGGAGGGCAACGTAACTGAGATCCCCACGTAACCTTGAGGGGTGAAGAGCCAACGATAGAAACAAAAAAGAACTTGGGCTTCCAGTCCTTATTGTAAGAAGAACGGTCATAAAAAAGTTTCTGGTGCGGCCTACTAGAAACGATAACGAACCCCTTGGCCTCTCTAGATGCCCTACCGATTACGAACATAGCTTGGAAAAGACTCAACGTGGGTTCTATTTTCTCTCCTGACACACTTAAAAAAAGCCAGTAATGGATTGGTGGCCATTGGGGACAAGTAGGCCAGGAGCTATCTCGTAATAATTCAGGAATTCTACAAGGAAACGATGAAAGGGAAATCGAAGCCCAAGTTGCAAAGACAAAAGATGGACCCCAAAATACTTATCGTGAGGGGGATTGGCAATACTAGCGTCGAGCTCAGGAGGGAGGGCTAGGACATTGGGACTAATGAGACCTTTGAAGTCCTCCCATTCTTGGGATTCCAGTTGAGGTCGCGTGGACAGGACAAGAGAGTTATCAAGAGGGGAGTACGAGGCCCTGCGCCTTTTTTTTTTTTTTTTTTTTCTGGATGAGTTTTAGGTGTTGATGAGTTGGATGGGTCAGCATCATAAGGAACTGGGGGAAAATCCTTGTACATAGGAGAGTCAGAGTCATAAGGAAGGTACTCCTCATCACCAGAGAGAAATTCATCATCATCAATGGAATGTACGATATCCATAAAAAAAAAAAAAAAAAAAAAATAACACTAACTTGGTCTATATGTAGGCCCGCAATACTTGAGGACAGGACCGCTTGCCAAAAAATAGACAAAAATATGAATATACATGTTTAAAAAAAAAATAGACATATAGTAGCGAGGCCGAGGACCGCCTCGGCCACAATCGGCCGAGGTGCGCACCTCGGCCAGCATAGGTCGAAGCCCGTTTCGGTCGGCGTAAAAAAAGAAAAAAAAAAACAATAGGACAAAGCCCGTCTTGGCCAGAATTGGCCGTGGCGCACGCCTCGCCCATGATCGGTCGAGGTGCACGCCTCGATCACAATCGGCCGAGGCACGCACCTCGGCCAGCCTAGGCCGAAGCCCATCTCGGCCAAGCATAAAAAGAAAAAAAAATAAAATAATAATAATAATAACAACAACAACAACAACAATAACAAGAACAACAACAACAACAACAACAACAACAACAACAACAACAACAACAACAATAACAAGAACAACAACAACAACAACAACAACAACAACAACAACAACAATAATAATAATAATAATAATAATAATAATAATAATAATAATAATAATAATAATAATAATAATAATAGAGTGTGAAAACTTACAGAAGTGGTGACAAGAGCTAGTAGAGAGGTGTCCAAACTACTCTGAATGCTGAGATTTATATTGGATGGATGTACGTGATAAAAAAGTAAAGTAAATATTTTAGAAGCAAAAAGGATTTGGAGAATACCATCATATATTTTAAAAGCAGAGAAGGATTTGGAAACTACAATCATAGAAGACGAAATCATATATATTAGATTGTCTAGAATTTCGTGCAGTGTCAAAGTAATTCAGTTTTACTCCCAAGCCAGCTCAAGAATGTCCCATACTCGAGAGTAGGGGGGCTAGTGGCAGAGTAATGGTGCCAGCACCCGACCCGGCACCATATGGAAACACAACGGGCAGAATACTAATGGGTGGAACGTTACCACGGGTCATTTACTGTGCCCATTGAAGAAATAGAAATAAAGGCTCCTCATTATGTCTCATCATGTCATTACCGTTAGGGCTTGATGTCCTATAGGACATCTCTTCAGCTAGGGAGACACGTTCAATATTCTGTACTAAGACAAACACTGAATTCTGTACTGAAACACTTGCAATACAACTATTGTTATTCTAATATTATATTTCCGGTAACATACTTACCGTCAACCCCAATAAACTAATGCAATAATTCATTTTAATAAACATTAAAAGTAGCCTATTGACTAGTTAAATCAAATAAACTTCGACAAGCCAAGCAAAATTGACTTATCAGCTATGTACCAAACACTTTTTTTTTTGTTGTCATGTTCCTTGTTTGAGTTAATAACATATTTTTTCGTGTGTATCGAGAATTTGTTACTTTTTTTTTTTCTTCATTCTCAAATTTATCACTTTTAGATACAGGTTGGTAATTTACCATTAATTAAATTTTTAGGAAAATAATTGTTAAGCTTACATTAATAAAGTTATTTAAAACGTTTGGTTGGTTTAAATTTTATTGGATTTTTTTTCAAAACTTTAATATATATATATATATATATATATATATATATATATATATATATATATATATATATATATATCTTGAGTTCAAATGAGGACAAGTATATTATAGAGGACTGTGAGGACAAATGTAGTGTGTGCCATTAGCCTGTATGTCGTGTGCATGGCTGAATGAAGTCGTGTGCCACAGTTTGTATGTCGCGCGCATAAATTTGTTAATTAATAGAGCCTGGGTTCGAAACCTGATGTTTACATGTATTCCTGTGTGCCATTATGTATTAAATTGTGTGCCTGATATTGATTTATTGTGTGCCCATTATTTGTCCTCACAATCCTCTATATATTGTTGTCCTATATATATATATATATATATATATATATATATATATATATATATATAGGGTTGCATTCAAATACAAACCCCCTTAAAATACAAACACTCCTTAAAATACAAACTTGAGCGCGTGCACACATTAACATACTTAATATATATATATATATATATATATATATATATATATATATATATATATATATATATAGGGTTGCATTCAAATACAAACCCCCTTAAAATACAAACACTCCTTAAAATACAAACTTGAGCGCGTGCACACATTAACATACTTACATGCACACAAGGCGCACTGCCAATAATTTCTGGAATTAGCATGTGCACACATTAACATACTTGCATGCACACAGCGCGTAGGAGGAAAAATCACAACCATCCATCAAAGCTCGTGCACACATTAACATACTTACATGCACACAGCGCGTAGGAGGAAAAAAACAGGACCGTCCAATACCACCATCCAGCGGCGTCAAATTGTCCACAGGTTTGTATTTTAAGATGTGTTTTTACCTGAATGTAAATCTATATATATATATATATATTTATATATATAGGGGCGCACTCTCACGCGAACGGCCACCCAGGAAAGAATTGAGAACCATCCAACGCCTACTACGTGTCCTTTGGTGCTGTAAATGTATTATATCTGCAAGTAGTTGGTGCACCTTTGCAAGTAAAAAGTGCAGGTAAAATCACTTACAAGTGCACCTACTTTCACCTACAAGTGCAAGTAATTTTACCTTGTTAATTGAGAGTTAAATAGAACACATGTAAATTAATAAATCATATGCCAAAAAAATTCAAATTTACAACAACAATATTCAAAATATAAAATAGTATCAACATGTTTGGTTAGCTTAAGAAATATAAATTGGATAATTTTTCAAAAAGACATAAATACTCTAATATCATTATTAAGGTAATACTTGTGTAAAAGCGTCTCACGGGTTTCAATTCGTGAGATGGGTTGGATCTTTGATCCATCTTACAAGGAGAAAAAGAATCAGACACAAGTTTTGTTAATTCAAGATTTTAAGCATAAGATTAATATCCTTTTGCTACCAATCTGACATACATCTTTCCTAATTATCCTCCCCGGAAGAAGAAAAGTATAGGGCGAGACCGGGGGCGGAGCTACCTTGTGGTTGCAGGGACCTTGGCCCCCCTCCCCCCAAAAAATAATTTTGTTTTATTACTATTATTATAATGTTTTTTGTCCCCCTCAATTAATCCTATTCAAAAGCTTTCAGAGTCTAGAGTTTTAAAGTAGCTTCCAGGTAATTTTTCATTTCTTTATTCTTTAAAGATTTGGATTTTTTATTTTTATTTTATAAATTATCATGTATTAAATTATTGAAGATAAATTCATCCGTTCTTACCACATTAAAAAGTCTAAATATTGTAATTAAATGGTAGCTAATTCGTCTCTTGCAACACTATGCATTTACTGCTAAGAAAAATAAAATACATTGTAGTGATTGACCCCCCGCACTAACAAATTCTGACTCCGCCCCTAGGCGAGACTCAAATGGATCCGGGGGGTCATCATCGAGAAATGACTCAACCACATATCTATATGGGGCAACAACATCTTTGATTAATGGGTCAGATCTTTGACTTCATTAATCAAAGATCCAACCCGTCTCACGAATTGAGACCCGTAAGACGGTATCACATAAGTTTTTGTCTTATTATTATTATTATTATTATTATTATTATTATTATTATTATTATTATTATTATTATTATTTGTGGAGTTATGTTGCAAGTTGTGCCACAACTAAAGGAGCCTGACGAGCTTTTCCACCGGTCCGGTGATGGCCGACCTTGGGTGATTCCGCTCACATGACCATAGGAAAATTTTACTGTGGACCATACATCAAAATACATTCACAGAAATATTGTATTTTATGCATACAAATAATGAATCTTGATTTACTAAATATTACGGAGTATATTTTTAAGCAAAGAGGGTTGAGTGAGCTGAATAAGTCCAGCTATGTTCTTCAAATCATGAACTTTATATAAAACATAAATGAGCTTAGAATATACATGCCTAAATAATCAACTTTCAATCAGTTTGTACATGCTAAAATAATGAATCTTATGCATATAATTAATGAACGCTCAAGTTGTTTTCATACTATTTTGTACACAATCAAGTAATGATCTTTACGTATAAAAAATAATGTATCCTATGCATAAAAATAATGTACCCTATGCATAGAAAATAATGTACCTTATGCATAAAAATAATGTATTATAGCATGGTTCATACAGTTGTGTGGACCATGATCAACCTAATAAACATTGGAGTAAGCGGGGAGGAAGGGTTGGAGACCAATCATTATTCCATGGACCATGGTCCACACATTTGTGTGAACCATAAATAAAAAGTACATTTTCAATATACTAAAAGTACATTATTTGTATACATAAAGTACATTATTGGAAAGTACATGATTTTTTATATATTATAAAATAATAATAATGTACATTTAATACACAAATAATGTACTTTTAGTATATTAAAAATGTATATTGCATTCATGGTCCATACAGCTATGTAGACGATTGTCCACACAATAATTTGCTTGCTTACCCACCAAGCCCCTGACTTCCTTCTTGCTAGCTTAACAAGATTTGGGCCAACCTTCTTCCTTTACCACCGCAAATTATGCCGTGGAAACGTGTTCACCATGCTTTGTCAACACATTCCAAGACGGTGTCGTTTTTACGGGAAAAATAAATTAAAATTTAGTTTATGTGCTGTTAACGGCATTTTGCATTCTATGTTCAGATTATGAATTTACATTTATTAAATTATGAATTTTCTGTTATGAGATTATGAATTTACAATTACGTAGTTATGAATTTTATGTAAATTCATAATCTCATAACAGAAAATTCATAATCTCATAACAGAAAATTCATAATTTCATAACAGAAAATTCATAATCTTATAAAAGAAAAACATTTATTAATTTATGAATTTTCTGTTGTGAGATTATGAATGTACAGTTATGTAATTATGAATTTTATGTAAATTCATAATCTCATATCAGAAAATTCATAATCTCATAGCAGAAAATTCATAATTTCATAACAGAAAATTCATAATCTCATAACAGAAAATTCGTAATTTCATAATTGCACATTCATAAATCCATACCTGCACATTCATAATTTATGAGTGTTAAAGAAGCTTGCGCGAAGAGGAAGTGAAACCGCGAAATGTGAAAATGAAGAATAAAAGTCGTGCTGTTAATTTTTTTTTTTTTTTTTTTTTTTTTAAAGAAGAGGAAGATTGGTGGAAGATAACGGTGTCACTTACAAACACCGTTACCGTTTGGGGCCGTGTTCACCATAAATGGTGAACACAATTCCATAACATAATGATTGATTTACCACCCTTTGGGCTACAATAGTTATGTTGTGCATCCGTATGCACCATGCATGGTGCATACGGATGCCAAAACGACGTCGTTTTATTAAAAAACGCGCGTCTCCCTTTAAAAAAAAATCCAGGTTTGATTCCCAGCAACAACATTATATGTTCATTCATTCTGGAATTTTAGTTCATAGATTATGGAATTATAGTTCATTGATTATGGAATTATAGTTCATCGATTATGGAATTGTAGTTCATCGATTCTGAAATTTTAGTTTATAGATTATGGAATTTTAGTTCATTCATTCTGGAATTTTTAGTTCATAGATTAGATTATGAAATTATAGTTCATCGGAATTATAGTTCATCGATTATGAAATTATAGTTCATCGATTATGGAATTATAGTTCATCGATTATGGAATTATAGTTCATCGATTATGGAATTTTAGTTCATATGTTATTGCTGGGAATCGAACCTAATTTTTTTTTTTAAGGAGAAACACGCGTTTTATTAAAACGACGTTGTTTTTGCATCCGTATGCACCATGCATGGTGCATACGGATGCACAGCATTTACCTTTGGGCTAAGACTTTACCAATGAAAATGAACTTTCGGATCCCATGGCCCATCAAGTTGTTATCAAATAAAATACTCATAAAAAAACGTAAATGTTGGTAATAATGTATATTAAATTCGAAACAAATGAATAATAGTTCTCAACAAAGAATCTTTTTATACATTGTAATTTTCTATTAGCATCAAGGATGAGAAAGATAGCCACTTTATTAGGATGGTTGGTAAGCATTTTAACAAAATAAGATTCATTTCGTAATAAGTCAAACCATCAACTTTTTTAATACACAATTAAACTTTTGAAACCTATCCATACAACCACGAATCATTTTCTCCTAAGATAATTCAACTAGGAGATTAGTCACTGTACGACAACAACAATTTTGTATTACATTATATATATACCGTCCCCACTAGGACTCAAACTCATGACCTCCCATTTAGGAGTCATTTCATGCCACTAAACCACAAGGTCAATGACAAATGATATATATATATATATATATATATATATATATATATATATATATATATATATATATATATATATATATATATATATATATATAGAAGAGCGCTCATATGCGGCGGGGTCTTACGGTGCGGCGGTGCGGTCAAATTCCAGAATACACCAACAGTGTTAACAATATGCACCAACAGTGTAATAAAAACACACCCCAATGAAATGTAATAAAACATCACAAAATACACCACAGACTCAAAAAAACACACCATATAACTCACCAATGGTGTATTTCCGAACAGTGTATGGTGTTTTTACTCACACCAAATGGTGTGTGTTTGGTGATGCATTGCTCTGTTTACTCTGTTTTGTGTGGTGTATTTCCTAACGTTGATGGTGCATATTTGGTGAACTATTGGTGTTGCCGCACCGAAAGAAATAACCGCACCGTAAAACACTGCCGCACCTGAACCCGCCTATATATATATATATATATATATATATATATATATATATATATATATATATATATATATATATATATAAGGTGTGTGATTTTTGTGCTTAAGGTGAGTGGTTTTTGTACTGTGTGGCTTAAGGTACATCAAGTGTTGAAAACTTAAGTGTGTCGATCTATAACTTTAGGCGCGTGGTTTGTGTGCTTAAGGTGCGTCAGTTGTTGAAACTTAAGTGCGTCGGCCTAAAGCTTTAGGTGCATGATTTTCTGTCTTAAGGTACATTGTTTTCCTTCATATATATATATATATATATATATATATATATATATATATATATATATATATATATATATATATATATATATATATATATATATATATATATAGATTAGCGCTCAAATGCGGCAGTGGCTTTAGGTGCGGCGGTGCGGTTATATCAGCATCGTCCATTTTGCTTAATCTAACGGCAGCGGCTAATTTCTGAAGATTTAAAGATTTAAGCGCGTCCTGATAAGTGGGGGGTGTTATGGTAATTGTAGTGGTCATTTATATCGGCCGCTTCTCAGAATACACCAACAGTGTTAACAAAAGACACCAATAGTGTTAGGAAAAAGCACCACAATGAAATGCACAAATACACCAAAAAACACACAACACACTCAAAAAATACACCATATAACTCACCACCCCAATGATGTATTTCTGAACACTGTGTGGTGCTTTTATTCATACCTAATGGTGTGTTCTGGTGATGCATATCTAATTTGTGACATATTTTTTTGGTGTGCATTTTCTAACATGGATGGTGTATATTTGTATAACTATTAGTGCACCCGCACTGACCGCATGGGAAGGCGCGGGCGCACCTAAACTTGGCACCAACACGAATCCTCAAATACACCACAGTAAGGTTAATAATGCACCAATAACGAACATAAAACACACAACACTATGATTTGATCTATTCAGGTGCCCAATGACGACTTTAACCTTGGAGTTCGCGTAGTGTGAGAACGTGCGCGAAAATATCGGAAAAGCCTGGATGAATGTGATTCGTTGAATTTATCTAATCTAATGGCCTACATTTAACCGCACCGCCGCACCTAAGCGCACTGCCGCACTTGAACCTTCCTCTATATATATATATATATATATATATATATATATATATATATATATATATATATATATATATATATATATATATATATATATATATATATATATATATATATATATATATATATTGGTTCTTGTGAAAACAGGTCTTCCCGTGCGGTCAGTGCGGCATACATCATTAGGTATGCATAAATGCACCATACAGTGTTCGAGAGTACACCAGAATGAAATGCCAAAAATTGCACCATACATAATGGTGTATTTTTGAACACTGTGTGGTGCATTTATACATACCTAATGGTGTATGTCGCACCTAATCGTGGACCCGCCCGCATGGACAGCTGGCCATAGAGGTGAAAGTTGGAAATAATTATTTCGTGAACCCTGGTCTAATACACAGAATTTGACTTCATAATGCACAAAATTTATGTTTATAATGCACAGAATTCGTGTTCATAATACACATACACATAAACACGATATTATGAACATGAATTCTGTGTATTAGTTAAGTGTTTATGTGTCCTCAGTTACTGAACATAAAAGAGTGACTAGGTCTATATACCATCCCCAAATTTGGACCAAATATATCTATCGATACTCCTTGATGCCAGAAGTGTAGGAGATCTATCGGTGTAAGAGATAAGAATCATTATACTATATCTAGTAAATAAACATTGTCACTCTCGATATACTTTGAATAATTATATCTTGGAGATGTTCGTCCAGATGACGAAAAACCCAGTCAATTTATAGGTGCACCAAACAAACATAATACTAGGGATGCAGGACAACCAGATGTGATCTGAATAAGTTTTGGTCAATGTCTAGAATCTAGTTGACTTAAATATTGTCATTAACAATTATAAATATGGGAGAGATTTATGCAAGTATTATAGTTGTCGACAACACAATAGCCTGTACAAATTGCTCCATTGTATGATAATCTGGATCCAGAGTTATGCACCGGAAGTGCCACGACTATTTAACGTATAAAGGAGCAATTAAGGCATAGCTCGACTCGCTAATTATTAATAATTCTCTTTATAACAATACACCGTTGAGAGTTAACCCCGAAGGTTACAAGTGGGTGTGTGCATGAAAGAGAAATAAGAATAATGAGGTGATATGATATAAAGTGAGTTTGTAGTCTTATGGGTTCACGCAGATACGCTTGATTGATTTTAATCAAACATATTTTCCCACGATAAATGACATTAAGTTCCGCTACATCATTGGCAGAATAATAAATTAGATATGCAACTAATATTAAATTCAAAAGTCCCCGAAGGATTATAGGTTTTCAAAATGAGAAAAGGTGAAAATCGCACATTAAATATTTTGAGAAATCTCTGATGGATTTATAATTCCCGAAATGAGAATTTAAGTGTCATTATATTTATTCTTTAAAGGGTTGCGAATGGAGTTAATATCCTCATTGAAGGAATAATATGTACCATTGTGTGCTCGATAAAGAGTTGATAATGAACTTATTTATCATTTATTATCTAAGTCAATATTGATGGTGGAAAACATCAATGAAATATATAAAGGCTTGATGATGTCAGCCCATATATAAAGACGAAGATTTTGAAACAAAAGCTTGGGAAAGCCAAGTATTATCTCGACTTGAAGATCGAGTTTTTCTTTGAAGAAATTTTTATACACCAGTTATCCAATATATGATTTTGATTGGATACTTAGACAAACCAATATACAATGGGCTACTTGGGTACTGGCTATTATTTTTGTATCCCCATAATGCCAAGTCCCAAAATTGGTTGTACTATATTTACCCACGTTGTTCCGTAAAGGGTCAATAAAGATTGTGTTGCACAAATGATAAAAAGATATATAATGAAATCCTTTTGACTAGATATTATGATATCAATATTATACCACGTGAACTCCAGAAGAGTCACGAGATTATTCATTAAAATGACAGTTGTATATATTTATTTACAAAATCCCTCTATACAGTTTGGAAATTTAATGTATGGGAATTAAAGATTGTTATCTTGAGGGGGAGTATCATTTCACATGAATCAATCCTGAAGATTGGGTCTTAGATGACGAACGACTGTACTATTTTCCTTAGTTAAGTTTTTCCCTACGGGATTTTTTCCTTAAATCTAAGGTTTTTAATGAGGCAGCTAATCTAAAACAAGGATAAACATACATCATGCACTCTTTTCCTCAACTACTTTTTCCCACTGCGTTTTCTAGTGAAGTTTTTAACAAGGCATGAGTATGATATAGTAACATAAATGGGAAAATATTGCAAAATAATTGCTTAAGTAGACAAATCCCAAAATCCTGAAGATTACGCCGATTATGCCTTGAAGGCTTATGATTGTACTCTTTTTCCCTTAACTAAGTTTTTCCCACAGGGTTTTCTTAAGTTAAGGTTTTTAATGAGGCAATCAATACAGTATATGTTCTTACAAATATCATGTACTCTTTTCTTCAACTAGGTTTTTCCAACGAGGTTTTCCTAGTAAAGTTTTTAACGAGGCATGAATATATATGTATATTTCTATTGTCTAGGTTTTTCTCACAAGGTTTTCCTAGCAAGTTTTTACAAGACAGGATCATGTCAAATAATATCCAAGGGGGAGTGTTATAAATATTATTATTATGAACATTATTATATATATGGTAGTAGTTGTAATTGATAGATTACTACATTTTATATGTATTGTAATTACTTTATATTTGGTGATACCTTTGTATAAGAATTCTAACCATGAATGAGAAGATGACTGGCTTTTCTTCCCACTTTCTGTCTATTTTGAATATTCTTACAATAAAATAAATCATTGTTGTTATGAAACAAAAAGAAATGTGAATGTCCAAGTTGAGTTTTGAACCCTTGACCTTGTGTATAAAAGATGAAGTCTTCTCCACCCAACTACTTCGACCATAAGTTATACTTGCTGCTAAGTCTTCTCTTTGTTACACTATATGGCGGTTCACAATTCTCCAAAAAGCTGATTGCAAGTTCCGAGAAGCAACTGCAGGGAATGGAGCTCAGGACCTCAAGCATGACAGAGCAATGCTACCTCCTCAGCTACCAACTAGACTAGCTTTGCTACCTGTCCATCTTATGCAAATTTAATATTTATTATCTCCTAAATCTCAACACTATAAATACCCCTTTCCACTATGATCTTGTACATGTAGAATATATGAAAAGCTAATCATATTCTCTCAACTCTCTCATCCGTACTGATGTTCCCCTTCTACTTCATAATATTAGTGTTGTTATTGTTATTATTCACAACAATTGTCAATTTTTTTTTTTTTAATTATTAACCTTTTAGGTTATGCTACATTGCTACACATTTTACCAGTCTATAATTTCAGGTTAAGATTGTCATCACTATCTAAAACCCCTCCAAACATTGGCAGCATTCGTTTGAGAAGGTGTATAGAGATATGTTGGAAACTTACTAAAACATTTATTACAAAATAGTACTCGTTCCATTTTATCTGTCCTACTTATTATTTATTAGTCAAACCAAATCTTTATTTTTATTTATTTTCTCAAGTTTTTTTTACTCATTTTTAAATTTGATTGTTTTTGTGTTTAATAGTACTTTTAGTGTAGTTTCTAAATACATAAATTTTCTATACTAATACTAAACTTAATATTATGAAAATTTGAATTAGAAATAATTTCACTCAAGCCTTGTTAAACGAACCAGACACATAAAATGCGATGGAAGGAGTATATATCATAAAGCATTAGCATGTGGAGATAACCGAGTTGATCTAAGGTGCCAGATTAAGGTTTTGGTCCGAAAGGGTGTGAGTTCAAATTCCACTCTCCACATTATTTTGTTTTATAAAAGGAAAAATTGTAATTTATGTATCTCACAAATGTCAATTATCAGTGTTACTCCTAAATTATTAGTGGTGTAAATGTTGCTTCTCAATTTTAAAAATGTGAGATATATTACCCCTCTCCTGAATTATTAGTGGTATAAATGTGGTTACTCGCCGTTTTCCCTCTTCAAAAATCACATTTTGTTTTCTTCCATTTTTCTTTCTTCGTTTGTTCTCCTTCCACTGACAACAATATTTCTCCTTCTTCCTATTAGGAGAGGGGCAATATGTCACGTTTTAAAAATTGAGAAGTAACATTTACACCACTAATAAACATGGAGTGACATTGATAATTGACATATTTGGAAGAGGCATAAATTACAATTTTTCCTTTTTTAATCTTAATTTCTGAACCTTCCATGTTCTACTACTGTAAGACTCTTTATTTACAATCCCAACTTTTCCCAGTTCTCTGTTGCTCTGTAAAGTATATCATTTTCCAATTGTTATATAGTCTATTCTAAGAGTACATTTGTTATTTTAGAGTACATTTTTAGTCTCGCATGTGTTTCGAAAAGAGAATAAATGTGCAAACTGGTTGGCGAACCTTGGGCAAAATACGAGATCAGGAACTACGATTCTGGAGGACCCCCGACAGGCAGATGCTGGAAGGGCGATGACTCAGAGGATCACTTAGGCAGGGCGTGAACTCCTATCGCAGGCATACCCAAAAAAAAAAAAAAATTACATTTTTATCTTGCTCCAAAATCTACAGAGCCTCTGTGAAGGTAATATGTAAAACTCAGGATTATAATTTTTAAAATGAAAAAAAAAAGGCAATCTTTTGATATAATAATAGAGCAAATTAGACTTTTGGTCCTATAACTATAGGGGCATGTTAATTTCAGTCCGTGATTTTTAAAAGAGTTAATATCTAAAATAGTCCCTCGATTATGTCGTAATTACCAATTTAGTCCTCGACTATCATTCTTATCCAATTAAGTCCTCAACTATACAATTTTTACCCAATTTAGTCCTTTGTCAATTTGACTGTTTGTTGATTGTCAAAAGTGGAAATAAAGTTGTAATTTTACAAGTTTTCTCCTTCCTCCTCATTTAGCAGCGCCAAACCATGTAGCAATAAGCTCCGGTTGGGTTCTAAACCTGTCAGTATCGAAGTAGTGGTTATGCATCGGATAGCCCATGAATTTGATTTCCAACGATTTTTTGGCGATCGAAATCTGATCGGAGTGTATTGCTGCATGGTTTGGCGCTGCTAAATGGAGAGGAAGGAGAAATCTTGTAAAATTATAATTTTATCCCGACTTTTGACAGTCAACAAACAGTCAAATTAATACAGAGGACTAAATTGGGTAAAAATTATATAGTTGAGGACTAAATTGGGTAAGAATTGTATAGTTGAGGACTTAATTAAGTAAAAGTTACATAGTTGAGGACTTAATTGGGTAAGAATGGTAGTTGAGGACCAAATTGGTAATTATGGCATAGTCGAGGGACCATTTTGGGTATTAACTCTTTTTAAAACTAACAATTTAGTCCTTTAACTATGTTTTTTTTAACAGATTTGGTCCTTCCGGCCAAATCACCGGTGGAAATTGACCGGAAAAATTTAAACCTTTTAAATTTTTTTATTTATGAGGATAAAATGGTCAGTTCATCCTCATTTCTTCTTCTTCATTGTGGTGTGATCTCATCTTCCTCGCCCGTGGTTCTTGCGACTAGTTGCTAGTGATGGCTAGGTCGACTGGCAGTCGTCGATCGAAGAGGAGGGCGTCCGGGTATCCGTTTTTGTCGTCGACTCCGGGTTCGGTAGGTTCAGACCGCTTCACGGCGTCGTCTGGGAAGTTCAAGCGGCGGTCGATCAGGTGCACTCCTCCCTCTGGCGGTTCGTGATGCGTTGGGTGTGGCGGCGGCTGGATTTGCTTCTCGGGTTTCTGCTAAGCGGCGGTCGGCGCAGAGGTGGGCTCACCGTGGTAAGTGGGATGTCGTGTGCTTTTTTACAGTCATGGGCTATTTCTATGGTTGTTTCCTTGTTGTGCATTATTTCCTAATTGCATTGAGACCACTTAGTTCGTATTTTTGAAAGGTCTGTGGAATGAAAGCAGGCGCAGCAAGGAAGAAGAAGAAATGAGGATGAACTGACCATTTTACCCTCATAGATGAAAATTTTAAAAAGGTTTAAATTTTTCCGGTCAATTTCCACCGGTGATTTGGCCGGAAAGAACAAATCTGTTAAAAAAAACATAGTTAAAGGACTAAATTATTAGTTTTAAAAGTCATGGACTGAAATTAACACGCCCCCCTATAGTCATAGGACCAAAAGTGTAATTTGCTCTATAATAATATATAAAATCAAGTGCAACACAGTGAGATCCTCTCTGATAATCGTGAGTCAAAACTGGCCATACTGGTGATTGGGAAAAATAAAAAATACAATCTTTGCACAGCAGCTTGTCCAGGGCTTAAGAACTCTCTGCTTCTTAGCTCTTGAGATGAAGGTTATGCTGCTTGTCCCTCAGAATATGGTGATCCAGAAATTATGAAATCATCAAAATACTTGTCTGATATTGATGTTTACTCTGGAAGCCCTCACATATTCCAAGAAAGAGTCATCTTCATCAGAAAAGTGTAACTCGAGTTCTGATATTTCAGCATGTTCCTTATCAGTGAAGATCCTGGGAACGCCTACAAAACTTAGAGATGGTTAAACTTATCCAGTTTCCAGTGACAATAAGAAGTGACCAATGCAAACCATCAATAGAAAAAATCGCAAAAATGATCATTCCACTGTGAAAGATCAGTAATTTTGGCAACTGCTGGTGACAATATGTACAGGGGTTTTCTACGGCAATTGCTTATCAAATATTACTAATTTCCATTTCCTTCATGTACAACAAATAGAACATTCGATTAAGTAATAACAAATAAAATTTAAAAGTTAAAAAATTCTAACCATGGAAGCATTCCCTTGCAGCTCCTGCCATAAGAATAACATCACCACTGCGCAAGAACATTGCAAAGGGTGTATGTTCCCTAGAATTACCCCCTATAAGGAAAATAGCTTTGCACCCCAAACTGAGAACAGTAAAGAACAAGTCCAGCATTAGCATAAGCAGTGTCTTACATTTGGTTTCAAATACCATTGCATGGAAGTAAGAGGGTAAGAGATAAACAAGTGTAGCACCTCATGCTCACAATAGGTTTGCTCCAATCCTTTTCCATGTCATCAAGGTGGCCACCAAGCATGTCACCTAAAGAGGAGTATGAGGAAGTTAAGTCTGTCAAATACAGTCATACGGACAAATCACACAATCAAGTGAGAATAGTGAAATAAAATCAGAACTAGTTGAAAAAATGCTCAGAATTTGAATTAGGCAGGTCTGGAAACAAAGAATGTGAGCCCAATTAAGACCTGGAATGAAAATTTCGAGATGAAATATCATTCAAATTTCTAAGGTCTATATAGATGTTAAGTTGTAATGTATACCTTGACCAAAGTAATTGACTATTGCTGCTTCAGGCTGGAAGTCTTCACCGGAAGGCATAGCAGGAGCTGCCAATTTTGTAGAAAGCTGACAAAGATCATCCGGTATTTTGTTATGAGGTAAAGAAACATTGTAGCTCCTCTGCAATATCGCACAAGAAAACTAATTCAGAGTTAAAAGCCAACACCCAACAGATGTAACTTTTGATAATGGAAACACTATTACAAATATAAGATTATGGTGTTACCTGTATCATGTCATGGTATAATTTATAGGTTTTAGTTTACTTAGTCTCTTTTAAAGAGCATGCCACACACATTCCACGCATACACTCATTTGGATAATTTTTTTTTCTTTTGTAATCCAGTACTCACTGTGCATTAATTACCAATAAGAAAACCTTAATAAAAAGACACAGCCAGTTTGGATAAAAAGCTTCTAAAAGTGCTTTATGATAAGCAATTAAGCACTTTCGATTAGGTCCTTCAAATAATCTGAAGATGGGTTTGGCATATGAAATGGCTTCTAAAAAGCCGCTTCAAATATGTTATGAGAACAAGCTCATCCAAACTGGGTAAGCAAATTAAAAGCAATCCATTAGAATTCAAAAGAAGAATATCAACAAGACCTTGGACCAGTCAAACTGCAAGCCTAGAGTGCTCCACCGTAATTTACGAAGCAAAACAGAGGCTGGCACTGATTTGCATACTTCTCCTCTCGATGAGAAACTCTGTACATCAGAAAATTTCCAAGAAGGAGCAGCTGCTGTGCTCGGATCATTATTAGAATCAGTACCATTTCTTTGATGTGATGGCCCCTCTTCGACTAAAACCTTGCCTTGTTTTGCAGAAACAAATAAGTCTTTTATAGGTCCATAAATTACGTTGTGATTTGTTCTATTAGGAGGCTGAGGAAAGCTAGTTAAACTATCCTTTATCCATTGACACTGTTCCTCAATGGTTAATGCACCAGGAATGAAATAAAACCCTGCACACAGAAATTATAAATTTTTTTAAGCACAATCAAAGTTGAAAGGCAAATCCTACATGCAACTTATGTCAATCCAGAGAATCACCACCTTAGATCAGTACTCCCTGGTTTGAAAATACAATCAATCATTATCTCTACTAGGACCTAAAATTTCACTGAAGCACATATAAGAGTGATAATTATACTGCAAATAGAATCTTGAAAATATCCATTTACAAATTCCAACCCCAAAATTTCAATAACATGATGGAACAGCACCAATAAATTAGATTTGTTATATTAAAAATATCTTCTATATTTTTTGTGTTCTTTATATATCATACTGAATAGAAGATTATACCAATAAAAAAATGAAAATTGCTAAAACTAAATAGCAAAAAATAAAAAATCAGGATACCAGGATGGCTTTCCAAGCAGAACACAGGTCGATCAAAATCGCATTGAAGCTTAGAAATTCCTGCTGGAAGCTCAGCACTCTGAGCATAACGCTCTGAAATAGACTTGAAGTCCAGCACTTCTGATAAATCCACAGGCCTCGGCTGTTTTTTCCTAGATCACAGTGTGAATAATTAGGAAAAAAATATTAATAAATAAACAGAATCCCAAATATGCAAGACGAATTAAGAAGTCGCACTTTCTACCGTTATCGTAGTACAATTTGTACTTCTTCTCTGCTTTCCTGAAAGCTGTTCGCTCAACATCTTCGGTACCTGCCTCCGATCCGTACATTTTTCGCTCAAAAGTTTGAATTTTGTGATAACTCGTTCGCAAAATCAGGGTTTTCGATAGGGTTTTCTACGTTTCGGAGCAAAGGGCAGAGAAATTAGGCGCCGGTGTAGTGTATCAAATTTTAAATAATACGCTATTTTTCAAAACCGCTATCTTCTTTAAATATATATACTAGTTTTTTATGCGATTTGGATAATGCCTAATATTTTTTTTTAATAAGTACTTTAAACAATCGTTATACCCTACACCACGGCACACATAGCACTGTGCGTCGCGCGCCTCCCAAAACGACGTCGTTTTGGGAGGCGCGGTAGGAAGTTGCTGGGATTATGTGTATTTGTTCATACAGTTATGTGTATTGGTTTATACAGTTATGTATATTTTTTATACAATTATGTACATTCTTTTTATACAATTATGTACATCCAAATCAGAAAATTTGTGTGTATTATGTTAATAGTTGATGTGTATTATGTTAAAAGTTTATGTTTATTATGTATTATGTTAGATTATGTGTATTATCTTTTAAAAAGAGTATGTATATTTTGTTATATAATTATGTACATTCATGTATACAATTATGTGTATTCTAGTATAACATTATGTACATTCTTGAACAGCGGGTTTTTTTTTTAAAGAAAAAACTACTGCCATTCACTGGGGCGGGAAATTTCAAAAAAAAAAAAAAAAAAAAATTAAAACGACGTCGTTTTGCATCTGGGCGCATAGTGCAACGCGCGTCGTGGTGTAGGATATAAATTGCCTACTTTAAAGTATATTAAGGCAAGATTATATTGGAATTGTTCATGCATAGATAATTGAATGTTAAATTTGCCTATTTAAATAGACAATTCTTTTTTTTTTTTTTCCTATTTCTCATCAAAAAATATGCAATTCTGAGTTTACAAATGCAAGACAATATAGTCAAGATTGATTATAAAATTGTCAATATGTTATGAATAAAGTGTAATGGTTTTGATATGCCGTATTTGTAGAACCCCCAATTTTATTTTATAGGTCTAGTAAAGTCTTAGACCATGATCGGGAAATTATTTAATTTGCAAAAGAGAAAAACAGATGAAGATGCATGAATGATATGAGTTTCACGTCGCTACTACTCAAAAAGGAATTCCCATAAAAATTTTCGTGAAAAAAAATTAAGATTGGAAGATTGCATGAATTTGACTTAGAGATCAAGCATCTATGGAAAGAAAGAAGTACATCAAAGAATATTGGAGATTTAACTAATAGACCGTACGGACGAAGTGTAAGATGCTTGATTTATTATGCGGAAGCAATTTCACTATAATCTTGCCTTAATATACTTTAAAGCAGAAGCAATTTCACTATAATCTTGTCTTAATATACTTTAAAGCAATTGGGAGCCGATTTCAGAGCAATTGAAATTGGGAGCTAGTTTCACATGGGAATCAATTCAAGTTGGGAGCCAATGTAAAATTGAAATTGGGAGCCAATTCAAGTTGTAGTATGGGATGCAATTTCAAATTGGGGACCAATTGAAATTGGGAGCTAGTTTCACATGGGAATCAATTCAAGTTGGGAGCCATCAATTCAAGTTGGGAGCCAATGTAAAATTGAAATTGGGAGCCAATTCAAGTTGTAGTATGGGATGCAATTTCAAATCGGAGGACTAATTAAAAGAAGAATTGGGGACCAATTAAAAGAAGACGTTGGGAAGCCAATGTAAAATTGAAATTGGAAGTCAATTCAAGTTGTAGTATGTGATGCAATTTCAAATTGAGGACCAATTAAAAGAAGACATTGGGAAGCAATTGAATAGAGATGAAATTCAATACCAGGAGAAGTCTGGGAGCCAATTTCGAAGTCAAAGTCAAATGATTCAAATTGGGAAGCAATGAAGTAGATTGGGAGCCAATTACAAGTCAAAGTCAATTGGGTGCCAATTACAATGGAGAAATTCAATTCAAATTGGGAAGCAATTGAAGCACTAGGAGTAGATTGGGAGCCAATTACAATTCAAAGTCAATTGAGTGCCAATTACAATGGAAAAATTCAATTTGGGTGCCAATTACAAGTCAATTGCAATTGGGTGTCAATTACAAAGGAGAAATTCAAATCGGGGGGAAGTTCAAAGCCAGTTTGAAGTCTGAGGACACCCAGACGTGAGAATGAAGAAGATGAAGAAAAAGTTACAGTAAAAATATTCTCACAAGGAAAAATACTAGTCTAACTAGTATGGGATTAAATTGAAGAATATTTTTGAAGTATTTAAATCCCAAGAACCACTTCAGAGCTGATCAGAGAAGCTATTCTACACAAAACTGAGACCCAGATATTCCCAAGAAATGTGAGAAAACTAAAGGAATATCAGATGAAGTTTGGGAACTCATTTGCATGAAGTTGAAGCTCTACCAACGGCTAGCTTATCTTTTCTGACACTTTGCCAGAAGATAAGATAAGATCTTTGACAAAAGATACAAGAATTCAAAAATGAGATCGTCTTTTTCCAACGGGCAGATTCTCATTACGAGCTATAAAATGATGAAGATATGAAGACTTGAAGATCACGAGCTCACGAAATAAGAGAACAAAGAGCAAAAATCTCATTTGGTACAGAGCATACCAAAAGAAATCTTCAAGTGAGAAAAAGTGAGAAAGAACTCTAAGAGCTTAAAGAGAAATATTCAGAGAGTTCTAAAAGCAGAGCTAAACAGAGCATAAAAATCAAGTGCTTTACTTGATACATTCAAAGAGAGAAAACACTCAGAGCGTTCAAAAAGAAATCTTTCAAAGAGTGTTACATCTTCATCAAAGAGACTAAGTGCATCATTGAAGATCAACTACAGAGTCTCGAAGTTGGAAGCAAGACAAAACTTGTTTTGAAGCAAAACAAGGAAGGGAGGAAAGTAGCACGGAGCTGTGAAATCCTGGATTGTCACACGGAGCTGTGAGATCCGAAGCAGCAGTGTCGGAGGCACTGGGCGTGATAGTGCGGGCTTTGTGATCAAAACACTAGATCACGGGATACGTTTCTACCGGAGTGTGGAAGACGGGGGGAAAGTAACGCGGAGTCGTGAAATCCTGGGATAGTAGCGTAGAGACGTGAAACCCGAAGCAGCAGTGTGGTGTCACTGGGCGTGATTAGTGCGGGCTTGGTGATCAAAGCACTAGATCACGGAATTCATTGTATCTTGGAACCAAGAAGTGGTGGATATAGTGAATTGCTCTTGGAGATAATATAAGAGCAATGGAGTAGGAGGATTACCCCTCCTCCGAACCACTATAATTGTCTTGTGTTCTTTACTGCTTTCTTTACTTACTACTCTTTACCTGCTTCTCACGAGATATACTATCACAATCTCACACACACTTTATCTTTATTTATTTCCGCTGTGCACCATACTCTAACAATCTAGTTAAGAGTTTTGGTTTCTCTCTGGCTTAGCAATTGTTGTGCTGTGCGAAAAAGTTTGAAAGTTTATTCACCCCCCCCCCCCCCCCCCTTCTAGACTTTCACCTTACATTTTTTGGGACCAACACAATAAAATAATTGTATAGGTATGGTTGAAACCAAATATGGGACATAAGAGAGACCAAATAAAAATTAACGCATAAAATATTAAATATATACTAATATTGAAGAGCTAACTACTGATTGTCAAACAAGGACATTGCGAGATAGTTTCCCTCTTCAATTTGTTGTGTGATATGAATAGTCTTTGTGTCAATAAATCCCAAAAGTAGTTAATATGATTGACTTAATTATATTTTTTTATTTTTTTATTTTTTAAAACAATTATTATTATTATTATTATTATTATTATTATTATTATTATTATTATTATTATTATTATTATTATTATTATTATTAAATATATGTATACCCTTAGGTCATTTTACATGTTAATCTAAACAGCTAATTTTTTCAAATATCTTTTTACCAACCGTTGATATATAATTCTCTAATATAATCCGCTAACGCTAACCGTTAACTACTGATTGTCAAACAAGGACATTCCGAGGTAATTCTCACTTCAATTTGTTGTGTGATTTGAATAATCCATTTGTCAACAAATCTCTCAAGTAGTTAATATGATTGGCTTTATTAATTATACTTTTTTTTTTATTTTTTCATGGTATTAATAAAATACTTGGTAAATAAATATATATCATTATTTTGTATTTTAACTTTGATATTTAATTAAAAATAGTGCACAAAAAAAAAGATAATAGACAATGTAGTGAATATAATCAATTGATGAATTTAAATGTAAAGAAATTTTACATTGGAGAAATATAAAGACAATATAACTAATAAAATTATTTCTCTTAATTAATTTATTGATAATGAATAATTTTTTTTAATAAAGACATTGTAGGGACAATGTAGCGAATATAAGCAATTGATGAATTTGAATGTAAAGAATTTTTATATTGGAGAAAAATAAATACAATATAACTAATGAAATTATTTCTCTTATTTAATTTATTGATAATGAATACTTTTTTTGAATAAAGACATTGTAGACACATAATTCTAAATTAAAGAAATGCATATGTATTATTTTTTTGTTGTAGCTACTAAATTATTATTTTAATTTAATAAAAGTAAAATAGAGTACTAATTATGCCAATTTTGATTGGGATGAGATTCGAACCTAAGACCTTTCTTATTGAAATCAATGAGTAAGTTAACGGTGAACTAACAGAAATTAACGAAAAAGTTAACGGATAATCATAATTGCTGGACAATATGCATTGCATAGTGCATCAGATTTTTTGATTGATTGTCTAAACAGTTTTTGTTAACATGTATTGCTAAGTGCATATTCTCTGTGATGGATCAGGCTCATTGGTGACATTATGCACTCTTTAGAAGTGCTTTAAATCTTATGATTTTATTTCTTACCTTATCTGAATGGATTTTTTACCTTATCTTTTACAATTTTAGGCTGAAAATGACATATGCACGTGTCTTGGAGATAATTTTATTAAACTTAGATGAAAAAAACAAGGCTAAAGTGTCATCATGTACCATGAACCATTCTTGATTATTCATGTTGCACCATAATCTTGAATAAGTGATATTTAAAGCTATAAACCATAAAAAAAAAAAAAAATTGTCTAGAACTTTTTACAAGTTACAAGTAATAATATTGTTGACATGAAATTTTTTTATTAGTTTTTTTTTTTTGTTGTTGATATTTTTCTTCTTTCGTCATCGTTTAATTAATCTTCTTTTGATTATTTATATCAGAACAAAATTTAATATTTCAATTATACTTTTGCATTATTGGTATGATTTAGGTTGTTATGATATTGATATTTTTTGTATATATTTTTATAATGGTACAATTGTACATTACTTTATAAATGTTATACTATTACTTTTTTTATCTGACAAAATGGTTCTTACATCATTGTCATGCCTGCGCGACCTAATTACAAAGTTGTTGATCATAAATACAATTATACTTGGACTCTAAAACAGTAGGACCATTTCTAACGAATTGACAATGTTGACATCCCACTGGCTCCAATTGAATAAGTTTACACATTAGAATTTTATCAATGCATGAAAAGTTCTAAAAAAAATTGTAAGTTAATTTTTACTATATTATTATAACAATATCTATTGTAACTATATATTTTGAATTATTTATTATCATATTCTATTGACAGGAATTGTAACAATTAGAGGGTGAAAGTTAGAAAGAAGGAATTGTAACAATTGTCATTTGACAAACTCTCAAAACAATCTGTCTCAACAACGAATGTAAATTAAAAAAAAGACAATGATTTCATTATTGTTGATGAAAAGTATGTACGTCACTTTATTACTCTTATTAAATTTCTAGTTATTTTACGTGTAGAATAATGCCCAATAATTATTTTTAAATAAGTAATTCAAAGTATATCAATGCAATATTAAATGTAATATTATATCGGGCAAGATAATATATAAGAGATTGATTATATTGTCACTAAAATAAACTAGTAGTTGCACCCGTGCGATGCACGGCCATATGTATATTTTATGTAATATACAGTATGTACTAAAGCTTAAGAAATGTAATAAATTAAAAATCCCCACAAAATTGAAAATTGATTAAACATTGTTGACGACTTCTTTGTACACAACATTTGTTGTCTTACTAAGACATGTTACATCTTCTCCGCAAATCAATACTTTTAAACCCGTAGGGTTACTGACTCTTGAAACAGCTACGTACATTTGCCCATGGTTAAAGACTGGTCTTTTTAAAAACAATCCCACTCTTGAGAGCGTTTGTCCTTGACTTTTATTTATTGTCATGGCATATGATAACATCAAAGGAAATTGCTTTCGTTGGAATTTGAAAGGCAATCTTGGATCTGATGGTGTTAGTGACATTCTTGGAATCAAAACTGTAGTACCTGCATTTGTACCGCCCATTATTTTTGCTTCCAACACGTGATCAGCTAACCTTGTTACAATCAATCTTGTACCATTGCATAAGCCAAGAGTGTGATCAATATTTCTCAAGAGCATAACGGGTGACCCAATTTTCAAAGTCAATGCATGATTAGGTACACCAGAACACCGCAGACCATTCAAGAATTCTGGAGTTTGCAAATCCGCTAACATATCTGCATTAGAATCTGACTTGCAAACTGAATCACAACTCAAATAAGTCCTACACTCACATGGATTTTGATCATTCATGTATTGGTTAATGATATCTACCACATCCAATGTTGGAGCCAATATGGCACTATCCTTAAGGTATGATAAATCACCATTAGCGCTTCTAAACAACGGGAAAATGCTATCAACAATCGTAGAAATAGTATCATCATCACATTTAAGCAGAAACTTATCTGGAATTGTTATCTCTGCGTCACCATCCATTGTATTCCCAATTTTCCTGTCACCTATATCTGCTATCCAGTTTGCAAACTCTTCAATCCCGTTGGCCTCTAGTCGCGATTTTACACTTCTTAGGCGTAGATTTTTTGTTAGCCTAAATACTTTGCATGATCTCCAAAGGTATGAGGAATTTATGCTCGATCCAACAATATCTTGCCTTGTGCCCTTTGGAATAACCGGAAGAATTTGTCTAAAATCGCCACCTAAAACAACTGTTTTACCACCAAATGTCATTTCACAGCTTCTTGGATTTGTGGAGCGCAATAAATCACGCATAGTTCTGTCTAAGGCTTCAAAGCAGAACTTGTGCATCATTGGAGCTTCATCCCATATTATCAACTTGCTTTGCATAATAAGCTCAGCCAACGGGGTGCCTTGTCTTATGTTGCAAGTGGAATCTTCATTAACAGATATATGTATTGCTAACCTAGAATGTGCTGTCCGACCACCTGGTAGCAGAAAAGAAGCTATGCCGCTAGATGCAACATTTAGAACAATTTCACCCTTCCGCCTTAAAGCGGATGAAAGTGCTCTCTACAAGAAGGTCTTACCAGTACCAGCATATCCATAAACGAAGAAAAATCCACCAGCTTTGCTTTCAATATCTGTTAACACCTCCTCGTATATTACCTTTTGCTCATCTGTCAGTTGACTAACCAATTCATTATTCTCTTTCTCCTGAGCAACACGATCATATGTCAATTCTTCTTGTATCAACCTATTTGATATTACATTATAATTCTCAAAATCTGCAACTGGCATTTCTGGAAAGTCCCTAAGACTCTTTCCCATCATTGATAATAATTTTTCAATCTCAACCAAAGCAAAATTCATCTTCCGAGAGTCATTCAACACAGAATCTGCAGTGATTTGAACCATTAAATTAATACAAAACCAATGTGTTTTGCTTTATTACGTTATTTTAAAAATAACTGAAAATAAATTGCAAAAGAAATAGCTAGAATAATTTGTCTACCTGAATTTTGCAATTGTTTCCGAACTTGATATTGTGCATCTTCAGACAAATGTTGCCACACGGCATCCCACACAGCTTCAGGTTTACCTGTACAGCTGGTCATTAATAGTGTAACAAATAATCTCCTCAACTTATCTCCAGAAGCCCACTGACTTGCTTCCTCTATTGCGTCTATATATTCTTTGTCATCATCAACTAAGCCTCTAGTATAACACACATCTCGGAATGAATCATATTGCACACCATTCACAATTTTTATATCAGCAAAAGATGTAGGACCACGAACTTTATTCAACAAACATCTTAAATAAAAAATTTCCCCAGTGGCAGGTGGGACGTAAAAAATCCTTCCTATTGCGAATCCTTTTTTCCTTGGCTGCCATTTTCGTAGTTGTTTCTTCCACACAAATTTCGTTGGCATCTCAGCATAAGTCATCTTTCTTGCCTCTGGGAATGTCTTATTAGCCTCAAACCATTCCAAGAACATGATTTGTGCTATAGTTGGTCTATTCACAATGTTCTCAACTGGATCATCATTGGCAAAAATAACACTTTGTTGATTGGGTAAGTGAAAGCTTAGCCTTTCCACTGAGGGAGCCCTAAGTTGTATATCAAAGCCAAACAACCGCCATACAGCCTCGCAGGGTGATATGTACCTACAGTCATAGTACATATTAATCTCATCTACAGATTTTCCAACATCTGAATCATTGCTGGTTTTGTAGAACTCGGCTGTTACCCTATCGTGTCCCTTATTGACATATTTGAAAATGTACTTGATTGAACGGGACTGGTTGCACCACTCGACATTTATATGAGCCTTGTATTTAAGCAATAAATGTCTATTGTGCGGTACAACATACCTGTTGTCCAAGACAATGCCATTCTTTGTTATTGCCCTTCCATTTTCTCGACGTCTATATAAGGGATATCCATCATCATCAAAAGTAGAACATTCCAAAAATCTCTTGGGAAAATGTTTTGAACATCTTCCTTTCACCATAGACGGAGAATTCAACCTAGCTTTTCCACATGGCCCATGCATCATAAATTCCTCAACCGCTTTGTAATATTCTACATCCATATTTTCATCAGGTATCTCAGCTGAAATTATCTTGTCTAAAGCTCCAACTTCACTAACTTCATTTCTTTTTTTTTCAAAAAGAGCAATATATGTGTATGCGGAAGACCTCTTTTTTGGAACTCAATGGCATATATAACTATGAAATAAATAATCAATATAATTTAGAAAGAACAATCTTAACACGATAAAATACGTTAAAAAAATGTGCAAGGGTTTACCTCCAGCAACAGATCCAAACAGTTGCTTCTTTCTACAATCGGCTATCAAGGAATCGAGCTTCATCTTAAACAACCTGCAAATTATGTCCGGACGGTCTTCAGCTTTCAAACTACGGTAATTAAGGAAACGTTGCACCTCAGGCCATTTTGGGTTGCAGGTAAAAGTTATAAATAAATTTGGATATCCAATCCATCGACAAATAGCCATCGCATTGTGGTAGTTTTGTATCATGTACCTTGCTCCGCCAGTGAAACTCGATGGTAGAATTATCCTACGCCCCTGAGTTGCTGGATTTATTTCACTCCTAGTTAAAGCATCGGTCAACCCACTATATGATTCACACCGTAAGCTTTTTTGGTGTGTCCTTATATAGATGAGTCTTCCTGACTCAACCATTGTATATCCGTCAACAACAAATTGTTAGAATAACCGCTTCGCATGTAGTATTGTACTGACAACCGAATTTCTTGATTGTAAGCGATAACAAAAAAATTCCCTTGTACTAATCCTTTGTCTGCCGCCACCACCACCGTTGCCCTTTATGTTAGAGAAGGCAATGTCTTCCCTATAACCATCTTCACCATATGGAAACAACAATGGGTATTGAAGTGGCAAGTAGGAAGGGTTTAATTCACTTATTCTTTGTAGCTGGCCACTCTTAGTTTGAACGACAATATCACGCTCACCTATACTGGTATCAAGATCTCCAACTATTAATGCAACTACCTCAGACACTTCAGGTAAATTGTATGTCCTAGCATCTTTCTTGCGCTTGCCTAGCAATTTTATCTTTACTTCAGCGCATGGATTTCTATCCATTTCTGACTTAGCCATACGAAATGACTTAACCAAGACATTATTTTGATCCAACTCACCTTGAATGACATTTACTATGTCTATATGAATGTCATCTTGATTACAACCATCCCTGCATTAATTATAAAAGGAATATATACTTTATATAATTGGTTTAAACAAAATAATCATAACATAAGTAAGCCAAGATTTTCTTTACCTCACAGCATTGATACGGTTTATTTGTTCATTGCTTGTGTCGTATATGTATAGTTGGGCAAAATGTGGTGGCTTGCCTTCTTCTGGAAGTAGACTCCCCATTAAATGATAGTTCTGTCCATTTAATCTGAATACAGGGGGTCCGCCTCCCTTGTTCACGCTCCTGTCCACCCTACCTTCCATTGATGTGAAGCAAAACATGTTGTTGTACGTCCTGATGTTTTGTAAGAATTTCCTAGATAGTTTACATTTGCCGAAAAAAAGATCGCTGATACCTTTGGGTGGCAAGGGTAATGTGGGCAACTTAATTTTACCACTATTGCAACACATGGAAAATCGCGGTGATCCCTTAGTCACTGTCTTATTTTGTCTCTCCTCAAACCAAAATAACGCACCACAATGGTCACAAGTATTTGTAGCGTCTCCAAAATCACAATATTCAACTGCATTAAACGGGACTATTATGAGGCGGTATTAATATTGCGCAACAACTACTAATATTATATTGTGCAACGTACCATTAGAAAGCGCAGGTGTGGTAGCAATATCGTTGTTTTGTAGTTTTCCGTCAACATTTATAACCAAACTTGTAGCAGTAATACTTGCTTTTGTAGGCAAGGGAATATTTGATACATGAAATTGATATAAGTTAAGCAATTTCTAAGAATATAATAAATTAGAATAAAGTAATAATGAGTTTGAAAAAAAAAGTTAACAAAATGAAATAAAAGGCTTAAAGTATCCCTATATTTAACTAAAGAAAGCATATATATAGAAATGAACGAATTACTGGTTGAGCAATTATCTGTTGCTATCATCGGTGCAGGAAGAGATTCTTCTTCAAACGCTAATAGCAAGTCCCTATTTACGCCATGTGAAGGTTTAATACTACAACAATTAGTACCGTCTAGGATTTTGTTGCATCCACTATTAACATTCGATATGTCCTGGAACGGTTTTCGCCTTGCTACTTTATGTTGTGTGTTACAACCTATTGTCAAAGTTCATAGCAAATGAGCTATAGTATCAACGTAATAAATTAAAACGTAAATTTATGATTTGTATAGAAAGTTACCAGTTAATATAGATGTTGGTACAGAGGATATTGAGTCTTGTAAGTGTCCCAAAATAAAAACCTTTGAATTTTTAGAGCCGAATTTTTGTGTTATGTTCCGCCCACTTAAGTGTATATTGCAAATACCTTTGTTACACATAGATAAATATTTAAGTTAAACAAAAATTCGTAATAGACAAATAGATTCAAAAAATAAATAACAGCTATCTAAAAAAATTATATATGGATATTTGAAAGATTTGTAAATGTACATCGCTATAATATGTAATAGTTTTACCGTTTGTTATAGTACTCATTGGTGTAATATTTTGAGTAGAACAACATTCAGTTGAAAGTCTTCTAGGGATACTTGAAGTACTTTCGTCTCCACCTGGAGCGTCAGCATTTGTTGATGAGATTTTTTTCTAAATTCTCTGAGATATAGGTAAGTCAATATAAGTAATTAGACCAATATTATACAACATAAATTTCCAAGTATAATTATCAACGCAGAGCTAATAACATAAGCATGGTGAATTATTCATGTACCAAGGTCCCCCATATGGTGTGCACCCTAAATAGAAAGTATATTGTTATTTAACAATTTGTTTCCCTATCAGTACGAAAATTGAATAATTATCAAGATGATTTAGAATAACATAATGTGTGATTATTTTATACAATGTACCGATATCGAGCAATAATTGTAACTTTTGAAGTCTTGAGATGATTAGACAACTTAAAATTTGTATATACTTATTTTTAATTAGAAATGACTGTGGATTAGTGTATAAAGCAAATGAATATAAAATGAGTATATTAGAGCCTTATATTAGTACATTCCGTTACAACACAATTTCTAATATTACTAAGCAAAAATATTATTTATAAAGATGTACGTTCAATTTAAAAGTAATATTAAATAAGACAAAAAATATGGTTCTATGAATATATTAAAAAATGTATCTAATATATATGGAATCTTAAAATTGTGTATTATGTGTCAAATAATATTTGACCACATAAGTATTCTATAATATCCTATTAATCCATTACACAACAATTAATTCATTACATCATTGTACTAAATAAATTCATAAGTGGTAAAAATAAGGCCCAAGCTAAGTCAAAACAAAATACTTACCCAATACACTTACAAACACCAACTCCATTAACCAGACCCACCAATCCGACCCACCAACCCGACCCAATACCCGGAATATAAAATCGGCCTCCCAGCTTCCCTTCTACCCTACCCGACCTTTCGCATTCCTTCCGCCTCTCTCGCCTTCGTCAGACTCTCTCGCCTTCGTCAGACTCTCTCGCCTTCGTCAGCCTCTCTCGCTTTCCTCCTTACATCTCTCACTCTGTCTGAAAGCTTGGTAGCAAGCATGTCGTCGACAGTATCTATGGGGTTTGCGAGAACTGTTTTGGTTGTAGCTCGATGGAGTACAAACCAAAGATGTAAACTATAGACATGAAATCATCTGTTTCTTTCCTTCGATTTACTTTTTCTTTCGAATTACCATCATGGAAATTACCGATTTCCTCCTCATATCAGCCGATACAATAGCTTTATCCTATTCTTGGATTTAGGGTTTTGTTCTCTCATAACCCTAACATGTGTCCCAGCTTCAATTGTTCGGCTTGGATGAGTCCGAGATGATTGTCCAAAACCCTAAGTCCAGAAACAACATATGAGCTAAGTATATCTAAGATTTTTTATAATTTGTCAAGGTTTAGATCTCAGTTTGATGATTTTTAATGATTTTATTGCATTGCTATAAGACATGCTGATAGTTCCCTAATTAATAGCTTAAATTATATATCTAGTTGCATTTAGCCTTTGTTTTAGAAATCACATTTCAAGAATTATTTACCTTGTGTAATTGTTAGATCTAGTGTCCTCATATTTGTACTACAAATTGAACTTATTTGTTTCCTAAATGTGTTTTGCAGGGACAGAAAGTGTGTGATGCATCATTTGAAATAGGATACAGTAAACAATCCCAGTTGTTGAAAGTAATGGTAGCAAAAGTCAAGTAAGAATTTCATTGTTGTGTACCTTTTTAATCAGAAAATGACACTAATTTAGACCTCATAAATGGCAGGAAGTATATGCATTACATATACTTACTGAGATTTGAAGTCCTTGAACTCATCAAAATCAGCAATAACCCAGATCTTAGTTGCATCATACGATGATGTTATTCTGACCTCACCTACAAAAAAAAAAAAAACACACATAAAAAACATAGCATTCGTGTCTATTGCATAAATTAGAGGAAATATGTATAAGGTTCAAAGACTCACCACTAACCACCTTTGCCCTACAACATTGAATAACTACAATCACTGGTTCATTTGAATTTGAATTGTAGTATGGCAGTAGAGACTCAACATGAGAATCCCACAGGGTACACATCAAGTAGTTATCACTGTTTTGGGTAGGTAGAAAAGGAAAATAATTAAATATAATAAATAAAAGAAATATACATATACAAATTAGGCAAAAGACAAAATCTGTTTAGAGACCATAAGAATAGTCTTCATATTATTAGATACCATAAGAATATCTTCATATTTTAGAGACAAAATCTGAGGCAATAAGTAAAACTTAACTAAAAGACAAATGATTAGTGTTCATATTATTAAAATTACAAATTCATTTTAGGGTATGCAGAAAATGAAACTTAAAAAGTGGAATAAATAAACAAACCCTAAAAATATAGGAAATAGGCAATCTGAAAGTCAATATATATTAATAAGGCAATCTGAAAGGAAATAGGCAATCTTATAGTCAATATATATCAAAGTGGAATAAAAAAAACAAAATATATAAAACTTACGCATTATCACAGATTTGAAAGTCAATCAATTTTGTGGCTTTACCACCCACAATCTTGTCTACAGGGTTATATATCTCCACCACACGACCTATAACATCTGAAACATATTGAAAGAATATAAGCAGTGATTATATGTCTAAGCAGTTGTATTAGTAATAGTACAATTAGGGTTTTACCAATGAGCTCCTTGTCATTCACTTCCTTGGGATCTTTCAAAGACACAAAACTTGTTAGCCGAAACATAAAAAGTGGAAAGCCTATAGAGTTGATCTGTTTGACTTCTGTTTTATAATTGAACTTCAGCATATAATTATGCTGAGTGACCTTGTACAGGTAATAGTTTGTAACAACATAGAAGTTCTTTATCTCATAGAGTTGGCCTTCTTTTAGCACATCTTTGTATTTGACAACATCTTTATTCTGAATATTAGCATGTATATAATCTCCCTGTACAAAATAGAAAATACAGTATGCTTAAAAGATGAGCAGTAAGTGATTGCAAAAATTAGATGGAAACATGCTTCTGTTTTACAAACCTATTGCTGATTTACACTGAACATGTAAACATGCTTCTGTTTGCCAATGAAGTGAATAAAAAAAATATAGAAAATAAACATGTTTAATAGGAAAAAAAATGAAACTAATCACAACTTCTGTTTTACAAATAGGAATGTAATGAAGATGGAAACATGCTTCTGTTATACTTACATCTTCTATTTTAAAATGAAGGTGTAAACATGTCTATACTTTAAGATGAAGTAAATAAAAATGCTATAGAAAACTACCTGATCATCATGGAGAAGACACTCCATACTCTTGATGTTATCACCTACCCTCCTTTCAGGCACATCATAGATCCGTACACAACGCACTCTAATTCCTCTGAGCTTGTGGACAGGATGGATATCTTTGACAGCAATGAACAGGGAAGGCATTTTACTAATATTTTGAAGATGGAGAATAGTAATGGGCAGAACAGGTTTTATCAAATGGACACCACAATCTGAAGGTAGCCTTTTATAGGCAACAATCACATTTTGAATTACACCTCTCGAAGAGTTTTCATGATGATCAAGTCTTGGAACACCAACATGTTATTAAATGTTGGTGTTCTTTTAAATTTAAATTCTATAAGTCTTGAATTATGTAAATAATTTCTGTCTTTATAATATCAGCAGCATGCATTGTATTGTTTGTAGTATATCAAGGGTCAGGCATTATATGTCTAAATATATATAGACATTTCAGTAGTGGTCTACTATTAAAAGTAAAAACCCTTCGACTACTCATAAATTATCTTCATTGGTAAGGTAAAAAGTAGTATTTGATATATTAGTTGGAATCTGTACATTTATAAAGACAGCATTAAATAGCCGAATTGAGAAAATTACATTTTTGATCCTGTAACTATTGTGGTCTTGTTAATTTGAGTACTTGACTTTCAAAACTATCAATTTAGTCCCGTAACTATGTAATTTTTAACACATTTAGTCCTGCTGGCCAAATTGCCGTCCAAATATCGTCAGAAAATTTTAACCCATTTTTAATTATTAAATCATGAGGGCAAATCGGTCATTTCATGTAACTTTCTTCTTCCTCCTTACACCTTCCGACCGAAATTGCAGCGCTGCTACGGAATATGAATCTGACGGTCGGCGCCAGCACCATGGATAGGGATTTTCCGACCACATTCAAGCTTTACTTTACAAAGATATGAAGAATATGAATCTGTCGGTAAAAAAGCAGTACCCAAGCTCACTCTGCTTATAAGGCACACTCGATCGCCGACCCGTCGCCGGAAAAATTGTGATATGCGACAGGGATTAGTCCCCAGGTTCAGAAAGGGTAAAATGATGAGGAAAAATTTATCTTTTTACATCTATTTTAACTTTCTTTCCCTGACACAACAATGGGTATGTTGGCATCGCCGGCCTTATGAACGTCGACGTAAATGGAGTCGAGGAGCCCATTACAAACTAGAAGAAATCGCACTGTAAAGGCAAGAAATCAAACAAAACTGCAAGAAAAGTTTAAGAACTAAAGTACAAGTTAAGATCATAAAATCGACTCTTTTCTCCGGCCGTTGATCTTCTCTCTTTGAACTACCGACCCACCGTCCGCCGCCGCCCCAAAACCCAGCAGCAACAGAGAGTCAACCTGAAGACAGGTTTCGATATCACTCTCGATTTCGGCATAGAGGCGAGAAAATGCGTCATCGCCGGAGATATTGGAGTCCTTTTACTTCTCGGCGTCGTACTTCTTACAGATCGCGTCGTACTTCGTACATCTTACAGACCGCGTCAATGTAAAATAGAATGCGCAGATTAGGAAAATACTGTGGCCGCAATTCATTAAATTGAAAGAAAGTAAATGAATTGAGCAGTGGTAATAAGAGAACTCGCGAATGCAGAGCAGAGGTAGTGGAGAGGATTGGAAATTCAGAAGTGGGATGAAAATGTTAAGCGGTGGCTGAAATGAAAATGCTAAATCCATATGGAAATCGAATTTCGTCGCCGGTAGTGAAAGGAAGAAGAAAGTGAAAATGACCGATTTACCCTTTTGATTTAATAATTAAAAATGATTTAAATTTTTTCGGTGATATTTGGTCGGCGATTTGACCGGCAGGACCAAATGTGTTAAAAATTATATAGTTATGGGATTAAATTGATAGTTTTGAAAGTCAAATACTCAAATTAACAACACCACAATAGTCACAGGACCAAAAGTGTAATTTTCTCTAGCCGAATTTTTGTTACACTTCACAGCAAACGACATCGTATACAGTGAGCGGTAAAATGCAATAGACAATAACTTAGGGGCAAAACGACGGCGTTTTCATTGGGCGGGATAATTTTTTGGGTAACAAGTTGTTGCTTTACTATAGAGTTAGATGTTTGCAACTTTGTAATAACGCTAGTCTAAAAATGATAGTATAAATAAATACTATTTTTGGTTTAAATTGCTCTAATTCTTCTTAATTCTCTTTTGGGTAGCATTGTCATTGTCTTCATCTTCGGTACATGTCCTCCTTTTTTTTTTTTTGGTGGTGTGTCATGTGCGATTGAGTTACTGGTGGTAGCATAGATGGATTCATTGTGCAATGGGATTATGGTGTAGAAAGCTTTAGATTTGCCTTGTTATGTATATGATGAGATCTTAGTTGTACTATTAACTCTTTATCTCACAAGCATCTATTGATATTTGGTAGAGATAATTTTTTCCATACATGTTTCATGCGTTGTGAGATGTGTGTCGTAGGTTATCATGTGAAAGTATTGAACAAAATATTAATATTTATTATATTTGTATAAATACTTGGTAAATATATATATATATATATATATATATATATATATATATATATATATATATATATAAAACATATTTCGTATTATAACTTTAATATTTTTTTTAATAAATATATATCATATTTTAATATTTAATTACAAGATAATGTAAAAAGGAGACAATGGGCAATGTAGTGAAAAATAATAAATTAATAAATTTGAAGGTAATGAATCTTTGAATTGTAGAAAATAAATATAATATAACTAATGGAATTATATCTCTTTTAAATTGCTTTCAAAAAAATATCTTTTTAAAATTTTTTTATAATGAATAATTTTTTAAATAAGAGTATTATAGACATCTAATTTTAAATTAATTAAATGTATATGTATTATTTTTTGTTGTAGCTACTAATTTATTTAATTTAATAAGAGTAATAAAGTGACATACATACTTTTCATCAATAATAATGAAATTATTGATTTTTTTTTTAATTTACATTCATTGTTGAGACGGAATTTTTCTCTCTAGGGTTTGCTAGAGTTTTCTCCTCCCCTAGGGTTTGCTAGGTTTCCGACGGTTTCCTACGTTTTTTCCGGTGATCATCACTGTTTGGCGACGCTAGTCGCAGCGGGCAAGTGCGTATGGCAGCGATGGTGGATGGCTCAAAAAACTTGTTTACGGCGGGTTCTGGATCACAGACCCGCCCAACCCAATGAGTACGCTGAGTTGGAACTGCCGTGGCTTGGGTAATCCACGGACAGTTCGAGAGGTGGTGGACATGGTGTCCAAAAAGCAACCCGACTTTGTATTTCTAATAGAAACTAAGGTAGCGCGAGATCATGCTGAGCGTCTTCGTGTTACGATTGGTTTCGAAGGCTTATTTTATGTTGACAATGATGGTTTGAGTGGTGGATTAGCGTTATTGTGGAAGAAGAATAATACGGCGAGACTCCTTAGTTACTCAAGAAACTACGTTGATATTGAGGTAACTATGATAGGTCATCCGGCCTGGAGAATGACGTGTTACTATGGTTATTCGGACCGTAATAGGCGTGCTGAATCATGGGATTTGTTGAGAATGTTGGCGGCAAAATCGAATCTCCCGTGGGTGGTGGTGGGGGATTTTAATGATTTGCTATACCAATATGAGAAGAGAGGGGGAAATCCACATCCGAATAGCCTTCTTCGAGGTTTTGGGGAGACGATTGAGGATTGTGGATTGGCCCAGTTGCCAATGATTGGATACCCATATACCTGGGAGAAGGGGAAAGGGACTGCAAACTGGATCGAGGAGAGACTTGATAAGGTCCTAGTAACGAACGAGTGGCGCAATATAATTCCCCATGTAAAGGTTATGAATTTGAGAACCAGGAAGTCAGATCATTCAGCCATTTTTTTCACAGTTCAGGAGGAGGTAGGGAGGGATGGGGTTAGAAGAAGGGGTTTTAGGTTTGAGATGGCATGGTTATATGATGAGGGATGTAGGGGTGTGGTGGAGCAGGCGTGGCAGGAAGGGAGAGGGCAGGGTTTACAGGGTTGTGTTCAATACTGTGGAAACCGGTTAACACGATGGGGTGGGGATCGGTTCCATAAGTATGGGAAACAGATTGTGCAGCTGAAACGGGATCAACAACGTTTGAGAGGATGCACTGACTCGGCCTCTCTTGTCGAGTTTCAGTGAATAGAGCAACTTCTGAGTCGCACTGAGGCCCAGGAGGATGCATACTGGAGGCAGAGGGCCAAGCAGCACTGGCTCAAGGAAGCTGACGCCAATACCAAATTCTTTCACAGGTATGCCTCTCACCGAAAGAAGAAGAATACTTTACTTAGATTAATGAATGACAATGGGGATTGGTTGGAGGGGGATCCCATGAGAGATATCATTCTGGACTATTTTAAGAATATTTTCAGCTCTGGGGGTCCGGGAACTGGAGATGATTTTTTTGGGGGGATAGAACCCAGGGTATCACAGGCGCAGAATGACTCACTATTACGGCCATTTAATCTGGAGGAAGTAAAGGATGCATTGTTTGCAATGTATCCGGATAAAGCACCAGGACCGGATGGAATGAATCCGGGTTTTTATCAGCATTTCTGGGATGTGGTAGGAGGGGATGTTGCGAGTTTTGTGCTAAACTGTCTTGAATCAGGTGACCTCCCGTCTGGCTTGAATGAGACAGATATTGTGTTGATCCCTAAAAAGAGTAATCCAGAGTTAGTAACTGATTTGCGCCCTATAGCACTTAGCAATGTCATTTACAGAATAATAGCTAAAATGATGGCTAATATAATGAAGCCTTTGATGGAAGGAATAATATCTGAGACACAGAGTGCTTTTATCCCAGATAGATTGATAACAGATAATATTCTATTAGCTGCAGAAGTGGGGCACTTTCTGAATCGAAAACAGTGTGGATTGAGGGGCTGGGGTGCACTTAAGCTGGATATGGCTAAGGCGTATGATCGAATGGAGTGGCCTTTTCTCCGTAATATGATGATGGCATTGGGTTTCCATGATAGATGGGTTGATTTGATTATGAAATGTGTGACCACAGTCTCCTATAGTATTCTGATAAATGGCTCAAGGAGTGACCCAATAATACCCACGCGTGGTTTGAGACAGGGAGACCCGCTATCCCCATATTTGTTTATTATCTGTGCAGAGGGACTCTCGTTGTTACTACAACAGGCTAACAGAGCGGGATTAATTCATGGATGTAGGGTAGCAAGAGGTGCCCCTCAGATTTCTCATTTGTTTTTTGCGGACGATAGCCTTTTATTCTTTAAGGCTAATGTGGAAGAGGCTAATGAGATAAAGAAATGCCTGACTGTATATGAGGATCTATCGGGACAGGTGGTTAACTACCACAAGTCGAGTATTTGTTATAGCAGGAATACGAGTAATGTGGATAGGGAAAGTGTGGCCCAAGTTTTGGGGGTGGAGCAAGCACCAAACTTTGGCAAGTATTTGGGTCTACCTTCGTTTGTGGGTAGGAATAAAAAGGCAGCTTTTGCATATATTGAGGATAAAATACGCCAAAGAATTGGGTCGTGGAATAAAAGGCTATTGTCTCAGGCAGGGAAAGAAATACTGTTGAAAAGTGTGGCACAATCTATGCCTACCTTCTCAATGAGTGTTTTTTGGCTACCTATATCAGTATGCACGGCTATAGAAAGAACGATGAATAGATATTGGTGGGGTTCTGGGACGGACAACCGAGTTCACTGGAAGGCTTGGGACAAGCTATGTGTTCCTAAGAAGTATGGTGGATTGGGTTTTAAGGACCTACGTGCATTTAATCTAGCTATGTTGGGGAAACAGGCATGGCGAATGCTCACTAAGCCTGATTCCTTAGTAGCTCGTGTTTACAAAAGCCGATATTTTCCCAGGGATACTTTCTTTGATGCGCAGGTAGGAAATAATCCCAGTTTTTGTTGGCGGAGTATAATGGCATCAAAGAGCATAATTTGTAGTGGGGTCAGACGAAGAATTGGGAATGGGGAAACTACATCTATATGGACCCATCCATGGTTACTGGATGACCAGGACCCTATGATACAAACAGAGATGCCTATACAGTTACGAGAGGCCAGGGTAGTGGGGCTAATAGATCAACAAACTGGTACATGGGATAATGAAATTTTATCAGATTTATTTCAACCTACGGATGTCGAGAGAATTATGAGAGTACCTGTATCCCGGGATTATAATGATGCATGGTATTGGTACGGGAACCCGAGAGGATTATATTCTGTGAAAAGCGGGTACAGACGATTGGTGGGAGATTATGAGAATAATCAAGACCCCTTTACTAATTGGTTAGCTTTATGGAGACTAAAAATTCCACCAAAGTGGAAAATGTTCCTCTGGAGAGCTATTTGTGATATTTTGCCTACAACTACGAACTTGCTTTTAAAGAGGGTGGAGGTGAACCCATATTGTGCTATGTGTGGGATATCACATGAGAATACAATGCATGCATTAGTCTTGTGTGATTTTGCAAGAAACATTTGGGATCAATCCAACCTTACAATCCCCAATATTGTCACGGATATTTTTCATGTTTGGTTTGGGGAACTTCTAAATATTTTAGATTCTGATGGAATGTTATATGCAGCATCAATTCTATACAATATTTGGAAAGCTCGAAATGGTGCAGTTTGGGAGGCATTTTTACCACGCCCAGGGTCCCTACTCAGAGCCGCAGCGGCAGCTAAGACCGCATGGACTCAGTTCCGCCCAGCCGTGGCTGCCACTGCCACTGCTACGCTGCCGACAGAAAACCGCCACGCTGCCCAGGCGAGTCCCACCGCCGGCCGCGGTGCTGCCGACGCCGCCGGATCCTCTGTGCCGCCAGTGAGAAGATGCAGGGTCGATGCGGGATATCTACACGAGACAGGGAATGCAACTGTAGGGGCCGTTTTATTAGATGGAGATGGAGCCTATATCTCGGCACTAACCGCGCCGCTACCGGCCTGTACGTCACCACTTATGGCTGAGGCTTTGGCGTGTAAGGAAGTTTTATCATGGCTAAAGGATCGAGGTGAACAGAATATTGAGATCTACACGGATTGTTTGACACTACAACGCTACCTTACATCATCAACCACTGCGTTTCGCTCTTACGTTGACTATGCCATTGATAGCTGCAGGCAAATTGCCGTTTATTTTCACTCATGTTCTTTTAATTATATTTCTAGATCGGACAATTATTTAGCTCATGCTTTAGCCACTACGGCTTATCAGCAACCTGATACTATGTACTGGGATACTCACCCACCAGACATTATTTCAGCATTTTTCTAATGAAGCACCGCAGAAAATTTTCAAAAAAAAAACATTCATTGTTGAGACAAATTGTTTTGAGAGTTTGTCAATGACAATTGTTACAATTCCTGTCAATAGAGGATGATAATAAATAATTCAAAATATAGTTACAATAGATATTCTTATAATGATATAGAAAATATTAACTTAAAGATTTCTTTAGAAGTTTTCATGCATTGATAAAATTCTGATGTATAAATTTGTTCAATTGGAGGCTTGGAGCTAGTGAGATGTCAACATTGTCAATTATTTAGAAAATGGTCCTACGCTTTTAGAGTCCAGGTGTAATTGTATTTATGATCAACAACTTTGTAGTTAGGTCGTGCATGTCTGACAATAATGTAAGAACAATTTTGTCCGATAAAAAATAATAGTATAATATTTGTAAAGTAACGTACAATTATACCATTATAAAAATAAATACAAAAAATATTAATACAATAATGACCTAAATCATACCAATAGTGCAAAAGTATAATTGAAATATTAAGTTCAGTTCTGATATAAATAATCAAAAGAAGATTAATTAACGAAAAAAAAAACTTAATCTAATTTTTTTTTTAAATGCATAAAAATCAAATGATTTTTAAAGTTCTTGATTTATAATATTTAATACTTAACTTTGAATGTTATGTATTTAGTCGGACTAATTATTTGACTAAAGTTTATGTTAAATTATATATATATATATATATATATATATATATATATATATATATATATATATATATATATATATATATATATATACAGGGAAGGGTTCATGTGCGGGTATAGCTTCCCGTGCGGTTGTGCGGTTAGATCTGAGCCGTTGATCAAATCTAGATCAACGGCTCAAATCAATGAAAATTAAAAAAAAAAAACGCATGTTTGGAAGAAAGTCACGCACCTTAAGTGTTAGATCTTAAGCACAAACTCACGCACATTAAGTACAAAACGCACCCACATTAAGCACAAAAGCCACGCACTTTAAGTATTAACTCACAGACTTTAAGTTTCAACAATTACTGGCATTAATCACTAACCTCACACACATTAAGCACAACCCCTACGCAAATTAGGCACAAATTCCACTAACATTAAGAACAAATCTCGCACACCTTAAACACAAAAGTCCACACTTTAAGTTTTACCAATTACTCACATTAAGCACAACCCCACGCACATTAAGCACAAAACTCACGCACCTTATGCACAAGACTCACGCATCTTATATACAAAATTCAAGCACATTAATCACAGAACTGCTTACATTAATTTTGACCTAAATGCAAAAATTATAAAATTATCACTGCATTTTTATTTTAAATTTTAGTAATCCTGGACGTTGATTTAAGCGAGATGAATGACCCAGATTAAACCGCACAACCGCACCTGAGCACCCTAACCGCACCAGAACCTAATTCTATATATATATATTTTCGAACACTGTATGGTGCATTTATGCATACCTAATGGTGTATTTTTGAACACTGTAAGGTGTATTTATGCATACCTAATGGTGTATGGCGCACTGACCGCACGGGAATACCTGACCCCATAGGAACAAAAAAAAAAAAACAAAAAAAACAAAAAAAAAATATATATATATATATATATATATATATATATATATATATATATTAACATATTCAGATTATATGTTTAAGACCTTTGTTATAAAAATTAAAGAATAAGTTAAAAATAATAAATAGTTAACGGAATATTCCGTTACTAAAGGAATTTAGATTATTTAAGGGAATAAAATAATATAACAGAGGGTAAATAAGAAAAATCATTAAAAAAAATACTAAAATCAAAATAATATGAACCATTCATTTTAAGAAATAATAGTACTAACATTTTTTTTTTCAGTTAAGGGCATAACATTATTGACTCTTATTAGAATTGTAGATTGTAGATAGATGTAGATGTAGATGTAGAAATAAAGTAGTAGCTACAACAAAAAATAATACATATGCATTTAATTAATTTAGAATTAGATGTATATAATGCCTTTATTTAAAAAATAATAATTAATTATAAAAAATTTAAAAAGTGATATAATTTCATTAGTTATATTATCTTTATTTTCTACAATTTTTTACAATTCAAAGATTCATTACCTTTAAATTTATTAATTTATTTTATTCACTACATTGTCCATTGTCCTTTTTACATTATCTTGTAATTAAATATCAAAATTATAATACAAAATATGTTATATATATATATATATATATATATATATATATATATATATATATATATATATTTATTTATTTATTTATTTATTTATCAATTATTTTATACAAATATAATAAATAATATTAATATTTTATTCAATACTATCACATGATAACCTAGGACACACATCTCACAACGCATGAAACATGTATAGGAAAAACTACCACTACCAAATAGGACCGAATTTTGGGCTGTCCAAGCAACCCAATAGCACAAGATCCCTAATTTTTGAGGGCCCCATATTTAATTTTTACCCGTTAAAGAAATTTTTAAAAACAAATTTAGAGTTAATCTTAAAGACTTGAATGATTAAAAATCTACAACTCTTCCGATTTTCCCTTTCCCAAAATCACGCTCTCCTCATAATTAACATAAAATTAATTTAGCATTCAAAACTGACCGTTCTGTTTCTCCCATTCCACAACGTTCTATACCATTCACTAATCACTACCATTACCAATACACTATTCATATTGTCTAAGAAGATTAGAACTATACAGTATTGAGTATTCATATTTGTTGAGAATATTAGAAGAAACTAACAAAAGAAAAAAAAATGATTTAGTTTTTCTAATTTTCTCTCCTGTTTCTTCGTTTGGCAATTGGCAGAGTAGAGGCCCAGAGCACTGAGACGTCTGAGAGCAGTAGAACACTAAAATCAGTAGACATAGCCGTAGGAATCAAATATTTAGAATTTTAGAGGAAGACAAGAACTAGGAAGTGATCGAATTTCGTAGATTCTCCAGGAGGCCAGGAGCGCTTTCGGACGGGGCACGGGTGATTGGGCGAAACTGCGGAAGTTCCAGGAGCCGAGGGCGAGCGCCTGGCGGAGCCGAAGGAGGTCCACCGTCCATGAAGCGCAAGGTCTCAGGCGCTGCTGGTGCTGGCCCACGCAGAATTTGGTTTCTGCATTTCTACAAGAGGCAGGAAGCTTTCCAGGTTGTTTCAATCCTTCACTTTAAATCTTTAATTTAATAATTTTATGTGTTATGTGTAATGTGTTTGTTCGGTTGTTTCGTAGTCACGTATATGTGTTATTGTTTGTTCCGTAGTTCGCACTATAATTTTTTAAAATAAAGTTATTTAATTTTTCTTCTTTATATTGAAAAAGTAATATATAAATAAAAATCATGTTTTTACCATATTGATTTTAAAGAGCGTTTATATTTTTTATAGGGCTTCATTTATTTAAAAGAACAGGGCCTTCAAAATCTAAAATCGGTCTTGCTATCAAATATCAATAGGTGCTTGTAAGATAAAGAGTTAATAGTACAATTCAGATCCCATCATATACACAACAAGGCAAATCTATAGCTTCCTACACCAATCTAATTACACGATGAATTCATCTATGCTATCACCAGTAACCCAATTACACATGACACACTATCAATAAAAAAAAAAAAAAGAACATGCACTGAAGATGAAGATAATAACAATGCTACCCAAAAGATAATTAACGAGAATTAGATAAATATAAACCAAAAATAGCATTTATTTAGACTATCGTTTTTATATTAAGTATTTAGACTAGCGTTATTATAGAGTTGCAAACATTTATGTTAGTGACAATAAATCAATCTCTCATATATTATCTTGCATTTATATAATTTAAATTACCGAGTTAAATAAACAAATTCAATATTTATTTACCTATGCATTAACATCTCCGATATAATATTGCATTAATATACTTTGAAATATTTATTTAAAAATAATCATTAAGTATTATTTCATTCGCGCAAAGCACGTAAAAGCACTAGAATATATATAGGGGTGCACTCTATATTTAGACGCACTTACAGGGTGTTTGGTTGGAGGGATTTTAAATTCCCTCCCCACATAATTTCCACCTAATTCCAAGGACCATTAAATTTCGTAGTTTGGTTGGAAGGAATTGCAATTCCATGGAATTGCAATTCCCCCATTTTCATGGAATTAAAATCCCATGTCCCCCCTTAGTATTTTAATTCCTGGGATTTTAAGAAGAAAAAAAGATAGTGATGAGTCAAAATTACCCCCTCCTTTTTAACCTAAAATTAATGCCTAACAACAACAATGGACATTTTTGACTTTACACTACTTATTCCCTTTCAATTCCCATGTATACCAAACATTGGAATTGAAATTCCCAGTAATTCTATTCCTGTAAACCAAACACTGGAATTTAATTCCCACTTTATTCCCAGTAATTCATCTCCCACGGAATTACAATTCCTTTCCCACATAATTTCCTCACTCCAACCAAACGCCCTGTTATAGTTATAAGTAGTTACACCTAGGTGTATGAATGTTAACAAGACAAAATTACATGCACTTGTAGGTGAAAGTAGGTGCACTTGTAATTGATTTTAGCTGCACATCTTACTTGCAAAGGTGCAACAACTACTTGCCCTTATAACACATTTACATGCACCAAAATTCAAATTAGGTGAAGCAACTACTTGCCCTTATAACACATTTCCATGCACCAAAATTCAAATTATTTATAAAAATGTCTCCACGTCGCTTTTTTAAAATTACATTTTATTTGTTGATCTAGACACGTGGCGCGCAGTGAATGGTTCTCAATTCTCTCCTAGACGGATAGTTCACACCTGAACGCGATCATATATATATATATGTATATATATGTATTTACCATATTATTTATCTGTTGTTAACATGTTATGTGCCTTTAAATTTATTTAAAGACACATAGACTACAGGTACATAAACTGATAAACGGTTAATTGCAAGTTATTTTTGATTAGGTTTCGCAATGCAAAATAATCATTGGTCCATGGTATAATTCACCTAATTAAACTTATTTTTTTTTACTTTTTTTACAAAAAGACCAGAGAAGATGAATTATCTGATGACTAAATCCTACAACTATTGCGGGAATGGAACATTTGCTTTAATATGTATGCACCAAACCTACGAGATTATGTTCCAATAAATCAGCACTTTATTATTACAATATAAAAGAGCATTGCCTTATCCATTTTCAAGATTGTCTTTTATATTCCTGCATGTTTCTAGGGGTACCATTTTTGCTGGAATTCCAGCATAAACATAGTTCTCAGTAATAGCTTACACGATTTTCAACTGCTTATCTCCAAACTGGTCGATTACGCAACCTTCCTGGTTAGTTGATCCCTCGATGTGCTCTCGAATATCTTGTCAGCATTTCCAACCTCGAACCCATCTCGCCTGTGAAATTCCTTTATCTGTGGAAATGTCAAGACACGTTGTTACATTACCTGTCCGAAACTAGGAGCACCCGCATAATGGACACACTAGAATAGTAGAATGTGACAGTATAAGGAAATAAAGTTGCGCATTCCTACGAACTTTTAGCCTAGTTATAAGTGCTTGATCCTAATAAATGGTATCAGAGCAACAAGTTTGAGTCCCTAGGAAACAATCTTAAGCATATATAATTACAACAGGCACATGCCCAGACTCGCTCTCATTATCTGTAATCTATATTTCATTGTGAACACAAGTGTGGTGTGTAACGTCTTATCTCAAAGTTTCGGTTGAATTTAGACCATATTTTGTACAGAAACCAAAGAGGCATATTGTGAACACAAGTCCAATTAATGAAGCATTATTTCAGGAGGTAAGTTGGCTTACCTCTTCGCGAGGTAAATCTTTGTACTCAGGCAAGACAAGACGTTCGGCAAATTCAATGTAAGAACATGGGACCAATTCTGTTGAGCCGTCTGAAAATTGAAAAGGGGCAGAATCTGCCACGGTTGAACTTTGCAGCAGAAGACCATCGGGGCTCACTAGCAAGGGAAGACCAAAAATTGTATCGATAATTCTCAACCATTCTCCATCAGCTACTCATAAAGCGATAAAAAAGGCGGACAGAAAACAGCATATATTGCTCACTCACCTTTCAAAATACCCCCTTCGGAGTTCAGCTTAAAATCATTCTCCTCAATGAACCGATTGAAACTGTCAATACTTGCCAAGTTTGATCTCAAGCGATGAGTAGATATAGTCACGTGATTCAAAGCATAGCCATTGACAAGTGTCCAAGCAGCATATTCGCTTTCACTGGAATTACAGAAGGCAGGCCAGTAATAGAATTTCTTAGGTTAATCCAGTTAAATGTAGAACACGGGAAGACAAAGTTCTGGTAGAAAACATAAAAAGGACCAAACTAGCTAAGTATAACAAGTCTTGGAAGAAGTCCAAAACATTCCAGATTTCCAGGGGAACGTGATCCATTTGGTAGAAGATGAAATAACTTCTCTTGAGGAATGAGGAATATATATATAAGTAGGTAACCAGCTTGGTTGGCGTGAGTGGCCGTGCACTCTCGTCCCTTAAGAGAGGTCGGGAGTTCAAACCCCCTCTCGTATGGAAAAACCAATCTGGCCAGCACTTTGCCCCTTACTTGGGCTGGGCGGTGCGAATGGAGATTAGTCTGAATATGGTACGAGCTTAAAGGTACCTCCTACAGTTAGGACCTGCTCAAGACTATATATATATATATATATAAGTAGGAGCAAATGAATTACCTAGCCAATTTCTGGAATTCTTCAAATGAGGGCTTTTCCCATGTGAGGCAATCCAATGCACTGGCAAGAGGTGCATGCCCATATCCATTGCCAGATATGTTAGTATACTTTCTAATTATTTCCTGCACAAAGAGCCAACATAAGAGTGACAGAATTTCAGCGAAAATAATGTCCCCCTCCATTCTCTCTCAGTTCCCTTTTTTTTTTTTCTTTTTCTCTTCATTCCCAGTTTTTTTCTCGCAAACACGACAGAATCTAGAAAGAAATATCTCACGAAGATTAAGTCAAGATTTCCATATTTCATCATGTTTGTTCTCTTTATAGGTCTACACAAACCTGAGCTCCTGGACTCATTTGATCAACAAGGAGTTCTGATATGAAAATTCTCGGCAAGGGCCCACTAACACGAGTTCCATTCTCAGAATGTAACAACTTCGGAGGAGCGAACCAGAAGGCTTTCAACTTCTTTGCAGGGAACCTCAGCTCTTCCCGTTTCTCGTAACCAAAGTCCAAGAAGAATTTCGCCATGGAATCAATCCCATGCCCATTTACCTATAGTAATATTTTCTCAGTAAACTTACATAAATCAAAGAAACCAAAGTATATCAACATTTTAAGTTGACAAATTGGTGACTTTTTAAACAGAACATTAGAAATTAACAAATAGGGAGCTTAAGAACAAACATTACCCCAAAGGTTCTGAAAGCAAAATGGTCATAGCAAATTCGATCACCATCTGCAGATCGAACGAGCTCCAAAATGGCTTTAGCAGAAGGATTTTTGTTCAGGTAAACTGCTTCCATACTAGCCAATACACTCCTGAAGAACGATTCACTTCCCTATATGTACACACAAGATTACAGTCACTAACCATCCAATAAATTCCAATTTCAGTTATTTGACTCATCACAATAACCAAACAATTGCTTCACATATCATATGCATATTCAAGATCAATGTTAAAAATATTCACTTAAACATATAAAATAGTAGGGAGGATTAACTTTTCTCTCGCAATAATTTCATTTCAGTAAAAGGGTATACCTGCAAAGAAGGAGCTTTGAAGCCATTTCCATCCTGGGTTAGGGAAGCAGAGAGGGTTGAGAAGCAATTTTTCTCTCTATTTAAAACAAGGCCCTTCATTGGAGGTATATTCCAGGTGAGTTTACTGGGAATTTGAAAGAGGAAAGACGAAGAATGAGGAAAGCTGGCGGATTTGAGGAAAGAAGAGGAAGAAGAAGAACAATACAGGGAAAACAAAGAAGAAGGGAATCTGATCATGATTTCCATACAAATAATTTGATCTCTTCTTTGTTTCTTTCGTCTTCTCTATTGACGATGAAAGAAACAATTTCCTTAGTAAAACCTAGAATCCTCTGGTCATCTAATTAATGTCTTTTTTTTTTTTTTGTACATATCTAATTAATGTCTTAACAACTGACACACGAATGACACGATACGACATTATCTATTTGGTTAGACGATGATAAGTTCATCATCTTTAAATTGCTCATTGCTGATTAGGATATTTTGAAGAATCATGCAAGTCATTATCCAGTTGTTTGGACAAAGATACCGCCTACAACCTACCCTTTCACTTTCACAATCTTTTTTTTTTTTCGAAGAAGAATTCACTTTCACAATCTTAAATAGGGAAAATGACGGTTTCAAAAAAAAAAAAAAAAAGGAAATTTTCTCGTGAGTTATAAGTTTATAACATTTTTCCTCCTAAAGTTATTAATGTATTCATATTTATCATCTCAGCTATGTTAAAAGTGACAATTTTTACCACTTTATTGTTAAATGGACATTTTACCTTTAAATTAAGTATTTTATTTATTCTTTTTCTCCAACAAATTATTACTTATATATAGGGATGAGTACGATTCGATTCAAACCTAACCAGACACTATAACAATCAAACCAAAATAGTAGGGACGGATTTGGTTACGATTGAAAATCGAAATAAAATAAAATAAAATAATTGTTGAATTTAGACTATTATAAAAATAAATAAATTTTGAATCACCGATACAAAATCGAAACTGGAACCAAACAGAACCGATTTATCATTTACCAATAGTGTTTGATCATTTTCACATTTATTCTAATTTCACATATAAGTAGATATGACTGTTGGAAAAATTAGCTTAAAATGACATAAAATGACATATTAAGTGGCTATTTTGTGGTACAATTATCAGTGGGGTCCACTTCCTATTTGGGTCGGGTCGAAGTGGATTCGGGTTCTTCGTAGTGAGACGAAGAGATTGATATATTGTACGCTCAAAACGGATAATGGGTGAATGAGATATTGATTCTCAAAGTAGACCCATTTGAGTTGGGAAATGAAGGGAAATAGTGGACTTTGTCCCACATTGGTTTGGAAAGAAAATTTGCCCCCCTTATATACAAGAGCTCTTTTGAAGCTTGTAGAATTGTATAGCATAGAGGCTCTCTTGAGCAGGGGGAGGAGAGGGGGAGGGGGGGTGCAAATCAAAATCCAACTAGAAGAGATCGAAAAGGCTTGAATCAAGCCTGCGCTCGAAAATTAACTGGCCTTGTAGGTTAAGTTATGCCAAACTTCGGTATCATTTTCCAACTGATATAGTCATTTGGTTCGGCCGAGTTCGACCGAAACCGAGAGCACCTACTCTCGTGCTACAGAGAGCACGAGAGGTTGTGGTGCACCGAGAGCACAACTCTCGTGCATCAGTGATCACGAGAGGTGCACTCTCGGGTTGCACCACAGCGCGCACGAGAGATGTACTCTCGTGTTGCCTGGTCCGTGTGCTCTCGTGTGAACCTGCACCCCAACGGTCTGAAACCCGAAAGTTCAGAAGATTAAACTCATCTGTTAATGGAATTAACACTATTTTAATTCCAATTTTTAAAACTGAGTTTAATCCTACTTAATGGGTGGCTGTTACAGGTGTTACACAATTGGTTTTAATACCAATTTAATGGCCATGTTGAATGCTATCCCTCCAACATCCCTATATAAAGAGAGGTAGAACAGAAGCATTTTACACAGCACAAAAAAAAAAAAAAAAAAAAAAAAAACAAACAAAAGGAATTCCAGTACTGTTTTTGCTTCAAAACTTCTGCTTCTACTCTCTTCTTTACCCAGCAGTGTTCTAAGCTTTGCTTTGTTTGCCGGGTTCTTTGTTTAGGTGCTTAAACAAATAATTGTAGCACCTTTTATCCTAGGAAACTTAGAGTACAACACTCCTAGCACTTGTGGGAGGTAGCAAATAAGGTTTTAAGGAAAAGAACTTTGTGTTCGAACTCGTGCTAAACCTATACCCAAACACTCCATCTTTTCCTTCCCAGCTTTTTCTGTTTTCCCATACAATAATAATTTTTCTGTAGAATTATTATTTTGGGATTTTTCAACCATATTACCCAACAATCTTAAAACCTTATTCTCGTTTCCTGTTGGTTGTTATCTCTAATTTCCTAGAAGAAATGGAGAACCTTGGTGTGCCTATCGTTAATCCAGGGGAGGAGAATGTTGTTGAGAACAACAGTGGTGGGAATGGCAACAATGTTGCTAATTCCCAAGCTACACCGGTGAACGTTGGTTCACAAGATGGTGGAAGCACTGAGGGATATATTCCCATGACTCGGGTACCTTCGGTACCGAGTGGTTCGGCCGAAAGACCAGAGAAGTTCACCGGTAGTGGATCGAATTTCAAGAGGTGGCAACAAAAGATGTTGTTCTACCTGGCAACTCTCGGCTTGGCGAGATTCTTGACCGAGAAGGTTCCCGAACTAAGGGAATAGGATGCCCAATCTGTGATGGCAGATGGCTATTGGAAGGATTCGGACTTCCTATGCCGAAACTACATCCTGAACGGACTATGTGATGCGTTATACGATGTATATCGCAAGATTGGCACAACGAAAGCACTGTGGGAAGCCTTGGATCATAAATACCGAAGTGAGGATGCAGGCGCAAAGAAATTTGTGGTTGACCGATTCCTTGACTTCAAAATGGTTGATACCAAGACCGTGCTAAGTCAGGTTGAAGATTTACAACTAATCTTTGATGAAATCCGTGACGAGGGCATGACGTTGAGTGAAGCCTTCCTAGTGGGATCTGTTATCCGCTTGCTGCCTCCAGGGTGGAAGGACTTCAAAAACTACCTTAAGCATAAGCGAAAGGAGATGAACCTGGAGGACCTGATCCAGCGACTCCGAATTGAGGAGGGGAACAGGACGAATGATGGGAGAAATCCTGTCACTGTTGGCGCTAAGGCCAATGTTGTGGAGCATGCTAAAGACTCCAAGAAGGACAAGCAAAAGCTAGGTCCGAAGGGAGGCATTACCAAGAAGAAATTTCATGGAAAATGCTTCAATTGTGGCAAGTCTGGCCACAAGTCTTCTGAGTGCAAAGTTCCAAAGAAGAAGAACAAGAATTCTGAAGCCAACATGGTTGAAGAAAGCAGTCAGAAGGAGGTCGAGATTAGCCTTTCGGCTATGGTGACCGAGGTGAACCTCGTGGACTCTAACCCACAAGAGTGGTTCATCGACACTGGTGCAACAAGGCATTTGTGTTGCAACCGAGAGATGTTCAACACCTTTGAGACCGTTGAGGGCGAGAAGGTTTGGATGGGAAACTCTACTCAGTCTGCTGTGGAAGGCGTGGGCAAGGTGGTTCTGAAGATGACTTCCGGGAAGGAACTGACGTTGAACAACGTGCTGTATGTTCCAGAGCTGAGGAAGAATCTGGTGTCTGGCTCACTGTTGAACAAGCATGGTTTTCGCATGGTGTTCGAGTCAGACAAGGTTGTTTTGTCTAAGTTAGGAATATTTGTAGGCAAAGGTTATGTAATTGATGGGCTTTTTAAGCTCAATGTAATGCTTATTATCATGAGTAAGAGCAAAGTTACTTCCGTTTACTTGCTTGAGTCTTCCAATTTGTGGCATGGTAGACTAGGTCATGTTAATTTTAATTCTATGCGTTGACTAATTAACATGAACCATATTCCTAATTTTCAAATTAACACAAATAACAAGTGTGAAATTTGTGTTGAGGCAAAACTAACGAAAGTACCTTTCAAATCAGTTGAAAGGGAAACTGAACCACTAGAATTAATCCATAATGATTTGTGCGATTTTAGATCGACAGAAACAAAAGGTGGTAATAAATATTTTATCACGTTTATCAACGATAGCACACGTTATTGCTATGTGTATTTGCTTAAAGCAAAGACGAAGCCTTGGAAAAATTCATTCTTTATAAGAATGAACTTGAAAACCAACTTAATCGTAAGATTAAGAAAGTTAAAAGCGATAGAAGTGGTGAGTACGAAGCACCTATCGGTGACTTCTGTGCTAGTGTAGGTATCATACACGAGCGTACTACACCTTACTCACCTCAATCGAACGGTGTTGCCGAACGAAAGAATCGTACATTGAAAGATATGATGAATGCGATGCTTATAAGTTCGGGCCTACCTCAAGATGCGTGGGGTGAGGCGATTTTGACAAGTAACTACCTTTTGAATAAGGTACCCCGCAAGAAGCTCGATAAGACTCCTTATGAGCTGTGGAACGGTAGGAAACCTTCCTACCAGTACCTGAAAGTGTGGGGGTGTCTTGCCAAAGTTTTGGTGCCAACACCTAAGAAAGTAAAGATAGGTCCCAAGACGGTGGACCGTATCTTTATTGGCTATGCACATAATAGTAGTGCTTATCGGTTCTTAGTACACGAGTCCCATAATCCGGACGTACACGAGAATACGATAATAGAATCAAGGAATGCATCTTTCTTTGAAAATGTATTCCTTTGTAGGTCCAACGAGGGACCGAGTATGTCAAAACGAATGTTTGACGAAGCTATGGATAATGATAGTGGGGAATCCGAGAGAGAACCCGAGCTCGAGCCGAGACGCAGTAAGCGGGCGAGAGTTGGAAAATCATTTGGTCCTGATTTTCTAACTTACTTGTTGGAGTACGATTCGAGTACTCTAACTTGTTTATTAGAAAATGAACCTGATTTTCTATCTTGTTTGATATAAAACGAGCCTCGAACGTATGTAGAAGCCGTGACTTCTACAGAAGGACCAATGTGGAAAGAGGCTATTAAAAGTGAAGTGGATTCTATCTTACAGAATCACACTTGGGAACTTGTTGATCTTCCTCCGGCTAATTCAAAATTTATTTATTTATTTATTTTTGTAAATTTGATTTCTTATTTTTAAAATAGTCTAAATTCAATAATTATTTTATTTTATAATATTTTTTCTAGTTCTAAATCGTAACCAGAACTGTTTCTACTGTTTCGATTCGGTTGCTACAGTGTAGGGTTAGGTTCGAACCAAACCGTGATCATCCATACATATAAGAAATAATTTGTTGGAGAAGAAAAATAAATGAAATACTTATTTTTAAGGTTAAAAATGTCCATTTAACATGAAATGAGGAAAATCGTAACATTTAACATAACTTAGGAGGCAAATGTGAATACATGAATAATTCAGAGAGAAAAAGTACTATAAGCATATAATTCATGGGAAAATGTGTCATTTTCCAATCTTAAATATGAACAAAAGTTTTATCCGTTCTACTGTTTTCGAAAAATACTTTATTCTCATCTTAGTTTTCGAGAAATGCTTTATTCTCATCTTAAATTCCTTTTTGGTATAGCTTAATACTCGTGTGTTAGTTATCTTATCGTTAATTTCATTTTAATCATAGATTTATAAATTACATTTTATTTTTAGTCCTTTTTCTTTCAGAACATCCCATGTTAATTCTAGTATTATTAGTATTTTCACTTGTGTGATGCACGGAATGTATTTGTTAAAATATTTTAAGAATATTTGGATTGATATATAATTATATAAATTATTACATCGAATATTATATAATGCAATTGAATAATTGAGTTGGATCGATTGTATTTTCTGATGTTATCATTGCTTGAATACGAGCAAATAATTCCCAAATTAATAGTCAATGTGTAGATGTACGCATCCGGTGTTGAAACTTTAGAGATTTTAAATATCAGTGTTCAGTGAATTATATATGGAGAATTGGGGATCATATTTAATTTTGATTGAATTATTAATATACATTCCCTTTTTCAACTGGTCTAATTTGTTTTCCATCTTTAAACAAAATCTTGCTTATACATTCTATACCTAACTAGTATTTTCACCCGTGTGATGCACGGAATGGAATTATTGTAATATATTAAGAATATTTAAATCGATATATAATTATTTAGAGTTAATTTCACCCGAGGTTGCTTATCTTTCCTGACAATTCCAAATTTAATCCTAGACTATAGTTATTAATTATTACGATTTATTCTATGTTATAATTCTTAAGTTAATATTCTTGCTATTATTATTAACACTTAATTACTTTTTAGATATTATTATTACCACTTATATTATTATTATTATTAGTTTCTTTTCAAGTTCTGTTAGTATACAATGGCCGTGAGGCACAATAATAATATAACCATAATTAAATATTCTTGTATTGTATTCCGAGAGTCACATTAATAATATAACAATAATTACATATTCTTCAATTCTATATTCTTCTAGGATTTCTATTACCATCATTAATTATTCCCTAATTTACCATAATTAAATAATTTGACCAATTATAAAGAAAGATTATTAAATAATACACGGGACAAATTTTTAATAAAAAATTTTAAAAATTCATTAATAAAATATAATGTTCTCATAATTTTTTCTTAGAAAGTGTTTAATAAAGCATTTCATTTTAGAAATTGGTGGGTCAAACCGCCTACGGCAGTTTGCGGTGGATAGATCACGAAAAAATATGCGATTTCAAAAAAACATTTGTCCAAAACGGACAACCGAGTCAAAAGTTATGCCGTGCCGAAATTTTGACACATTACAACTTTAAAAAAAAAAAAAAATTAATCGGCCGTTCACCCGGAGAGGTGGCCGCGGAAGAGGCCGATTCCGGCCTTCATCGCCGTGGCCAGCAACACGATTTTTGCAACACTGATATATAGTATAGATATAGATTAGAATAGAATTTTAACGCAGAATTATTGTACGAATGAGAAAGTAGAAATCAATATATTTTATTAGGAAGAGAGATTTTTTAGGAATTGGGCGGGAAGTTAAAATTTCAGGATTTTGTTATTATATATAGTATAGATTGATTGATTGCAATAGGAATTGTGTTACACTATTTATAATATTAGAATAGAATTTTAACGTAGAATTATTGTACGAACCGGAAAGTAAAAATTAATATATTTTATTAGGAAGAGAGATTTTTTAGGAATTGGGCGGGAATTTAAAATTTCAGGATTTTGTTATTATATATAGTATAGATTGATTGATTGCAATAGGAATTGTATTACACTATTTTATAATATTAGAATAGAATTTTAACGCCGTATTATTGTATAAAAAATGCCCCTCTATAATATGCCAATTATCAATGTCACCCTTGAATTATGAGTGGTGTAAATGTTTCCCCTCAATTATCAAAATGGTGCACATATAGCCCCTCCCGCAACGGACATGTGGTTCCCCACCGCTGTCCATCGCTGGTACTTCGAATCGAGGGTGGGAAAAAACAACTAAATTACATATTTACTCCGACTTAACAGTGTCGTACACTAACGGGGAACCACATGTCCGTTACGGGAGGGGCTATATGTGCACCGTTTTGATAATTGAGGGGAAACATTTACACCACTCATAATTCAAGGGAGACATTGATAATTGACATATTATAGAGGGACATTTTTTACAATTTTCCCTATATTTTATTAGGAAGAGAGATTTTTTAGGAATTGGGCGGGAAGTTAAAATTTCAGGATTTTGTTATTATATATAGTATAGATAGATTGATTGATTGCAATAGGAATTGTATTACACTATTTTATAATATTAGAATAGAATTTTAACGTAGAATTATTGTACGAACGGGAAAGTAGAAATCAATATATTTTATTAGGAAGAGAGATTTTTTAGGAATTGAGCGGGAAGTTAAAATTTCAGGATTTTGTTATTATATATAGTATAGATTGATTGATTACAATAGGAATTGTATTACACTATTTTATATTATTAGAATAGAATTTTAACGCAGAATTATTGTACGAACGGGAAAGTAAAAATCAATATATTTTATTAGGAAGAGAGATTTTTTAGGAATTGGGCGGGAAGTTAAAACTTCAGGATTTTGTTATTATATATAGTATAGATTGATTAGAATAGGAATTGTGTTACACTATTTTATAATATTAGAATAGAATTTTAACGCAGAATTATTGTACGAATGGGAAAGTAAAAATCAATATATTTTATTAGGAAGAGAGATTTTTTAGGAATTGGGCGGGAAGTTAAAATTTCAGGATTTTGTTATTATATATAGTATAGATTGATTGATTGATTACAATAGAAATTGTATTACACAATTTTATAATATTAGAATAGAATTTTTACGAAGAATTATTGTACGAATGGGAAAGTTGAAATCAATATATTTTATTAGGAAGACAGATTTTTAAGGAATTGGGCGGAAAGTTAAAATTTCAGGATTTTGTTATTATATATAGTATAGATTGATTAATTGATTACAATAGGAATTGTATTACACAATTTTATAATATTAGAATAGAATTTTAACGCAAAATTATTGTACGAATGGGAAAGTAGAAATCAATATATTTTATTAGGAAGAGAGATTTTTTAGGGATTGGGCGGGAAGTTAAAATTTCAGGATTTTGATATTATATATAGTATAGATTGATTGATTACAACAGGAATTGTATTACACTATTTTATAATATTTGAATAGAATTTTAACGCAGAATTATGGTACGAACGGGAAAGTAGAAATCAATATATTTTATTAGAAAGAGAGATTTTTTAGGAATTAGGCGGGAAGTTAAAATTTCAGGATTATGTTATTATATATAGTATAGATTACACATCTTTATATATACATATTGTAATGAGGTCCCATAATTTTGGATAAAGATGTGCTACAAAATCAATCACAATTAATTTCTTTTGAATCATTTATACGTATTGCATACCATTTTCATCTTTAATTACACAATTTTTCTTATAAAGTGTGGATACTAAACTATTCTATTCAATTTTCTATTTGTAAATATATATATTTACATAACTATATTTGCAGTAACATATATATACAGATTATATATATATATATATATATATATATATATATATATATATATATATATATATATATATATTTCTAGTAACTTTACATTTTATAAAATATATAACCGAGGTTAACATTTTTTCATCTCGGCTAAACCTTATAATTACACAATCCTTATATTCTTAGTATAAAATAACATTTGGTGTAAAAATTATTAATTTTCATCTCGATTAATATTCTTTTTATCTCGGCTAAACCTTATATTTTCATCTCGTATTGCAAAACCTATTCCATCTTTAATTACAAAATTTTCCTTATAATTTATGGATACTATACTATTCTATTCCATTTTTCATTTTTAAATATATATCTTTACATAACTATATTTGTGACACCCCAAAAATCCACATTCAATCCATGGATTAATTGAGTAATTAATCCTATTTTATTTGAAGAATTAATTCCTAAAATCCTGATTTTTAATACTCAAGGACTAGAATTTGACTAGTCAACCTTAAAGTTGTGCTTGTACCTTGTGCTTTAAGGGGAGTTCCCTTGTTCCTTACACTTTCTAAGGGTTAGTAAGGGTATCCTTGTCTTTTCACCAAGAGTTAGTATTGTAACCTAACCTAGAAGACTTCTTCATTTCATTCCCTACCATTCTTAAAAATTAGTTCTACCTTCTCTCTAGAAAAGAAGTGTAGCTTATTCTCCAAGCCAAGTTGAGACCCTTGTCAAGATTCCAAGATTTGCTTCCAAGATTCAACCTTTCACCTATTTGGGCATCTAGGAGGGTAAGATCTAAGTTCATCTTGTGTTTTTGGTTCCATCTTAGTTGTCTTTTTCTTAAAGGTAGGATCTTTATGATCTTTTGGTTTAATCTTGAAGTGGGTTTGGAAAGTAAGCCTTGTGGAGAGCTTGTTGTGGTGTAAAGTGAAGTCTTTTGGTCTTCAAGAGGTAACCCATGCTCTACAAAACCTATTTTGCTTACCTATATGTGATTTCTTGGATTCTACTTGTGTTTTGCTATGAAATGTGAGGGTTTATGCATTTGTCTTGTGATATTGCATATCTAGAGCTTGTGTTTAGGGTTCCTTTGTGCCATTGCTTGGCATTTTCCATGGTTCAAGTCATTTTGTTGTGTTTGGTGAGATTTGCCATGTTTTGGACTTGAATTTGTGTTTGGAGAAGAAAATCCCCGAAAGGATTTGTTGTGGAATAGGAATGTTCCCGCGGGCGGAACGGCGGGCGGGGCACCACCCGCCGGCCTACCCGCAGGTACAAGGCCCTGTGGGAATGTGTTCCCGCGGGCGGAACCACGGGTGGGGCAATACCCGTGAGTCCACCCGCGGGTACACGAGTGGTGTTTGTTCGGGATTTGTTCCCCATGATTTGTTTGACTCGGTATTTGGTCTTTTGGCTTCCCGTTGTTCTTTTGTGGAACTATTTGAGTGTCTTCTTGAAGTTTCATACGTCTAGAACTATATGGTAGGTATCCATGTAGGACTTTGGAGTTCTGAATCGTGCTAAGTGTTCAACGTCGTGTTTCGTTGGACCAAGAGGTGTCTTGTGTGTTCCTCGGAACTATCTTGAGTTTCCCCGTTGATAAGCATGCTAGTTTGTTGTCTAAATGCTAGCGTGTGTGGTTTGTACCTTCCGATTGGTTGATGATAACTTGTGTTATTCATCGTTGTTGTCGTTGGGCTGTGACCCGTTCCTTGATTGAGTATGTTTCATACCTTCGTTGTGATCCGTTGTTTGACTCTTGTTGAGTTGTGGTGCGTGTGTGGCTTTACCTGGATTGCACGATTAGTGGTATGGGACACTAGTCACCAAGGTATTGCAGCGGTCCTCGTGGTGGCCGTGACGTGATTATGGAGTTGTGGCCTGAGTGATGGGTCCACGTTTTTGGGGGATAACATGTGTTATCCGGGCATGTGTTGCCGTGATTGGTGGTTTTCGTTGGTGGTCGTTGGTGGGGGACGACGGTCCTGGGGGAATAAGGTTGGACTAAAAAGTACAGGGGTCCTGGAGGTAATGGTTGGAAAGAAGATACAAGGTTGGGGGTAGCCATAAGGTTGGAACAGGGCATAAGGAAGGCATACCAACTCGTGATGGGTGATGTTGGGAGGGCTTGTAAAGCCGGCGTTGTGTGATCTTCTCTCCTGACGTGTGTAGTCACGGAGGCTTGTGTTGTTTTGGCATGTGTTGCCGTTGGGTGAGTCTTTATCCTTTGCGTGTGGTTAACCTTTGTGGGTTGGGATGTGTTCCCGTGTTATCCTTGTGAGTGATGAGTCTTGTGTTGACTGTTGATCTTGGTTTTACTTATATATATGTATTCCTTTTCGAAAATGGTTTTTATGACTTATATCTATCTATATATGATACTTAACGGTATTGGTGGGTTACCAGCATTATTCGCTGACCGGGCGTCGTCCCAATGTTTATCTTTGTATCTTTCAGGTGATGTTTAGACGAGCGCGATGTCTAGAGCCTGGTAGCTTAGCACCTTTATCCTTGTTTCTGTGGCCTGTGCGGCAATGTAGCTAGACTGATGTTTTGGGATAGATGTATACACTTGCAGATTGTTTGCCGTAGCGTTTACCGTGTTTGGTAGACGTGGCATGACACCCCGTTGGATTTCTTTCATCCAGTTTCGTTTTATCTTCCGCTGTGCTAGTTTTGTCGTTTAATCTGCATGTTTAAGGCTTTTATATAGGTCTTGCTTGGGGGGTGTTACAATATTCCAGTAACATATATATACAGATTTTTATATTTCCAGTAACTTTACATTTTATAAAATATATAACCGAGATTAATATTTTTTTCCTATACTGAGTTAGTTTGGAAGTTTTTTTCATTTTTATTCAATTATTTTGAAATCAAATACAGGAAATATCGTATGAAACATTGCGATATTACAATTAAAAAACATACTATTAATTCATTGATTTCCAAAAACATCGCCGGGGCCAAATCACTCATTTCTTCTGGTAGACGGTGGCGGCGTCTTCTTCAAAGGCGAAAATGGGATACGAGCGAGAGAGTCCAGCCACAATCGAGAAGGTAATTTTACTAGCCTCCGGAATAGGGATAGAAATATGGGTGAGCATGACCCAAAGGACCACAAAAGCGGTGACCACATGCATATTACATGTCAATTATAAAGTTGTAATATGATTTTTTAACTGGCAGTTGAAGAAGGGAATGAGAGAGTCACCTGCAAGGGAAACGAGGGATGCAATGTAAAATGAAGACTAATAATTTTTTTTAGTTATCAACTATTGTATTTATAAGTGAAAAATATGAGAATTATAAATTTGTAAGATTTTTCAAAAGGAAAGTGCATTTATTTATTTAAGATATTGTCCTAATCAATTCATTATAGTGATATTCCTATTCAATTCATTATATTAATATTCCTAAAAAAAATTTATTGCCTAATACAAATATTTAATTAATTGACTACAAGATTTTGGGCGGAAAAATGATATATATATATATATATATATATATATATATATATATATATATATATATATATATATATATATATATATATATATATATATATAAAAGAGTGCTCATATGTGGTCATGTCATTAGGTGTGGTCGTGTGGCCATATCTGTGTCGTTAAATCAATTTAATCTAGCGGCAGTGGTAATTCTGAGGATTTTCGCGCCTTTTGATAAGTGGGGGTGTTATAGTAATTACAGTGGCTATTTATAGCGGGCAGGTTCCAGAATACACCAACAGTGTTGACTACATACACCAATAGTGTAATAAAACACACCACAGTGAAACACACCAATGGTGTATTCCCATGTTATGGTAATTACAGTGACCATTTATAGCGGCCGGGTTCCAGAATACACCAACAGTTTTGACAACATGCACCAATAGTGTAATAAAACACACAACAATGTGAATTTCCCTATTCCGGTGTTTTATGACGAGTTTACCCTTGCAGTTCGCTGGGTAGGAGAATGTGCGCGAAAATATTGAAAAAATCTTGATTAATATGGTTCATTGGATCTATCTAATCTAATGGCCTATAATTGACCATATGACCACACCAAACAACATGACCACATGTGATCACCCCTCTATATATATATATATATATATATATATATATATATATATATATATATATATATATATATATATATATATATATATATATATATATATATATATAGAAGAGCGCTCATATGTGGTCATGTCATTAGGTGTGGCGGTGTGATCGTATCTGTGTCGTTGAATCAGTTTAATCTAACGATAGTGGCTAATTCTGAGGATTTGGGGATTTTCAGATTTTCGCGCTTTTTGGTAAGTGAGGGTGTTATGGTAATTACAGTGGCCATTTATAGCGATCGGGTTCCATAATACACCAACAGTGTTGACTACATGCACCAATAGTGTAATAAAATACACCATAGTGAAACACACTAATAGTGTATTCCCAAACACTGTATGGTATATTTATTCATATCTAATGACGCGTTTTTGGTGATGCGTACCTAATTTGTGTATGTATTTTGCTGTGCATTTCATAACATGGATGGTGTATGTATATTGTATAACAACGGGTGCTTGGGCCGCACTGACCACACGGGAAGGCGTTGCCGCACCTGAACTTGGAACCAATGGGAATCTACAAATACACCAGAGTAAGGCTAATAACGTACCAATTACACAAATAAAACACACAACAATGCGATTTCCCTTATTCTGGTGCCCTATGACGAGTTTACCCTTGCAGTTCGCTAGGTAAGATAACGTGCGCGAAAATACTGGATGAATCTTGATTAATGAGATTCATTGGATCTATATAATCTAATTGCCAGTACTTGACCATATGACCACACCTAACAACATGGCTGCACTTGATCGCCTATATATATATATATATATATATATATATATATATATATATATATATATATATATATATATATATATATATATATATATATATATATATATAGAGAGAGAGAGAGAGAGAGAGAGAGAGAGTTGCCCTCTGGTGCGAATGGCTCGCCCAGGAGCGAAATGCGAATGCCTGCTATTCGTCCACGTATCCAGATTTAATGGATGAGAAACGTTGATTTTAAAAAAAATGCGGTGGCATTTTCGTAAATAATTGAACATCGAAGTGCAAGTAAAATGTATTACAAGTGCATGTAAAATGTATTATAGGTGCAAATAAAATTAACACTGAGCATCAGTACTAAGTGCACCTATAGTAATAACTAGGTGCACCTATAGTTATAAGTAGTTGCACCTAGGTGCATGAATGTTTGCGTGTGGTTTTCACGGGTATTAACTACCCTCTGAACTCCCCGCAAGAACAATAGCGATGTAAAAAGACAGAACGAACTCATATCATTGAACGTTAACATGGAAAAATTATATGCACTTGTAGGTGAAAGTAGGTACACTTGTAAGTGAATTTACCTGCACTTTTTACTTGCAAAGGTGCACCGGCTACTTGCACTTATAACACATTTACTTGCACCAAAGTTCGAGTTATTTATAAAAATGCCACCGCGTCATTTTTTTTTTTAAAATTAGATCTGATTCATTGATCTGGACACGTGGATGACTGGCATAAATTCGCATTTCTATCCTGGGTACTTATTCGCACAGGAGTGCGACCATATATATTCGCATTTTTTTGTGTATTTTTACATTTCATTGTGGTGTGTTTCCCACTGTTGGTGCATGTTGTTAACATTATTGGTGTATTCTGAAATTCTGCTGCACCTAAAGTCCTCGCTGCATTTGAACTTTTTCATATATATATATATATATATATATATATATTATAATTTCGTGAATGATGCAAAATATCATTAAAATTTTTAAAAATAAGCATATTGTTACACTAAGTCCATTAAAAATGGAATAAATTATAGTAATATTGGTTACAATAATAACAAAAAAAAAGTAATAAAATCAAATACATATAACTCCAATCTTTATTTCCAAAATTACAGTAATTTAGGAATAAAATAAACAAAAGTTATTTATTACATGATTATTTATAACACAAAACTTATTTATAAAAAAATTTAAAAATAAGCATGATTATTTACAGAATGCATATACGGGGATAATGTTTGAATGCATATACTGGATGCAAAGATTGATTACAAATTTATTATTTGACCATAATCGTTACAGTCAAATAATGATTTTATAATTTTGTGAATGCATGTACTCAATGTAAAATACGATTAAAAATGTTAAAAATACAATAAATGGAAAATAAATTAAATTAAACATTGAACACTAAATATTGTAAATAATATCGTTACAAAATTTTTTAATCATGGGTAAAAAAACTAAGCATGATAATGTAAGAATGCATGTACTAGATGCAAAATGTCATTACAAATTTATTAGTTGACCTAATCATTATTATCAATGATTGTATAATTTCGTGAATGATGCAAAATACCATTAAAATTTTTAAAAATACAATATCTGGAAAAAATAAATTAAACATTTAACAGTAAATCAGAATAAATAATACATCTATATCTTCTAAAACAGATTCTAGGGTTGTCGTGGTATGTACGTATAAGCTCCATGATTGTTCTTGACCTCGTACAGTCGAATCAACCGTACCCTTATTGCCCACGTAGTACTGTAGGCGTTTATGGCATTGAGTATAACAAAAGTTGGGGTCATTACGTGCAGATTTTTCAATTATGGCTAAAACAATAAGAGATTCAGTAGTGGAGGCACGGTGAATATTTCTTGGAATGAATGTCTTATATAGTAGTAACGAAAGTAAAGTAAATAAGGTAATATTATTATTTTTTGAAATGGGTAACATTATTAAGTAAGTAATTATGGCGTTTGGCTGTAAAATAATTATTATAGTAATAGTAACTGTTGACACTTAAATTTTGATAAATATTGATTATTTATCAATATAAGTATATTTGAATATATTTATGGATAATATTGATATTATCTAATTTGTTAATTAGATAATATCAAAAGAGTTTGAGTTTATCAAAACTCTTCTATCCCACCGCTATAAACAGGACCCCTTATTCTATTAATCATAAATCCTAGGAAAAATTCATAGAAACATCCTAAGCTTTGAAGCTTATTCAAGGATCACAATAAAAATGTGATCCTAAAAGTAAAAGCCCATCCTCCAATCCAATTATGCATGTTGATCCAAACCTCTATTGAAGATCAAGTCATTTGAACCCGGAGGCCCTTCAAGAAGAACAAGCAATACATACAAGCCCTTCCCTTCAAGAAGAACAAGCTAGACATACAAGCCCTTCTTGGAAGATTAAGCCACTTGAAACCCGGAGGTCCTTCAATGGTGGAGTGTTCAACTATCCAATTTGGAGAATCAGAGGATCATCTAGAGATCTTGTACCTACACCACATTGATCATTGACATGTAACCAGAATTTGAATATTAAATATATATATATATATATATATATATATATATATATATATATATATATATATATATATATATATATATATATATTCAATTTTCTTTGTTCACAAATTGGCACGCCCAATGGGACAGCTCTACCTCTCATCTCTTCATAGGCACTTTCAACTGATATGGGGCAAACCCTGTATGAAATTTGAAATGGAGGAAGCTAAATGATACTCCTTGGCACAAGTTTAAATGGCCTCATATTTAGGCTCCTTCGCACGAGTAAAAACGGCCTCATATCTTTCAAGGCTCTTTGGCACGAGTTGAAACAGCCTTATATCTTAAAGTTGTAGTATCGAGACTTTCTTGCACTACATACTTTGGAGTGGTATATGCTCTCAAGTGGCGTACAAGCAAGTCTCGAGGGGGCATTTGTTGACACTTAAATTTTGATAAATATTGATTATTTATCAATATAAGTATATTTGAATATATTTATGGATAATATTGATATTATCTAATTTGTTAATTAGATAATATCAAAAGAGTTTGAGTTTATCAAAACTCTTCTATCCTACGGCTATAAATAGGACCTCTTATTTCTATTAATCATAAATCTTAGGAAAAATTCATAGAAACATCCTAAGCTTTGAAGCATATTCAAGGATCACAATAAAAATGTGATTCTAAAAGTAAAAGTCCCTCCTCCAATCCAATTATGCATGTTGATCCAAACCTCTATTGAAGATCAAGCCATTTGAACCCGGAGGCCCTTCAAGAAGAACAAGCAATACATACAAGCCCTTCCCTTCAAGAAGAACAAGCTAGACATACAAGCCCTTCTTGGAAGATTAAGCCACTTGAAACCCGGAGGCCCTTCAATGGTGGAGTGTTCAACTATCCAATTTGGAGAATCAGAGGATCATCCAGAGATCTTATACCCACACCGCATTGATCATTGATATGTAACCAAAATTTTGAATGTTAAATATATATATTCAATTTTCTTTGTTCACAAATTGGCATGCCCAATGGGACAGCTCTGCCTCTCATCTCTTCATAGGCACTTTCAACTGATATGGGGCAAACCCTGTATGAAATTAAAAATGGAGTAAGCTAAATGATACTCCTTGGCACGAGTTTAAACGGCCTCATTTTTAGGCTCCTTGGCACGAGTAAAAATAGCCTCATATCTTTCAAGGCTCTTTGGCACGAGTTGAAACAGCCTTATATCTTAAAGTTGTAGTGTCGAGACTTTCTTGCACTACATACTTTGGAATGTTATATGCTCTCAAGTGGCGTACAAGCAAGTCTCGAGGGGGCATTTGTTAAATATTGATTATTTATCAATATAAGTATAATTGAATATATTTATGGATGTTGGGAAACATTCAAAGCTAATTTTGTGGATGAATTTGCTTTGTTAGAAGAGCACTTGTGGACAGCATTAGTTTCGCATGTTTTGTCTATATAACTCCTACAACCATGCAGCGGATGTAAGGAGTACTACTGCATTATAAAATAATGCTTCATTCTCCATTTCAAAACACACCAAATTGCTGAAAGCTATATACACTACTGAGTACATTAATTTCTGTGGATCTGTCGAAGATATAACGATACCCTGGTCGTTAAATATCTTTAAGATAGTGTTGTCAAACACGACATAGAACGCTGCCGGTTTCCTGTCCCAAAGCAATGACGCATCGCGAACTACCGTCCAGGTATTTATTCTTGTTGTTACGCACAACAATTAAAGATATTTAAAAATCAGGGAGGCGATGTCTACTGCAATGAAGCCAGCTTCTGATGTCACACCCATCGAAATTCTCACCGGCGGTATGAACTATAAACGATGGGTTGCAAGGATTATCATGCTGCTGGAAGAGAAGGATGTTGACTATGTGATTTATGATGATCCCACCACCTTCATCCTGACAGCTACGACTACGGCCACGACTGCGACTGCCACTACTGCCACAACCGGGGCAGCTGACAAGTTGGACAATACAGCTAATCAATCGGACAAGGCAGCTGATCAAGCTCCTGCACCGAGGCCTGTACGAAGCACGTCGCAGGTCTGTCCAAAATATGTGAAAGACAACAAAACTGCGCGGGCCTCCATTCTTCAACGGGTAACAAATTCTATTTTTGACATGTTTTCTGGGGAAAAATCTGCAAAATCTTTCTGGGAACAATTGCAAGAAAAATATGGTTCCATGACACCGGTAGGAGGAAGTACGTCGTGGGACGATGGCTGCATTTCCAGATGACTGGATCCAAAACCGTGGTGGAACAGGTACATGACTTCGAAAATATGGTTTCTGATATGCGAACTGAAGGTGCTCAAGTCAACGATGCATTCTTGGTCGAAGAACTTGTTGATAAGTTGCCCGGGTCGTGGGTAGACTTCAAAAGTAAAATGAAACACGAGTGACGCAACTACACCCTTCAAGAACTTATCAGTAGCATCAACATTGAAGAGGAAAATCGCACGGTATAAAAATCTGAATCCTTTTCTTTCAATTCAAAGGCTAACATTGTTGAGACTACAGGAAAAGATGATAGGCATAAAAAAGGTGATCAAAATAAAAATCAAAAAAGGAATGCGAAAAATAACAACAATCGCATCAAAAGTGGAAAAATTCAGAAAAAGGGAAAGGGCGACGAGTGCTATGTTTGTGGGAAACGTGGACACAGAGATGCACAATGCTATCATCGCAAAGGGTCCACAAATAAAAATTCAGAGAAGGACGGATCCAAAAATCAAGCAAATGTGGTAGAAACCACGGAGGATGACGAGGCCGTAACAGCAGTGATTACTGAGATTAACATGGTCGGAGACCCAGACGAGTGGGTCGTGGACACGGGGGCATCTCGTCACTTCTGCAACAACAAGTCCTTTTTCAAGGTGTTCGAGCCCGTCACTGGAGGAGAACAAGTCTTCATGGGCAACTCCAGCAATTCTGAGGTAAGTGGTAGAGGAAAAGTAGAGTTATTGCTTAATTCTGGCAAGAAGTTATTACTGAACAATGTGTTGTATGTTCCCTCTCTGCGTAGAAACTTAATTTCCGGGGGCCTACTTAATAAGGGCGGGATCAAAATTGTCCTTGAGTCAGACCGATTGGTTATGACTCGGTGTGGGACTTTTCTCGGAAAAGGGTATCTACGGGGGGATTATTTGTGTTAGACATATCTGTAATTGAACCACAACTTATCAATAAGAATAATGCTTCCCCTTTGGCTTATATTACTGTTTCAGTTAATTTGTGGCATGGTAGATTAGGACATGTTGACTCAAAGTGCTTAAATAGATTAAAAAGCCTGAATATGTTGCCAAACTTGTCTAATGATGCATGCTCCCAATGTGAAACTTGTGTTGAAGCAAAATTTGCTAGGAAGCCATTTTCTGCAGTAACTCATAGAACTTCATCTATACTTGAATTGATTCACTCTGATCTAGCGGATTTTAAAACCACTGAAAGTAAAGGTGGAAAACGGTATTATATAACTTTTATAGATGATTATTCTCGTTTTACAAAATATACCTCTTGAGAACAAAAGATGAAGCTGAACACAAATTTGTGATTTTTAAAACTGAGGTAGTGATGTTAGCACATCTGTTCTTGTTTTTATGGTTATTTTGAATCATCTCAGTATTTAAGTTCTTTAATTTTGCTTATTTAATACATATTTTCCTTGCTATTATCATTTAATTATGGTTCACACTTGTTTTGAATGTTTTACGGTGTTTGTTAGTGTTTTTGAACCATTTTAGGTTAAAGATATGAGCAAGGGAAGTTCAAGGATGAGTTTTGAGCAATTTTGGACAAGTTCGGGGCCCAGAGGACTCGACGCGTCAAAAATTTCCAGTAGCATCAGAAATCGAGACCATCAGGTCTCGACGCGTCGAGCCATAGCTCGACGCGTCGAGCGAGGCGTGAAGTCGCATGTTAATTACGACAAAAGGGGCGGCGTTGATGTTAATCTCCAATTCAAACTGCAATGTTCAAATTCAAACTTCAATTTCCATATTCAAAGGCGCAGCAAATTCCAAATTCCAACTTCCAACTTCAATTTATAATTAAATACTTCCAATTTCTTTATTTAAATATAGGAATTATAATTTGAGTCCAATTTAGTACAAGATTCCTATTCCATCTCAACTTTGTACCCACTATAAAATCCCTCCTTCCTCAACCCTAAAAACACACCAAGAGATTTTCAGAGTTCTTTGTAGACAAGAAAGAGAGAAATCAAGAGGCTCAAGTTATCTTTGGAAGCAAGGAGGAAGCCACGGAGATTCGGGAGAATCGCTTGGTCAATTCTTGTACTCTTTTGATGGTTTGTGATTCTTTATTTATATTTGCTATGTATAATTTAGCCATGCTTGGCTAAATTCCTTAGGGATTTTTGGGTGAATTTGTTTATGAACCTATGTGCCTAGTTCGTTAATTTCTTAATATATTTATGTTTGGTTTTATGATTTGTGTTGCAATCCTGTTTTTAACCTGTTGTTGTTGGTAATTAAAGGCCTAAATTACTAGCTTCATAGTCATATTTGTGTCACCAATGGGAGTTGGGGCATAAATTAGGGCACACACGATTGCACCTAATGGTTGGTCCTTGGGAAAGGGGAACTTATTAGGGGAAATTTATTCTAGATTATTGCTCATTGGGAGATGGTAGTAATTAGGAATAATTGAATGCTGATGTTTGATCTTATTGGGTGTTTAAGCCATGGGAGTGGAAATTCACTAGGAATAGAGATTACGGGAGTAATTCGATTCCACTTTGCATTCCCATACAAATCTTAATTCCAAACCAAATATTACAAACGTTAATTGGCACTAGGTGATTAAACATTGTGATCCCAAGAATCCCATTTTGCTCTATTGTCTAAAAAACCTTGTTACTTATTTTATTCTGCTTATTATTTTATGCAATCAATCGACCTTCAAGTTTTGTTCGGATTAGTTTCATATAAGTAACCTAGTAGCTAGTGATTAGTACACCACCTCTCTGTGGTTCGACAACCCGAATACTCCGGGTATTATTTGTTTGCCCCAAATTACAGTAATCAGGTAGAAAATCAGTTAAACTTGAAAATAAAGAGGCTTCGTTCTGACAGAGGTGGAGAGTATGAATCTTTATCCCTAAAAACCTTATGTGAAACTTCGGGTATAATCCATGAAGTAACTGCACCTTACTCTCCCCAACAAAATGGCATCGCTGAAAGGAAAAATAGAACCCTTAAAGACATGATTAACGCAATGTTGATCAGTTCTGGGGCACCAGACTCTATGTGGGGGTAAGCTGTTCTAACGACGAACCACATTTTAAATAGAGTCCCACATAAAGGGTTTGAAAAAACCCCTTATGAGATGTGGAAAGGGCACGCCCCGAACCTGAAACACTTTAAGGTATGGGGATGCTTGGCTAAGGTGGGTCTACCATCCCTGAAAAGGTCCAACATAGGACCCAAAACCTTTGATGCTATTTTTGTTGGATATGCCGAGAATAGTGCAGCATATAGGTTTATGTGTCTAGAAAACTGTTCTATGTGTGAATCAAGAAATGCAATATTCTTTGAACATATCTTTCCTTTAAAATATGCTTATGTCTCACCAGTTGATACTCTGTGTCAAAATGATAATGCCAATTTTTCTCGCATTACTAACGATTTGGATGAGCCCAGAAGAAGCAAAAGACCCAGGATAGAGAAGAATTTTGGTTCTGACTTCATAACATATGTCACGGAACTAAAATATTTAAACAAATTGTGTGATCAGTTTGTGTGCCAATTAGTATTGGAAGAAGAACCGAAAACATTTAAAGAAGCAATGCAGTCAGTCGACTCCGTTCTGTGGAAAGAAGCAATCAAAAGTGAATTGGACTCTATTCAGTCCAACCACACCTGGGAGTTGGTAGAACTACCCAAAGGGTGCAAGCCAATTGGCTGCAAATGGATCTTCAAAAGAAAACTTAGACCAGATGGGTCTATTGAAAGGTTCAAAGCCAGGCTAGTAGCCAAAGGCTCTACACAGAGATTCGGTGAGGATTATTTTTACACATACTCACCAGTGACAAAAGTGGGAACCATTCGAGTTCTATTTGCATTGGCTTCTTTACACAACTGGATAGTTCACCAAATGGATGTAAAAACTGCATTCCTCAATGGTGAATTAGAAGAAGAGATCTACATGGAACAACCACCTGGTTGTGTTGATCCAGGGCAAGAAGGAAAGGTATGTAAATTAAAAAGATCTCTTTATGGCCTAAAACAGGCCCCCAAGCAGTGGAATGAAAAATTTCACAAGACCTTAATGGACCTAGGCTACACGACTAACCGGTCAGATGCCTGTTTGTACTCAAAAGAGGTCCAATCCAGCATTGTAATAATATGTCTCTATGTGGATGACATGTTGATTTTTAGCTCAAGTATTCAGGCTATAAATGAAACCAAACGAACTCTATGTCAACAGTTTGAAATGAAGGATCTAGGAGAAGCGGATGTGATACTCGGGATAAAAGTCACTAAAACCAATACAGGTTACCTTCTATTCCAAGGTCACTACACAGAAAAACTTCTGAAGAAGTTTGACAGTTATGATGTTGTTCCGGCTAAGACTCCTTACGATCCTAGTGTCAAACTACTGAAGAACATGGAGTCAGGTATGTTTCAAGAAAAATATGCAAAAGTATTTGGGAGTCTAATGTTCTTGATGAACTATACACGTCCCGACATTGCATTTGCCGTGAATAAACTTAGTCGTTTCACTCATAACCCTAGTGGCCCTCACTGGGACGCACTAAAAAGGATACTCCGGTATCTTAGAGGCACGTTAGACTGGGGCCTCAACTTCAAAGGATACCCAGCTGTGCTAGAAGGGTTCTGTGATGCGAACTGGGTAAACGACAGTGATGATGTCAGCTCCACAAGTGGATATGTGTTCACACTATGTGGGGCTGCTGTGTCTTGGAAATCAACCAAGCAATCGTGCATAGCCAGATCAACTATGGAAGTAGAGTTCATAGCTTTAGATCTGGCTAGCCAAGAGGCCGAATGACTAAGAAATCTGTTGGCAGACGTGCCGCTGTGGGGGAGTCCTGCTCCCGCCGTATCCATTCATTGTGATTCTCAAACTGCTATTTGTGTGGCACAAAATAGTGTCTACAATGGAAAGAGAAGACACATTAGAGTCAGACATGAGTCTGTACGGTAGTTAATATTGAATGGGGTAATCACAATGGAGTTTGTGAGATCTGAAAGGAATATAGCTGATCCTTTCACGAAAGGCCTAAATCGAAAGGCTATCCTTGATACATCAAGGGGGATGGGTTTAAAAGCCAATGAGGTGAGAAATTCATGATGGATACCACCTCGGTGGTCAAACGAAATCATGGAAAGACTCGCATTTATAAGAAGACTGTAAATCAGTCCGCACGCCGTTGGCAATCAACAGTAAAGTACACTCGATGGAGTGGAATGTCTGTGCTGAGACAGACAAAACAGGGCTAATACTTGATTATCCAATAACTATACGAAGTGTACAACAAATGGAGCTAACGAGGTGCACATAAGTTCAAAATTCAACTAGTCGAAGAGTTCAAGATTCTGTTCACTCTCGGATAGTGGATTACTTAGTGCCACTACTTGTCAGTTCAAGTATAACACACTGACATGAAAGCTAGCTCTTGTTTGTTGCGCTCAGCTGCTCTTCGTCAAGCCTTACACCTTTGAATGTGTGGGGGATTGTTGGGAAACATTCAAAGCTAATTTTGTGGATGAATTTGCTTTGTCAGAAGAGCACTTGTGGACAGCATTAGTTTCACATGTTTTGTCCATATAGCTCCTACAACCATGCAGCGGATGTAAGGAACACTACTGCATTATAAAATAATGCTTCATTCTCCATTTCAAAACACACCAAATTGCTGAAAGCTATATACACTACTGAGTACATTAAATTCTGTGGATCTGTCGAAGATATAATGATACCCTGGTCGTTAAATATCTTTAAGATAGTGTTGTCAAACACGACACAGAACACTGCCGGTTTCCTGTCCCAAAGCAACGACGTATCGCGAACTACCGTCCAGGTATTTATTCTTGTTGTTACGCACAACAATGGATAATATTGATATTATCTAATTTGTTAATTAGATAATATCAAAAGAGTTTGAGTTTATCAAAACTCTTCTATCCTACAGCTATAAATAAGACCTCTTATTTCTATTAATCATAAATCCTAGGAAAAATCATAGAAACATCCTAAGCTTTGAAGCTTATTCAGGGATCACAATAAAAATGTGATTCTAAAAGTAAAAGCCCCTCCTTCAATCCAATTATGCATGTTGATCCAAACCTCTATTGAAGATCAAGCCATTTGAACCCGTAGGCCTTTCAAGAAGAACAAGCTATACATACAAGCCCTTCTTGAAGATTAAGCCACTTGAAACCCGGAGGCCCTTCAATGGTGGAGTGTTCAACTATCCAATTTGGAGAATCAGAGGATCATACAGAGATCTTGTACCCACACCGCATTGATCATTGACATGTAACTAGAATTTTGAATATTAAATATATATATTCAATTTTCTTTGTTCATAGTAACGTAATATGATTGCTAGCATATTGGAATATAATATTGGAGAGGATTGAATAATAATAATTATTATTATTATTAAGGTAGGTAATTATAATATTAAAGACGATTTAAAAGTAATAATAAATTGTTATGTTATTACCATAATTAATTATTACGCTCTTTATTCTTCTTTACCATAATATAGTGTTATTTATTTCTTGGGTTTAGAATAAACTTTTATTCTATGTTAATATTATGTTAATATTACCAATTAAATTAACCATAATTAATTATACCATGATCTGCTACGTTAATATGATTAGAGAAATAAATTCATTCGGTTTCAATAGAATGCGAAGATACAAAGTATATCATAACCAAACTCTAACTACTCCTAATATTCAGGATATACTAAGTCAGCACTATTACAATAAAACAATATAACATAATAATAATAATAATAATACTAACACACCCCCTCAAGCACAAGGGTGAGGAACAACATTGAGCTTGTCCCGTAGAATAGTGAAACGAGGTGATGGCAGCGGTTTGGTGAAGATATCCGCAAGCTGATCGGCAGTAGACACATAGTTGACCAAAAAATCCCCACTTAGCTTGCCACTTTGTCACGGACAAAGTGATAGTTAATTTCCACATGCTTAGTGCGTGCATGAAAAACTGGATTCGCGCATAGATAAGTGGCCCGTAGATTATCACACCACAACGTGGCCGGTGTCCAGAGTGTAACCCTAACTCCCGAAGTAGAAACACAACCCAGGTAACCTCAGCGGACACATCAGCCAGTGCTTTGTACTCTGCTTCAGTGGACGAACGTGTAACGGTGCGCTGTTTCTTGGAGAGCCATGAGATAAGATTAGTCCCTAGGTAAACAACAAAACCACTTGTACTCTTGCGATCAATAGGACACCCAGCCCAGTCCGAATCCGAATATGCATGAATGGTAGTGGAGGCTGATGGTGAGAGATGCAATCCATAGTCAAGTGTGCCCTTGATGTAACGTAGAACCCGTTTAACAAGACCCCAGTGTTCTGTAGTCGGCGAGTGCATGAACTGACACAGACGATTAACCGCATACGCAAGATCAGGCCGAGTAATAGTTAAATACTGTAGTGCCCCAACTATACGGCGATATTGAGTCGGGTTGTCATGTAACTCATCTGTTGGTACGACTGACTTCGTGATAGCAGCCGGTGTGGTTAGTGGCTTACAGTCAGCCATCCCAGACCGCCCTAGAAGATCAGTCATATAGCGACGTTGTGAAAGAAGAATACCTTTCTGAAAAGGAACTGTTTCAATACCCAAGAAGAACCGTGGACTCCCAAGATCCCATATTTTAAATGCAGAGGCCAAACGACCTAACAAAGTAGTAACCAGAGCCGAGTCGTTCCCCATCATATAATAATGTCGTCAACATACACAAGTAAGAACACCCGTGCACCCCCAGAGGTGTAGTAAAACAAAGAGACATCTGTCTTTGACAAGTTAAACCCTGCAGACAATAGGAAATCATGTAATCGCTTGAACTAGGCCCGTGACGCTTGTTTCAAGCCACATAGGGAACGCTGTAAGTGACAGACATGTCCAGGATTAGTTGGATCCTCGTAGCCTGGTGGCTGTTTCATATAAACAGTCTCGGTCAGATGTCCATTTAGAAAAGCATTATGAACATCCAACTGGCGTAAGGTCCAGTCGTTCGACACAGCAAGAGCAAACAACATCCGTACCGTGGTCGGTTTGACCACAGGACTGAAAGTATCAAAAAAATCTTCACCTGCGACCTGGTTGAACCCTTTAGCTACGAGGCGCGCTTTATAGCGCTCTATAGTCCCATTAGCTTTCCGCTTAGTGCGGAACACCCACTTACACCTAATAATATTCATATGAGATTCCGGAGCCACCAACTGCCACGTGTTATTATGCAATAATGCATTAAATTCCTGATCCATAGCCTCGCGCCAATGTGGATGTCCCACGGCTTGAGAATAACAAGAAGGATCAGTGGTGATAGTGAGTGCATGAAACTGCTCATCCGCGCCCTTAGTCATATGCCGAAGGCGCATGACATGATCCCGGCTCTGGGGTTGAGCCCGTCATTTCCTAGTCCGTGCTGGTGCTGTATGAGTGATGGCCAACCGAGGTGGTTCACTGGCCAGTGGCACGGGCTCCGGCTCTGAAGGAGACAGAGCCGGTGTAAGTGATGCACAAACCACTGCCGTAGGTGGTATCAAAGGCCCAACTGCCCAAGGTTAAGCGGGCTGAGGAATGCCCTGTTGAGTCGGCCCTGTTGAAAAAGGAAAAACAGCTTTGTCAAAACGCACATGACGACTGATATAGGTTTTCCCACTTGTCAGATCAATGCATCTGTATCCCCTAAAGGAGGGTGGGTAACCTAGGATGACACAGGGTGCCGAGCGATATTCAATCTTGTGCCTGTTATATGGGCGCAGATATGGATAACACCGACACCCGAAGACACGTAAGAAAGTGTATGGTGGTGGTGTTTTGAAGAGACGGGTCGGTATAGGGTGTATCAAACTGTATAGCTAATGACGGTAGGAATAAATTCATTTGGTTTCAATAGAATGCGAAGATACAAAGTATATCATAACCAAACTCTAACTACTCCTAATATTCAGGATATACTAAGTCAGCACTATTACAATAAAACAATAATATTAATAATAATAATAATAATAATAATAATAATAATAATAACAATAATAATAATAATAATAACAATAATTATAATAATAATAATAATAATAATAATAATAATAATAATAATAATAATAATAATAATAATAATAATAATAATAATAATAATAATAATAATAATACTAACAAATATTACCGATTTATTTGTTAATATTTTTACGTTTTTTTATTCTAATCATAATTAAGGACAACACAATATTACAAAATATTACAATGCAATATTACCAATTTCCATCCATCATTTTCTTACCAAATAAAAATTACCATTACTTTGACTAGTAAAATAAGTTTGGACGGGAAAACACTATAGGAGGGAATTTTACTTTTATATATATATATATATATATATATATATATATATATATATATATATATATATATATATATATATATATATATATATATATATATATATATATATATATATATATATATAAGTGCACTCATGTGTGGTCATGTCATTAGGTGCGGCGGTGTGGTCGTATCTGTGTCGTTGAATCAGTTTAATCTAACGGCAGTGGCTAATTCTGAGGATTTTCGCGCGTTTTGGTAAGTGGGGGTGTTATGGTAATTACAGTGGCCATTTACAGCGGTCGAGTTTCAGAACACACCAACAGTGTTGACAACATGCACTAATAGTGTAATAAAACACACCAAAGTGAAACACACCAATAGTGTATTCCCGAACACTGTATGTTATATTTATTCATATCTAATGTTGCGTTTTTGGTGATGCATACCTAATTTGTGTATGTTTTTGCTGTGCATTTCATAACATGGATGGTGTATATTTGTATAAAAATTGGTGCGACCGCACTGGCCACACGGGAAAGCGTTGCCGCACCTGAACTTGGCACCAATGGGAATATACAAATACACCAGAGTAAGACTAATAATGCACCGATTACACAAATAAAACACACACCAATGTGATTTCCCTTATTCCGGTGTCCTATAACGAGTTTACCCTTGCAGCTCGCTAGGTAGGAGAATATGCGCGAAAATAATGGAAGAATCTTGATTAATGTGATTCAGTGGAGAGAGAGAGAGAGAGAGAGGGAGAGAGAGAGAGAGAGAGAGAGAGAGAGAGAGAGAGAGAGAGAGAGTTCCAATGAGAACACTTGCTTAGGTGAGAACGTGAGAACAAGTCGTGTGCATCCATCTAATATTATTTAAAGGTCTAGATCAATCGCGTTCGCACACATTTAATCGCATTCGCCCATTAAATTTATTAGATTGATTCATAAGATTTGATCTCACAATGTCACCTAGATCAATCTTGATCAATCGCATTTGCACAGACTTAATCGCGTTTGCACGCATTTAATCCGCATTTGCACACACTTAATCTAGACCATTAAAATTAATTAGATGGATGCACACGATTTGTTCTCACGTTCTCACCTAAGAAAGTGTTCTCATATGATTCTATACATATATAGGGTAGGGTTACAGTGAGAACATGTGCTTAGGTGAGAACATGAGAACACATCATGTGCATCCATCTAATATTTTTAATGGTCTAGATTAGATTAAGTGTGTGCGAACGCGCATTAAATGTGTGCAAATGCGATTTAGTGTGTTTTCACGCATTTAATCGCATTCGCACACATTTACTCGCATTCGCCCATTAAATTTATTTGACTGATGCACAAGATTTGATCTCACAATGTCACCTAGATCAATCTAAATCAATCGCATTTGCACACACTTAATCGCGTTTGCACGCATTTAATCCGCGTTTGCACACACTTAATCTAGACCATTAAAATTAATTAGATGGATGCACACGATTTGTTCTCACATTCTCACCTAAGCAAGTGTTTTCATATGATTCTATACATAAATACACACACACACACACACACACACACACACACACACACACACACACATATATATATATATATATATATATATATATATATATATATATATATATATATATATATATATATATATATATATATATATATATATATATATATATATATATATTTTGGATCCGGTGAGGTTACCTTTGGCAGGTGAGGTCGTGAGGCTTGATCTTGTACGTCTATTTGTTTTTTTGGACGGATGAGATGTGGTCTATTAGATTGGCATGTGCGCTGGGATAAGTGTACATGTGGGGGCTTTGAGGTTTTTTTGGTGGTGTCTTTATTAGGTTGTAATAATTGATTAGCAGATTTTATGGGCTTGTGTAGTGCAGTACTAATTATGGTTTTTATCGGATGATATATTTTATCAACCTGCCGTCTCTTCGCATTCTTCGTCTTTATTTCCGTCCGTTATTCTCCGAGAAGGGTGTAGCGTCTCTTGCGGTTGCACTGCTGCGCGTTTCGTCTCCTTTTTCATGCCGTCGACGGCGAACCTCTTTCCAAGTCAGTCTTAGATGGACTTCATGGCGGGGTCTTCAACACGGCGATCCAAGCGACAGAGGGAGGGGTCTTCCGGCTGCATTCCAGGTAACCCATCTGCCGTGATTTTGTTTTCGACGTGTTTCGTGTATATGGGGTGTGCGATGTTATTGCATGTGGGGTGTGCGATGTTGGTGTCCGGCGATGGGGGAATAGCCGAGGGGGTTTCTGCGCCAGTAGGTCCGGTGCTTGTGGGTAGTGGGTTGTTTCCAATTTTTAGGGTTTTTTTAAGGGGCTTTTCGAGGGTTTTTTTTTTTTTTTTTTTTTTTTTTTTTTTTCCCGGGGGAAAATTGTGTTTCCGGTCTTGGATTTTTTTGCATGGCAGCGTGGGGTTGGGGGGTTTTTGTAGGGAGGGGGATTGTGATGCTCCGTGTTGATGTCCGACGGTGGTTGTGTTAGGGGTTGAGGGGAGCTGGTTCTGGAGTGGGTGTTTTTTTTTTTCTTTTTTTTTTTCTGCAGGTTTTAGCGTCTGGAGTCGATGGGGTGGTGGGGGTTGTGGTGTTTCGAATGGTGTCGATGTGTGGGGAGGGGTGTGGTTCGTTTTTTTTTTTTTTTTTTTTTTAATTTTATAATTTTCCCCGGATTCTAGTCAGTCCGGCGTGTGTGCGTTTTAGGTTTTCGGCGTGTGTGCGTTTTAGGTTTTCGGTGTGTGCATTCGGGTTCTAAGTTAAGTTTGCAGTTCGTTGTTATGGTTTGTGCTTGAACACTAGAGGGGAAGGATTGAATGTTAAGAGTGGGTTTGTTATTGATCTTATTTGGACGATTATATTATTTGGCTTTGTGGGTAGTTTTTGTCGCATTTTGATCCCTTAAAATTAAAAAATTAATAAAAACAAGTTTGCGTTGTGTACTTGTGTTATGAATGTTTTTATAGCTTGGTTAATTTTTTTTACGTAATGCTATTTTTCTTGGTGAATTTTAATTGTAACATATTATGGAGTATTAAATGTTGGTGTGTTGTACTTTTATATATTTATGGTGTGCTTTTCGTTGTTATGGCCTGTGCGTATGATTTTTCTATTTTTTTTGACGGTGCTTTTCGCGGGGGTTTTTTTTTTCCGAGGGAAAATTGTGTTTCGGGTGTTGGATTTTTTTGCACGGCAGCGTGGGGTTGGGGGGGTTTTTGTGGGGAGGGGGACTGGGGTGCTCCGTGTTGACGTCCGGCGGTGGGTGAGTTAAGGGTTGGGGGGAGCTGGTTCTGGCATTTTTTTTTTCGTGGTTTTCAGCGTCTGGAGTCAATGGGGTGGTGGGGGTTGTGGTGCTTCAGATGGTGTCAATGGGTGGGGAGGGGTGTGGTCCATTTTTTTTTTTAAATTTTATAATTTTCCTCAGATTCTAGTCAGTCCGACGTGTGTGCTTTTTAGGTTTTCGGCGCGTGCATTCGAGTTCTAAGTTAACTAGTTAAGTTTGCAGTTCGTTGTTATGGTCTGTGCTTGAACACTACGGGGGAAGGAGTGAATGTTAATAGTGGGTTTGTTATTGATCTTATTTGGGCAATTATATTACTTGGCTTTGTGGGAAGGTTTTGTCGCATTTTGATCCCTTAAAATTAAAAAATTAATGAAAACAAGTTTGCGTTGTGTTATGAATGTTTTTATAGCTTGCTTAATTTTTTTTACGTAATGCTATTTTTCTTGGTGAATTTTAATTGTAACATGATATGAAGTATTAAATGTTGGTGTGCTGTTATTTTATTTATATATGGTGTGCTTTTCGTTGTTATGGCCTGTGCGTATGGTTTTTTTATTTTTATTTTTTAAGTTAACACGGCGTACGTTGGTGATTTTTAATTGTAACATGCTATGGACTATTAATTGTTGGTGTGTTGTTATTTTATAACACGTCACTCTTTCGGTTTAAACATCACCTTTTTTAATGTTGTGCATTTTGCTGTTATGGTCACATGTAGACGTACGTAGGCCAGTCGATTGCTTCTTGGGATTGTGGTCTGACCAGGGGGGATGTGCGTGCATTGCTCGCCCTGCATGTGCGGTATGTCTATGAAATTCTGATGTTTCATAGAAACACACGTTTGGAAGCGATTGTCAACAGTGTGGGCGGTGCTCGGTAAATGAAAGTCTTGTTACTCATTGTTCTTGGCCGCAATTACAACTTCTGCTTACATTTTAGAATTTAATGTGTCTTATCCCTTGGATGTTTTACCACAGGATTCGAATTTTTGGTATGGGATGCACTAATTTTTTCCATTACATTTTTTACGATATCCCATTGTTTAAGGTTATGGTACCTTTTACTAATCATGCTCAAGCTAAATCAAGCAAAATGCACGCGTGCATTCAACCATGTGCCAACCCCGCACAGTCGCACCAACTTTCGCATCCCCTCGCACGCACCAGCAAACACACACATAACTCATAAAGTCTGTATTTAAAAAGTAGAACTTCATTCTATATTCAAAATTTAACATCTTCGTCCAACTCTATAAATGACAAGTACAATTCTTCAGAGTGGCGCTATAAAAAAAACCAAATTCTTCGTACCATACACCCACCCTTTTTAAATTACAACGTATTTGCCTTTAGCAACAGTCCCGAACCAGTGTCGTGATTAGCCAGATTCTATAAGTTTTTCAATTACATTTTTTATATCCAACTATTGATGTTGATTGTACATGCCCTTATTACTGCACATGCTATCTCTTGCTCATGCACAAGCTTATATATCATAATAAATCATGCATTGCGTAATCTTCACCCGGAATACATATACATGCTTGTATCTCATATTAAATCTTGTGTTGCTCACACAGTCTCTTTGCACACACATGCTTGTCACGCATCAATATTACGTCGTCTTTTGGGAATTTTACACCTTCATTACGGTTTGTGAATATTACAATATTGTAGGTCATTATTGCACTTTAAAATAAAAATCAACATCTCAGACGCACACAGCCACCATTATTAAAATCAAAACTATTCTGGGGTAATAAATATTAAGAAACTAGTGTGATATCTACTTTCAAGGGCAACTTCGGCTATTATTGCCGTCTGCCATTCCGCATGTTTTGCATGTATGCTTTTTCTTAACCTGCTCTATCATTGCTACCTCCCTTGCTGATTTCATTCGTTTGCCAGACCCTTTGTTTTTTGCAACTTGAGGTGGGTGCACTTCAATTGTGTCCGGCGCTGGAACACCGCAATACGATTCCATAATTGCACGCTTCCCATTATCATTCACCCCTTGTTCTTCGTCCTCACCGAACGTCGCTTCAAACTCTTCCATCCACTATCTCATCTCTTTCAGTTTTCCGGCTCTAGCTCGCCTTGCCCAAACATCTATGAAATATGTTTAGTAGTTGTCCTTTCTCATTGTTGCCGTGAGTCAAAGTATGGTTTCCTTTTTGTCTGTCTCCATTCGTATCAGTGGGGGAGTGCTTTATTGCTTCTCGTGTCCACCGGGGTGTGTTATGTTGTGGGGGAATGTCAGCGATCCGTTCATCTTTTAGTACCACAAAAGCATGACTACAAAGGAGACCAATTCTTGTATACATTCTGCATGTGTATGCTATGTTTTTGCTCCCAATCTTGGACTATAACTGTCTATCGTTGCTCCTTTTCATCCTCAACCACATATTTCTTCACCCCCTCTGCCTCGGTATATGCTCGCACTCGACATTTAAAACACCCGGCACTAATTTCCTTTTGAACATCGTAAAAAACAGTCAGGGTGTAAACCACCGCTGCTGAGCGCTCAATGCTTAGGTGTGTCTCAAAAGACGGCGTCTGTCTGCTGCAAGCTGCGCTAAGTTCTTGATGAGTATTTTGTTGTTTTCGAACCGCACGCTCAAATTGGTTGAAAAATTCAATGAGGCATAAGTGCTTGTTCATGTTGCTTTGGAAAATCCTATTCTCCGCTTCTGAACGGGAAGTTGTACGTAGTAGCCCTCCAATAAACGCATCATCAAAAAATGCGGGCACTCATGACGCATGCTCTTCATACATACGTTTTAGCCATCGATTTTCGAGTAGGCCGTATTTTTCAACCACAGTATTCCACCCACTCTCGAATTCCGCTGTTGTTGATTTCTCGTTCCACACAACACATTCAATGCACGCCGAAACTCTTCATTCTTGGCCATCTTAGTTCCCACTTTCTCACCAACCTTAGTCATGATGTGCCACATGTAGTAACGGTGGCGACTCCCCGCAAACACATCTGCAATTGCATTCTTCATAGCCGGGTCTTGATCGGTTATTATTAGAGGTGGTGCACTTCCCATTGCATTCTTGAAGTGGGCTAGTATCCAACTGTACGACTCCACGTCCTCCTTATCAAGAAGGCCTGCTGCAAATGTCACACATCTTTTGTGGTTGTCCACCCCTGTGAATGGGACGAACACAAGGTTGTACCTGTACCCAATACCAAGCAATTAATAGGGTGACATATATTAACCCACATTAACCATACGTGTACTTGCACACACGTCTCTAAAGCATGCACAGTCTACACATTTCACACGCACAATCCTTCCACTTAGAGGTCAGCACATACTACACATTATTCATGCACATATCTTCTAATCAAGAATGCTAGCACATACTACGCATTACACACGCACATACCCACTAATCTACACCATTTCCCTACGAAACATGTTACTTCCATAACATTGTTTACATCTACACGCACCTACGTGAACCATTACATGCACATTCTAGTCTTTATGTACAGTATATCAAACACACAAAAGTAACCGTATTATACCCCACTACTATCTATTGTCTCACACTCATGCATTTAATTCTCTCATACCTGTTCGTTTTGTACGTAGCATTGAAGGATACCACATTGCCAAACGCACCGTAGTTTTTTCTTGCCATACCATCTGCCCAAAACACACGAGCTAACTGATCATTTGCGTTCACATCGTATTCAAAGTACATGTCTGTGCACTCTGCTTTCTGTTCAAGATAATTAGAAATTACCATTTGCACATCTCCCCATTTCATGTACGCTAACAGCTCTCTTCTGTAATTCTTAAAATCCTGCTGCGTCGCACCCACGTTCTCGGGCCCACCTACCATTTCCGAATATATGTCGAAACTCTTGCTTGCACCGACGTTCGCTCTTCCACAGTTTGTAATGAATTGTTGGTGTCCGATGTCCAATTTCCGATTGACTTTCATGAATGGTTTGAAGCTTTCCTCGCACAGACAGTGTGTGTCTTTCCTCGAATTTGTGTACTTTATATCTCCCCTCACTGTCCAGCTTGAATACAATCCTAACGACGCATCCAACTCTATTAGTGGTTCGACGCCATTTATTTTCCATAGTCCCTTCCTTACCCAATGTTTTTTTGCCCCTAGTCTCCTTAAACCCTTGCCGTGAACACACCACATCTTTTTTCAAAACAGTTCCGAACTTGTTATTTTTATCCGAACTTCGACGCACATCAAACCCAGTTATTGCAGCATATTTCGTATAGAATTCAATTCCATCTTCCACTGTATTAAAATGCTGCCCTTCATATGGTTTCAAGCTTGGTTCGCATTCCGTAAACCAATATTTAGTTCCTCCAGGACTAATATCCATACCGCACTCTTTTTCTTCTTCCTTTTCACCACTGGGTTCGCACACACCTGTAACATATTATTAGTATTCAAATACAGATTAAAGCTCATGGCATCATTTAATCAACACACAAATTAATCTTCGGTTGGTTTGTTAATAGGATTGGTTTAAATAAATTGTCTCGTGTAACACCATATCATGTAAATATGATACCTTAGGAAAGTCGATACACATGCACTAACTTTTATTAACTTTCACAAACCTACCAACATTACTGGAAATTAATATGGCCGCATTTTACTTCTGTTGTGTCCTAACTTGCACAGGCACACATACTACCTTGCACAATCTGAATGTCTAATTTGCACAGGGCATGGAAATAACTTCCACATCCTATGCGACTAACTTGCACACGCTAAGTGACTCACTCTCAGGGCCAACCTCAATCTTGCAGACAGACTGCACAGGCATATTACGAACTTGCACACACTAGTCGACAACTCCAGCAACATTATACACCCCCCCTATTTTCACTTTTTCCCCAGGAATACAAAACTCTGCACTATCTCCGCTAAGAAGAACAAAATTAAGGCCCATTCACATTTCATCTAAAAACACACTGTCCCCATGTGTTTTGACGTGTTCAATCGGTTAACCGAACCGTTTTAACCGAAGTGTTTTTTCCTTTAACCGTTAACCGAACCGAAGTTTTCTCTACCGAATTCACCGAACCGAAATTTTTTTCAGTTAACTGATTAACCGAACTTTTTAAAGCTAAAATTTAAAATTCTAAAAATAACACCTAAAATAATAAATCTAATTAGAATAAAATACATATCATAATAAATTCATAACAAAATATAAAAGACATAAATTATAAACTCCAAACATCCATAACTTCAAATTAGTATTTATATTATATATATATATATATATATATATTAAAAACTTCAGTTAACCGACCTTTCGAACCGAATTAACTGTTAACCGAAGTTTTAAAATTCCTTTAACCATTAACCGAACCGAAAAAGTTCGGTTCGAAAACGATTAACCGAACTTTGTCGGTTCGGTCGGTTAACCCAAAATTATCCGAAGTTTGCACACCCCTACATGTGTTATCAATATTTTGAAACCCATGGTATTCATACTTAACGTAATGCAAATTCAATAAAACTCCGTCGACATGCACGTATTAAACAAACAACAACGGCACACACCATGACTCAAGAATGCACTAACTCGACTTAATCGTTGCACAGACATAAAAACATCCTACAAAGCAAAACTAGTGCGGTTGCACTTACCTCTATCCGTATACGCCATCACCGTGGCCGGGCACATCAACGGCTTCACTTGGTATCTGCGTAGCGATTAGTTTACTTCAACTCTCAACACAGTATTAATAATATTTATTACCGTTAATATCTATTCTAATCACACAATCAATGGTCGTTCACATGGAATAAGTTCCAATTAATTTGGATTCAAAAATAGATCCAATATTACATTTACTTATTCACCCTTATGCCTAGACTACTACCTTAAATGCTTAACAAATCTCTTTCAATCTCAACCTTCTATTTGTAAAGATTTAATGGATGAGATGAGATCTCATGATCTCATCCATCTAAGTGACGTCATAGGATCCAGAGCCTCTATATATATATATATATATATATATATATATATATATATATATATATATATATATATATATATATATTATTTTGTGACTAAATCGAATTACTCATTTTCCTATATTCTAATGTTGGTGAAGATTATTGTTCTCTAATAATCCAAGCCAAAAAGCCATGATTGTTCTATAAATTCTAAAAATTGTTTGGAGCAATTACGAAAAATAATTCAACAAAAAATAATAAATTTTATGCCTCATTTTGTCTTGAAATATTTTTTTGGTAGTACAATTGTAACCTTTGCTACCAGAGGCGTCTTTACGGTTTCGGTTCAAATTGAATAGTGGTAAGCAGTAATTTGTTGAAAAAAAATGAAATACTTTTAAGAGTAAAATGTCCATTTAATATAAAAAGGAAAAATGTGACCTTTAAAATAATTGAGAAAGGAAATGTGGATACATAAATAATTCAGGAAGAAACATATAATTCAAAGAGAAAAAGTGTCATTTTCTCAATAATTTATTCATGATTAATATTACATTTTCCAACATCAATATTAAATTTCCATCATAACTCACAAATAAGGACCCATCATACAGTCTCATAGGAAACACACTCATTTTTCCATCTATAGACACATTAAGCACCGAATTAGACACTTACTAGTTACTAGAGCAAAGTCTGGAATTGATACTGGTTTTATATAGAATCCAAACTCACCATCAGTAGAATACCAAAATCATAAATATTCATTATAATAATTATTATAATCTTCATCATACTTAAAAGTAAATATTCATTACACTTGAAAAACAAAACCAAAAAAATTATACACCAATTGCTGTTGGCACATTGATATTTGAACAGATAGAGTCATAGAGATACTGAACCCACCCCTCATGGGAATTCAAAATGACATATTTCCAAACAAAGGTTAAGGCTGGTTTAAAAGTAAACTAAAAAGGCATTAAATCTGAACAATAAATAGCAGATCATGTTAGGGGAATGCCCCATCTAATTGTGTGCCCTATACAATGTGAGTAAACCAACCACCTGATTTACAAAAAGTATTTCATCCGGTCGTCTCTTCTCATGGCATTGTAAACGGCTTGAACCTGAAAAACCACAGCGAAATTACATTGTCAAAATGCCCCACCAGAATGACATCTTTTTTTTTTGCCAACTACTCTGTTACCATTCCCAGAGGGCGGTAACAGGATCGAACCCCGGTGGTGGGGGGATTGATTCTTTGGGCTGGAAAATATTGAGAGAGTATAGAACATATACTACCTTGTAAAAAAATCACGAGTATTTCCAAAAAAAAAAAAAATGACAGCCTTTTGGTATTGCCACATCCATTTTGAAGAAAATGTTGCCTAAGTTTTCGATCAAAAGAGCATTTCTGGCACACGTATAAGGGAATTCATTTTACCTGTTCACTAGAAACAACATGAATGGGTCCAATATTTACTGAAACGTACTTGCCTCCCGAGGATATCTTCTGCCTCACTTGACCCTGTGTTGAAGTAGATAAAACATGTAGTTTTTTTTACAATTAGCATTGCAATTGTCTTTGGCACCTTGAATTTCACTTACTATACATTTTAAAAGAGGCAATTAGCTATCCTCTTAGATGCAGACTGATATGCAAAAATCTTTAGTAGTTATTACTGGTACAATATTGAGTCATTCAGGTGAATAAGACATTGAAGCTTGTGGGTTATTTAAAGTCCACATAAACTAGAAAATGGATTTTTCTAAATAAAACTGAAGTTGTGTAAAGGGAAAGAAGCAGGATTGCCAGAATGTTTGAGCAAGTAAACAGTGAACACTGCATGTTTTCTGCAAAACACCCATTTTATGATACTCTTAAAGCCTCAGAATTTGTTATTGCGCATACCTACAAAAAAGCGCCTTCGTGTAGCCATCTCCACTAGCGCAAACAAACAATCGCATCTCACATGCTTGCAACAAAAGTCATTTTCCAACCATTCATTTTTAAAAGGGAAATGGACCACTCATTAAGGGTCCGTTTGGAAACTTGAAAAAATACTTTCCGGAAAATGATTTTCAAAAAATGACTCATTTTCCAGAAAATAATTTATAATATTCTAATGTTTGGCTAAAAGTCATAAAACTATATTTTTCTGTTTGGCTGAAAGTTTAGAAATTGCATTTTTCTGTTTGGTTCATTTTCTTGAAAATGAACATATTATTTGTTATTAAAAAAAAAAATAATAATAATAATAATAATAAGCGGTGGTGGTGGTGGTGGTGTGGTGATGGTGTTGGTGATGATGGCGTGGTGGTAGTAGTAGTGGTGGTGGTGGTGGTGGTGCCGTGGTGGTGTGGTAGTTGTGGTGGTGGTGGTGGACTGGTGGTTGTTGGCAGTAGTAGTTGTGGTTGTGGTTGTGGTGGTGCTTGTGGTTCTAGTGGTTTGGTTGTGGTAATAACTAATAATAATTTGGAAACTATAAAAAAAAAATGAGAAAGAAGATAAACATGGGAAAATAAAGAATCCAGAAAATCTCTTCCGACTAAAAATTTAGGAATACATTTTTCGTCAAATTGGACCTTTTTTCTGTTGACCAGAATAAATATTTTCCTTTGACTTTATTTTCAATGAATAACCAAACACATGAAAATCAGGATTCAAGAAAATGACTTCCTTTCTGGGTTTTCAAACGGACCCTAAGCTTGGAACTTCCTACTTTTCTAGCACCACTAAAAAAAAGACTCTTGTAACAAGTTGAATGCAACAAACTATTCAAATAATACTACCAATCAGCTTTCATATCGACTATTCGACTTAATGACATAATGTATACATCTTATCATATTTTAAGGTGCACATATGGAATGTAGGGGATCGTAGGCGTAGGCACTGGTAAATCCATCAACTGTTTAATCTCAGAAGTGCATATTAAACATTAATGATTGTTGAAATCACTTCTAAGATCAAGTAATAGGATTTAGATTGTTGCCTTTAGTTGTCAGTTACAACCTAATATCATTGAAGTATGCAAACATAAAACAATTTTTTTAAAAAAATGAAATGCAGAGCAGTGTAGTCTTTGTAGCAAGAAAGGCGGACAACGCTTATAACTATGAGCACACGAAAAGAGTAGGCTGAGGGATAGGCTGTTGCTCTAACCTTCACCCTTGCTCTAATCACGTAAAAATTATTTTTTTGAGACATAATTCGCATAAAAATATGCACTACCTGAGGGATAGGCTGTTGAATAACTGATTCTACAGCAACTACCATAGCCTGCACAAAATCATCACCTCCAGTACCAATAGCTGTAAACCCTCTTTCGGTTGGGTAGGAATTCACCTGAGAAGAGAAAAAAGAAGATCATAATCTCAGTGGGGGTTGAACATGCTTGAAACTTGATAACAGTTTCCAAACGGACAGAACCTCAAACTACGTGACTTGATCTAACCAAAACTCATGCTTTACATCTAGGAGATAAATTGGTCCTTAATTGATAGGGAAATAATCAAGGGATCCAAATAGCATAATTTTGGGAGCTAAAATAAGGATTTACATATTGATTGGTTAACCTTGATTGAGTGGTTATCTTATTATTTCCTTAAAAAAAAAAAAAAAAAAAAAAACTTTATAAGACTATAAATAACAGCTTCCCTTAGAAGGAAAGTAGGCAGGATTTATTATTGAATTATTACCTTAGCTGGGGAGGAGGGGGAGGGGGAGGGGGAAGAAGGTGGGGGGTGGCAAGAAGGATTCTTGCAAGGGGAGTACAATTGTGTCTCCTTAATTATTTTCTTTTCCTTGCAATAAATTTGTTTATTTATTTGTTTACTTATTTATTTATTTTTTATTGTTATTACTAGTCTTTTCTAAACACGATGCACAAAAATAAATGCCAATCCTTTCAAAAAAAATAAATGCCAATCAATGTTAAATAATAGTTATATTGAAATATTTTTAAAAAAATAATAATATATAATATATAAATTAAAAAAGTCATAAAATTCATAATTGTAGAATTCATATTCATATTCATATTCATATTCATATTATATTAAAAAGTATAGTTGATAATTTGGGTAAAAAGGTATGATTTATAATTGTTAAAGAATTTTAAATATGGTAAATGATTAAATATGATTACTGTAGCATTTAATATATACTAATGGAAGTTTAACGGTATAAGGATAATTTTGTCCATAAAAATGATAGTACAATATGGTGTAGCTTAATCTACAACTAAATAAGCATAGAAATATGGACATATATCAAGGTACTAACCTGGATCCCCTCTTATAAGATTTCTAGAATTTAGATTATCATTATTATTATTCTTATTAGTAGTAGAGGTCACTACTTGCCTCACCAATTTGGTCACTCTTTCACTGCAAAACAAATCACAAGCTAAGACAAGAGGCGTCAACAAGACAACCATTGACGAAGAGTCTCCATTGGAGAAATCGACAATGAACAAGACTCCAAGTCACATGATGACCCTGGACGAATTACAGCTAACTGCCAAGAACATCAAGATTGCAAATTTTGATGGTACCAATTCAATCGGCTAGATTGCTAGGGCAGAGCAATAATTTGCGATCCAAGAAACACAAGACGTCTAAAAGTGTCAACAACTTTTATGAGCATGAAGGGGGACAACACTCCATTCACTTAGATGAATGCAACAGCAAACTCTTACACTAACTAGGGGGCAATTAAAAATAGAACTCAAGGACCAATTCGGCAGCGATTCATCCGCCCCTCCAATCAAGCAAATGGCAGCTCTCCACCAACTGGAAACAGTGGAGAATTTTACAAACGAGTTCTGGGCACGAGCAGAACAGATTTCTGGCCTTGCACCTAACATTAGTTGGGACTATACCTCAAAGGACTGAAGGAAGAAATTCATGTGCAATTCCGCCCAAATAACATGCTTGACCTGCAAACTGCCATGAAGGATGCACATACAGCGAAACGGGAATTGGAGTGTGTAACTCACAGGAAACCTATGGTTGACAGAGCATTTAAAAGGTGGACCACAGGCTATGAATTGGGTTGGACCCCTGGGCTTGTAAGCCAAGCACGCGTGGATCACCTTAATCCCGCCAACAGCATGATTTCCCACCCCAAAGAAGAAGCAGTCCACTACAAGTTTATGATATAGGTAATAGCACCACAGCTTTTCAGCACCAAGCAATGTCTGCCACCCATAACACTACAGCTAGGCAAAGGGGCACCCGCCAGTACTAACACTAGGAATATTTAGACTGCAATGCTAAAGGTCTTTGCTTTAGATGTAAGCAGCCATACAACCTGATGCACAACTGTCCAAACAAGTGTTTAAGGCCATAATTGCAGTAAAAAATGAGGACAACGGCATCGAGGGAGAGTTGGAGGCAATAGAAGCTGACACTTCATATCATTGCTCAATCAAAGACCAGCTTTCAGCCTCTAGCATTGTGGACAAGGCTAATTTTCTAGGGGATGGCAATGATAGGGAAATAATCAATGGATCCAAATTGCATGATTTTGGGAGCTAAAATCAATAAATTACTGATTGATTCATTGTTGCCTTTTTTTATATTATTATAGACGATAAATAACAGCTTCTCTTAGAAGGGAAGTCGGCAAAATTTTAAGTAAATTATCAGCTTAGTCTAGGGGCAAGAGGGATTCTAACGGGGAGTACAATTGTGTCTCCTTAATTATTTTCAAACTAATACATTGCAATACACTTGCAATTTTGATAATCTCAACCATTTAAACTGTGTAGTCTGTAAAATTAGATGTGCAGTTAGATAAGAAAGCATACCTTCTTATCCAAAGCAAGCCATTCATTGGTGGAATCATCATGCGTAGTGCCTCCAATAACCATATTCGTAGTCTGGCCAACCCTCCCTTCTGTCTTGGACACTTCTGCAACACCCACAATAATCAGTGTGTTCAATTCACTTAAGTTAATTAATGCAGAAGCTAAAATCTTTAATCAATTTCCATACTCCTTGTTCCCTCTCACTAATTAACCTACCCCAAATAGGCTTCTCTAGATTAGTATTCAGTAACATGGCCCATCATAGGTTCATCACAATATGGAATAAACTAACTAGAAATGAAAGACCAGCAAAAATGGCATCATACTTTGGTTTCTACTAAAAAAAGTTGTATTCTTTGTTGATTTTTACACACAGAACAATTCAAATTTAAAAAATAAAAAAATAAACAAATCACAGAATGAACTTAGTTAATCCACATTACCAAAATCCAAGCAATTATATGAATGATTAAAGAAATGCAGAAAGAAAACTGGAAATTTCAACTATATAGACCTGAAATCGCCTTGAGAACTGCTTCTTGAGGAGGATTTTGCTCAAAATCTTCGGGAGATGACGATGGGGTTTCATTATTGGAGCAATTCAGAGGCTGAGTTCTTCTTGGGAACCTCGTATAATACTTTGGGGCCTTTATGAGCTTACAACCACAACGCAAATGGGGCGGTGAGAGGTTTTGGGTCAAAAAAAAGGGCGCGGAGAAGGGGGGTGTCTTTCTAGGCAGAGGTCGCCATGGCTCTGCTATGAAGACAGCAGCTCTGAGCACGGTCTTGGAGGCCATTGCGGTTTGCGGAAGATACCTCCCTCCCTGTGTTCTAATGACTAGATATTTCAGAACCTGTAATATACTGTACTCCTTAATAAATCTATTTTTGGGGGCGAGTGTTATGCACGTGCCAACGAATACGAGCATCACTTGTTTTGCTATGACAAACCTACCCCTACAAAAGGACATGAAATTTTTTCTTTTTTTTTTTTTTTTTTTTTTTTTTTTTTTTTTTAAGATAACGACATATGAAATTATGAATATCAAATGTCTACATATCTAGTAAAAATAATTTAGAGTTAATACTCATTTTGGTCTCTCGATTATTAGCTAAAAAAAAAACATGTTTTTGTCCCTCTCTATAACGGTGGATGGATGGTAATTGTAACGGAGGACCAAATTGGGTATGATTTCTCAAGTTGGAGGACTAAATTGGGTACTTTTAATAGGTTGGGACTAAATTGCGCATTATCTAATAATCGAGAGACCAAAATAGGTATTAACTCTAATAATATATGAAATAAGGGTCAAATAGGTCATCGAACTGTACAAGATAATGCAATTAGGCCACTGAACCTAAAAAATCAACAATCGGGTCCCTAAACTAACCAATTTCAAACAAATCTTCCAATTTGTAGGTTTCCAACAGGTTAAACAGGTCATCCTCCCAAATTAATTATTTTTTAAAAAATAAATTTAAAAATTAATTATTTAAGTAATTTAAAAAAAAAAATAAAAAAGCAGAAACGGCCGGAGACGAAGAAACTTCTTCGTCTCCACGGCCGGAGACGAAGAGTTTCTTCGTCTCCAGCCATGGGGACGAAGAAACCTTCTTCGTCCCCATGGCCAGAGACGAAGTCTCCGGCCGTTTCTGTTTTTTTTTTTTTTTTTATATATATATAATTAATTTTTAAATTTTATTTTTTAAAAAATAATTAATTTGGTTGTTGACCTGTTAGAAACCTTCACATTGGATGAATTGTTAGGAATAGGTTAGTTTAGGGACTCAATTGTTGATTTTTTGGGTTCAGTGGCCTAATTGTATTATCAGGTGCAGTTCGATGACCTATTTGACCCTTATTCCATAATATAATAATAAATATTTACAAATCTACAATACAAATCTAATAAGAGCCAATAAAGTTATGCCCCTAACGGGAATTAAAAAATGTTGGGTGTGATTGTTTGTTGAAATGAAAAATTCATATTATTTTGATTTTAGTATTTTCCTTCCTTACTCTCTATTATATTATTTTCTTTCCTTAAATAACCCCGCATTCTGTTAGTATAAACATTAGTAACGAAATATTCTATTAACTATTTATTATTCTTAACTTATTAATTTCTATAAGAAGTGTCGTAGGTTCGAACTACATCCCAATCGGAGTTGACATAATTGTTAAACATATACTACGAATATGTTAAAATGTATTAAAAAGACACAATATAAAATTAAACATAAACTTTGGTCAAATAATTAACTCGACTAAATACATAGTATTCAAAGTTGAGAATCAAAGATTATAAATCAGGAACCTTGAAAATTATTTTCTTGCATTAAAAAAAAAAAACAAACAAACAAATTTAGGTTAAGTTTTTTTTTTTTTTTTTTTTAATTAATCTTCTTTTGATTATTTAAAACAAGACTCTATATTTCAATTATATTTTTGCTAGGTCATTATGGTATTAATATTTTTTGTATGTGTTTCTATAATGGTACAATCATACATTACTTTACAAATATTGTACTACTACGTATTATTATTTTTTTATCGGACAAAATTGTTCTTACATTATTGTCAGATCTACGCGACCTAACTACAAAGTTGTTGATCAGAAATAAGAAGAAGAAGAAGAAGATGATGATGATGATGATGATGATGCACTCTCTCTGTTATTGATTTGCTGATGGTGGATCGTGGACATGGTTGGGAGAATCCTAGACTAGCATAAATATTTCTTGCTAAAATTATGCATGATTTTCCTAACCAACTACCGTGCATAATTACGAAACCTTACTTCTTTTTTGGGCGCTTCTTCATCTCGGGACCGCTGGCCTCTGGCCGGAGCTTTGAGCCTTTGACGGAGCTTCGATTTTTTGTCAGCGGTCTCTTATTTTCTTTTGATTTTTTTTTTTAGTTTCATAATAAATTCCACCGCTGATTTAGCCACCAACCCTTCAAGGAAGTTGCGATAATTCCAAAGATCTAAAGTTTAAGGATTCCGCCATATCTGGATAAAGAGGTGGTTTGAATCTAGTGGATCCGTAAAATAAAACTCAAGAGGTGTATTGCTGCTTCTCTTTTCTTTTGTGTTCTGGTTTCTTCTGTGTTTTTCTCTCGTTTGTGTGACGAGTTTGTTTTCCTCTCGTTTCTTTTGGCGAGTTCTTTTCTTCATAAGTGTGAAACATATAAGTTGGTCATGGCGTATGTGAACTTCATCCTGGGTGACATAGATGACAATGAAAAAGAGCATTTGCAGCTCAACTCGATGGATATATTGTCAATGAACGACAGATGGAAAACATATACTCTGGTGGTGTGCAAGATTTTTCAACCAAAATCAGTCTTGACAACATTTGATCAATTCTTCAATGATATTAAAGAAGCGTTAAGTTCATCTAATAATTCAGCTTCAAATTTGTAAGGAATGGTATACTGTTCCATTGATCCTATTTATAATCGCTTATGATCAAATAAATGAGCTTCTTTATTTTCAAAAAAATTACCGTGCATACTTAATTCACATATAAATTTATTATGATACCCTTTAAATTAAATCACTATTTAAATAATCTATTTTGTCCATCTAATCGCAGCCATCCATGCCTCGAAATTATATGGCCCAGATTAGTCCTAACCGTCATCTTTTTAAGGTGTATCCTCATTTGAGTATATATATATATATATATATATATATATATATATATATATATATATATATATATTGGAATAGGTAGGTGCACCTATAGTTATAAGTAGGTGCACCTAGGTGCATGAATGTTTGCGGGTGGTTTTCACGGGTACTAACTACCCGTTGAACTCCTCCGCAAGAACAAAAGCGATGCCAAACAGAACGAACTTAGATCAATGAATGTTAATAGGGTAAAATTACATGCACTTGTAGGTGAAAGTAGGTGCACTTGTAAGTGATTTTACCTGCACGTTTTACATGCAAAGCTGCACCAAATACTTACACATATAACACATTTACATGCACCAAAGGACACGTAACACGCGCTGGATGATTCTCAGTTCTCTCCTGGACGGCCGTTCGCATGAGAGTGTGCCCATATATATATATATATATATATATATATATATATATATATATATACACAGACACACACACTCCAAGCCACTAGAGATGAGTATTAATAGGTTCAAATTTGTTACTCAAATTAATTAACAACTGTTACCAAATTGGATTTGAATATTCACCGAATTTGTTCATTGAATTGAGTCCAAATAACTTATGAATGGCTTGAATCATTTCGATGAGAACGGATAGAATTGTATTGAATGAATGTAATTACAATTGTATAGATTGGGGGAATATATATAAGAGAAAATCATAGGAATACTAGGATAGGGAGTCATAATGTGACTCAAATACAAAGAGTCATAATACTAGTCCTAATACTCCCCCTCAAGCACATGGTATATATACTAGTAACCTATAGCTTGTCTCTAAGAAAAAAAAAAATCTAGGACTAGGTAAAGCTTTAGTAATTATGTCTGCAAGTTGATCTTTTGTGGAGATTAAATTAACTTGAATGTCTCCAGAAGCAACTTTATCTCGAACGAAGTGATAATCAATTTCCACGTGCTTGGTACGAGTATGGAAGATGAGATCTGCACAAATATAAGTAGCACCAAGATTATCACACCATAATTTTGGAACAGATATACCTGACACTTTAATCTCACGCAAGAAGGAGACTATCCACGTAACTTCGGCACAGACATCTGCTAGAGCTTTGTATTATGCCTTAGTAGAAGATCTAGCAACAATTTTTTGTTTCTTATAGACCCAAGAGATAAGGTTGGATCTAAGAAACACAGCAAAACCACTCATGGACTTACGGTCTTCAAGATATCCATCCCAGTGAGAATAAGAAAACGCATGGAGTTCTCTTGATGTTGACTTTTTCATTCGTAAACCAAAATCAACTATTCCCTTTACATACCTCAAGATTCTCTTTAGGTGTTCCCAATGTGATATTGTAGGAGCATGCATGTGTTGACACAATTGATTGACTGCGAATGATAGATCTAGGCGTGTGATAGTTAGATACTATAGTGCTCCTGTCAGACTTTTGTACTATGTAGGATCCTCATATGACTCTGCACTGAAGGGTATAGATTTCGAAACAGAGATAGGAGTAGACAATGCTTTACATTCAACCATTCCAGCATGTTTTAAAATATCATTCATATATCTCTATTGCGAAAGTAAAATACAATCATCACATTTAGTTGTTTTAATCCCAAGAAAGAAACCAGGTTCACCAAGATCCCTAATCTTAAATGCAGTAGATAACTCTTTTATCAAATGAGTCATAAGATCCTGATCACTTCCCGTGACAACCCAAAAAAAATTTAATTTTCTAAATTCGGTTTTAAGAAATTCCAAAATAGTCATTTTTCACTCTATCAAAATTTTTGCGATAAAATCGGTGTTTGAATAAAGTATTTTGAGCCACTTTTAAATAAATTCAACACCGGGACTTACTTTAAATATAAAATCCTAAATTCTCGGGTACATTACATACCAAGTTTTTGAACTAAAAGTCAATCTGAGTGAAACCGGGAGAAATATGAGGAACCTAAACTAAGTGGTTGTCTAGAAAGTATTTTTAGGAAAATCTATTTTGGACTCCAAACTATTTAAAACTACCTTTTTAGACCTGGGTCCATGATACAAGGTGAACCACAAAGCTTTGTCTGATACTTTAGAGAACACGCTAAAATTACCCTTTTGCCCTCAACCAATCATTGAGCATCTACCTAGGGTTTTGCACTGTAACACCCCCTATTTCCATGACATTTTAAAAACTTAAACACGTAAGGCAAGGTAACTAACAGGTATCATAAAATGTAAACAACAGCGGAAGTCTTAAATTAAAAACAGGAAAAACGGGAAGTGCTATGCCACATCCACCTCAAGTGGATGCACAGGCTAGTCTAACAAACGTACTATCCATGCTCATACAACCCATGGCACACAGGCCCAAAACACTATCTACACAGTCCAAGGGAGCTACACTACAACCAACAGCTAGCGCACTCGACATAGGCTACTCAAGACCTATAAAGCAACATAAAGAAAGGGGACGACGCCTAGTCAGCGAACATTGCTGGTAACCCATCAATACGCGTTAAGTAACATATATAGATAGTATAAATCAAAACCATTTTCGAAACGGAATACAGTATATATTAGTTCAAAAGTCATAAGAGAAGTCAACTGCAAAGACTCTATTTCACTCTCAAAAGAACAAGGGGAATCAACGTCCCAAGACAACATCAAGACAAGAACAACAACAGTTCAACTCAACACACAGCTCAAGATGTATTCTACTGATCACAAAGTAGAATCCATCAAGACAAAGACAACAACAGTTGTAACACCCCAGATTTTAGAAACTTTTAAAACTTATATAATAAAGGTAATCTCTTATTAAATCCCAAAACAGAGCATACTAATCATAAGTGTTTGGGGTGTTATGCCACATCTGAGCTGGAGAACTCAGATGCACAGGCTAAACTATCTAATTATCCTCAAACAACGTCATTACATCATTATGGCACGTAGGCCGAATGGGAAACAAACTATCTAAGCCTTGGGTCCTCTAACGCGCTCCGGAGATAATCATCTGTGCCTGAAAGCCAAATATATCTGTTCAGGGAATAATGCTGGTAACGCAGTCCAACGCGTTAAAATACAATATAGGTATATATATATATATATATATATATATATATATATATATATATATATATATATATATATATATATATATATATATATATATATATATATATATATATATATATATATATATATATATATATATGTGTGTTGGGAGCATTCAAAGGGAATACAATTAATTATTACTTAATTATTTCCTTGCCTATTTTTGTGGATCAATTGCAGACCTTGTCCGCACAACTTATTAATTGAGTGTACAGGGATGGTCTCTGCTGAATTGTAGTCCTACAATTATGGGTGATGAATGGTGGGCTGCTACACATGCATTATTATATAAAGGTGGTGTCCATTGTTGTTAAAAGTGCAATAGAAGCTGTCACAATACATACTGCAATTCGCAGGTTCCTTCTCAGTTCGAAAACAACAGCTTCCCAGTTAGAAATAGTTTCTGCCACCTTTATATATAATAGCCTGAGAGTTATGTTCTGTTTAGCCTGTCGGAAACATGCGATTTAACCCTGGTCGTAAATGTTTTTAAGGTAGTGTTTTAATACACGATACAGAACTCATCCTTACCCTCTTTTGTTCCAACCCACATATACACAGTGTTGAATTTTCCAACAATATATATACACAGTGTTTAATATATATATATATATATATATATATATATATATATATATATATATATATATATATATATATATATATATATATAGGAAAACCATTTTGAAGCAGGAAGATATACACTTAGGAGACTCTAGCTTTAAAACCAGGATTAGACTCGATAGATAGGGATAAGCACATTCAACAATGATAATCAATTATATAGAGACATTATCGTATATATATGTATCTAAGGTCACAGTCCGCTTTCATATCATTCACGTCATCATTCAATCAATATCCTTGTCACACAAGCACACTTTGGTGGCGCCACCGGACCAATCGCATGCCCCAAACATGAGGGTTAGCGCATATAGCACTAACACGGCCCCGCAACAACCTACCTCATACCGCAGCATAAAGGAATTGACCGCAGCCAAATGTATAGACCGTCGATAGTTTCAATGGCGGATCACACCCCTACACACCGCTGATGCGTTCAGTCAGTGGACTGTGATCCTCTTTTGGGGACTGCGATCCTACACACCGCTTGACGAGCTCAGTCGGTGGGTCGTAGCTGATCATAGCCCTACATACCGCCTGAAGGATTCATTCGATGGACTATGATCTTTGGGGACTACAACCCTACACACCGCTGGCACATACACTTGGTGGATCGCAGCCGACCATAGCCCTACACACCGCCTGACGAGCTCAGTCGGTGGACTATGGCCTTCCTCGTGGCTTGTAGCCCTACACACCGCCTGACGCGTCCAATCGGTGGACCATAGCACACGAGGCCCATGAGGTGGACCGCAGCCCAAAAGTGAACCTCTGACCGCAGCCAGGAATATGAACCGCAGCTCATGTAAAACGTTTGATCGCAACCAAATGGTGGACCGCAGCCCAAAAGTGTGTTTCTGGCAGCAGCTCAAGTATAACCAATTTGATCGCAACCAAATTGGGTATCATACACACATAACACATAGCAAACACATGCAACCCATATTAACACATTGGGAAAGGGGAGAAAACGTATAATGAAACCTATGCGTGGTCATCCACATACTAGGAATAATCCTGAGGGTTCATGCATATTTCACCTAGGTCAACGGGGTACCAATTCAACTAGCATGCAATACACGAGACTCTTTTATCCTACGAACGGTACCCGAAACATCAGACTAAACTTAGGCACAATAAACGGAGTCCGTTGGGACACCATGAGTGTCGGGGAACATCAAACTGGGAAGCCAAAGTCCCAAAGTAGGAAAAATCCAGCGGGTTGCCGGCGGATGGAGGGCCACCCGCCGGCGACGAGCCTCCGGGCAGCGGGTGCCCGGCGGGCAGTCGTTTGCCCGCCGGCTGCCCGCTGCGGCCAACGTCTATTCGGGCAGTGGGCAGGTGGCGGATCCCCCTACCCCCACCTACCCCCACTAGCTCCTTTTCAAAATATAAGTCCCGGGATCCTCCGTGGGACCCGAAACCATGCTTAGACACTTTTAAACGCAAACGACGACACCACGTAGATAATTAACGGATCAAAAGCAAGAATCACATAGAACACATCCTATCATGACTTCTAAATATAATCACCACCCGAACATGTGAATTGTCACCCAAATATACCAAGAATATCCCAATACGAAATTCACGATTCAACCTAGGGCTCTAATCACATTTAAATCACAAAATTTAGGCTTTATCTTTAAAATCAAGAACATCAAGATTTATCACGAATAACACACAATTATCAAGATTCAACCATAATCATCAAGATTATCAAGATCCACACATAAAATCATCTCATCAATTATCAAGATCATATCATCATCATAAACGATTTATCAAGACACAAGCATAGAGTGGAAGCCAAAGAAGGAGATTATAGCGAAGAAAATAGATTTTGTTGACACATGGGTTACCTCTTAGCCTTAATTAATCCTCCCTTGGCTATTAAGGTTCTTCCCTAAAATTTCAATCCGATTGATCTCTCTAGGCTTGGTGGTGGGGAACCCCTTGGGAATACTTTTGTGTAATGTGACTATGGTGGTAAGGGTTCTAATGCTTTCTAATCCCCTATTTATAGCATCAGGAATCCTAATCATAATCTGAATAGTAAATGCCTACTTTCTTCATTCCTAATAGATAATTAGGTCTAGGACTCCTAATTAGAATCTGATTAGTAAAAGGTTTACTCTCTTTATTCCTAATAGGCTTAAGACTCTAGTTTAGGCAAGGGTCCACGATCCATGGTGGACCACATTAATTAATTAAAGGGAATCCTAGCCAAATTAAATCCTTTTTAATTATTATTAACGGAATTAATTAAATAATTAATCCGGGGTTGAAGGCCGTAACACGGGGTGTTACACCCACCCCCCTTACAAGAAGCTTCGTCCTCGAAGCTTAGAAATCATTTTGGGGTAAAGAGCCCGAATTAGTATAGTAGTGCATAAAGCATGGTTGCAATAGGCGCTAGGCGCTAGTCGGGCGCCCGGACAGCGCCTAGCGCCTAGGGGGTTTAGGCGGCACCTAGGCGGAATCTAGGCGGCGCTAGGCGGTCGCCAAAAAAACAGTGGTAGACTTGCAGTTTGACAATTTTAATGAGGTTGTTTTCAACAGTTAATCAAATAACACATCCAAATAAATGAATTAATGATAATTCATATGTCATAACATCAAAACAATGGTTTTCAAAAAAAAAAACATTAAAACAATATTAAAAATTAAAAATACTTAAATATGAAACACTCAAATATTTCAATCATCCAGAGATTCAAAGTACCAAACTAGTCTACGAGTGTATATATGTCATATTATATATATGTATGCGCGCGCGCGCACACACACATATATATAATAAAAAAATAGGCCTAGCCGATCGGGTTAACTTGACCGAAATAGACGAGTTAACTCGACTAACTTAGACGCTAGGCGGCCAAATCGGCCGAGTTAGGCGCTAGGCGGACGCCTAGGCGGCCGGTAACCTAGGCGGGCGCCTAGGGGGGAAATCGCCACGGTCTAGAGGCGCCTAGCGCCTAGGCGGGCGCCTAGACCGATTTTTACAACCCTGGCATAAAGAAAATATTATATGGGAGATATATACATATGCACATATAAATTTACTGGGTTTAAGCTTAACTATTTTTCTAGCAAAAATGCATCAAATAATAAGATTATGAATATGCAACTCACATTATGTTAATTTTACGGGTGAATGATAACATAACATAGAAGTCTTACACACGACATGTTCATTGTGTAATTAATTTCTAATGATTTAACACATAGGATCACAAGTTGCACCGATCGTTTATTTATGTACCTAATTAAGAGGCAAATACCACGTGGGTGCAGATTCAGATAGTCAAATTATTATAATGCACATATATCACACAGGCGAGCCACATTTACGAATGGATGTAAACATTTAATATGTAGTGTAGCATTTCGTGAGCCAAAATGCCATATATATATACATATATACATATATATATATATATATATATATATATATATATATATATATATATATATATATATATATATATATATATTTAGGATCCCTACCTAATTATTGTGTTAAACAGGCTATACCCAATACTCACAGTTACAAAGTAATAAGCCTAACATGTATGATAATTAACTATTATGTTATATGTGGGACCTGCAAGTTGGCATGCCTATATGTATACAGTCGTGATTATGCTAAATATGCAACTCCTTAAGTCTATGGGCATAGAGTATGAAGATATGTGAACATATTTCAAGTCTTTAAATAATAACTAGTCCTACGGAAATCATAAAACACATGTATATATTATTCAACATGTTAAACTAGTGCATGATTAACAATTAAATTCATGTACTCAATGTCGTGACATAACCAAACAATTGTCATATAAATTCAGGAAGGTCATAAATCATATAACAATTATTCGAATAGCGAAAATCAGATTTTGAGGAAAAGGTTGTAAGTAGTTTAGGAGGAAGGCTCTTGCTTCTTATGTGGTAAATAAATTCCTGAGAGACAATAGAACTAGTATCTTTATTTTGCATATCATGGATAATGATGGATAATCACATAACAAGTATTGGCGCTTATATGCAGATTGCTTGTAATTAATAATATTACATATATGCATAGTGGGATGCCTTATAATACACAGTTTTGTCTAACATGCTTTGTATATATACATGAATGCGTGTAAGTGTGTGTTTTGACATAAACGTGCGAGCTATGTGCATTACATATGAAAATATAAATTTCCACCTACAGTTGGAACATGCAATTCGCATACAACTATTCCTTAATAATTACAAGTAAAATAGCATAGGTTCTCAAATACTAAAAGGTTTATCTTGAGAAATCTTGACAGAATTTGATCACGCAATTTACTTAGGAAAATTAGTTTTATCTTGGTGGTGAATAAATTTTAGGTAGGCATGAATCTTACCTCTAGAAGCCCAGAATACCTAAACAACTTAGGATTGAAGACCCTTGATTTCTAATTCTAAATCAATTGGTGACCTGATGATGAGGCTAAAGTTTTTAATTACTTAGGGAAGGTAGGGGTGGTAACAGGGAGGTCATGTGAGGGGGAAATGTAGAATTATGGCAATCTCAGGATTTGTGTGTATAAGAGTGATGTAATTTGTATGCAATGATATTTCAGGGTTAGGACACGCTAAGTGCAAACTCACAGATGCATATAAGATTATCATAGCTAGGGTACATGTGTATGGTTTTGAGGCTAGGGATATTATTGTATATAATATGATTGTAACAATTTATATGAATATGTATATATAAGGGAGGATGTTCTATAGGCTCACAAGTCTATATATGTCTATATATCTATAAGCATATATGGATGTACCGTACATGACGCAACCATGGAAGATTTAGGTTTAGGCAAGGTGACTAGGGTTAGGGTGTAATAATAATGAAAATAATAATAATATTAATAATAGTAATAATAATAATAATAATAATAATAATAATAATAATAATAATAATAATAATAATAATAATAATAATAATAATAATAATAATAATAATAATAATAATTTGCGTGTAAGTGTAGCATACAAACGTAATTGGGGTTTACTACATGCTTTAGGAACGTGTGTGTGTGTGTGTGTGTGTGTGTATATATATATATATATATATATATATATATATATATATATATATATATATATATATATAATAGAAGTTTAGGGGAATATATTTAGAATAGTAGTGATATACCTATTTATGTATAAATGTTTGTTTAGGGGGTCATTATCTTAGTGGTCAAGGGTTCTAAACAAGGCATTGGAGACTTGTGGTCTATTATGCAACATGGACCAAAGTCTAGAGGGATAGTTTTAAGATAGTTTGGGGATGCAATATAATTTTTCCAAGGATAATTTCTAGATGACCACTTGGTTTAGGTTCCTCGGGTTTCTCCTGGTCTCACTCAGATTGTCTTTCGGGTCAAAACTTAATACGCAATGTACCCGAGGATTTAGATTTCTAGAAGTAGAATTAGTCCCTATAATTTCTAACAAATCAATTAGGAAGATAATTCGACTTTCATGTTTAAGCATTAGATTGTTGTTCACATGTTAAACACATAAGAAGTATCAAGGAAGACACACAAATGCACGATGGATCAATAAAACGAGAAGTCAAGAAAACATACCGTACCAGTGGGCACGAGGTGGGCGGTCGACCGCCTGTCAAGTCCCCACTGGAACGTGGCAGTGGGCACGTGGTGGGTGGTCGACCTCCTGCCAAGGCCCCACTGGAACGTGACTGTGAAGAAGGGATCACTTCGGAAAAGTCCCGAGAATGCACAGATTTAAGTCCAAACAATTCCATGCTCATATGAACAATAAAAGGGATTTAAATGCATGGAAAATCTTAGGAAATCACATTATAATGATACTAACAAGGGACACGGGAGACATTCAATGAGATATCATAAGGATCACACACCCCATTCTCCCCCTTCTTAACTAAAGCTATGTTCCCACAATTTTCTCCATGCAAACTTATGTAAGTACTTATCAAGCTATTTAGCAAGTTAATTATCAAAGTAATTGGTCAATTATGATTAGGGAAAGTGAGCTATTATATGTCGAATAAAGTTACCAATTACAAGTTCCAAAGTATCAAATAACAGATATCCAAATAATGCACGTTTGATCAAATTGTTTAAGCAACAATGTGCAATTCCTGACTCGGTCTATAGACAAATCAATTAGGAACATAATCCAACTTTCATGTTTAAGCAACTAAAAAAGTATGGTATTTAAACAAAATCGATAGGTTATCAAGTTTTAGTATGTCAAAGTAGATTGAAAGTAATCAAAGAGTGATATGCAACAAGGCAGGTAATAGTATGCAAGGATGTCACAACTTTTAGGGCAAGCATAAGGAATGAAGAACAAGTATGTGAGAAAAAGCGATAAACTCACAATCTCACCGCGCTTCCTAAGATTCCTATATCCTAAGTTCCTAAACACATGAAGTTTAAGCATAACATTCTAAAGTTCAAGCCTAATGTCTTTAAAGTCTTATCCTAAAGGCATTGTCTTAGGGTCGAACTTAGGCTTTGATACAATCAGTAACACCCCAGATTTTGAAACTTTTAAAACTTATATAATAAAGGTAACCTCTTATTAAATCCCAAAACAGAGCATACTAATCATAAGTGTTTGGGGTGTTATGCCACATCTGAGCTGAAGAACTCATATGCACAGGCTAAACTATCTAATTATCCTTAAACAACGTAATTACATCATTATGGCACGCAGGCCGATGGGAAACTAACTATCTAAGCCTTGGGTCCTCTAGCGCGCTCCGGAGCTAATCATCTGTGCCTGAAAGCCAAATATATCTGTTCAGCAAATGATGCTGGTAACCCACTTCAACGCGTAAAAATACAATATATATATATATATATATATATATATATATATATATATATATATATATATATATATATATATATATATAGGAAAACCATTTTGAAGCAGGAAGATATACACTTAGGAGACTCTAGCTTTAAAACCAAAATTAGACTCGACAGATAGGGATAAGCACATTCAACAATGATAATCAATTATATAGAGACAACATCGTATATATATGTATCTAAGGTCACAGTCCGCTTTCATATCATTCACGTCATCATTCAATCAATATCCTTGTCACACAAGCACACTTTGGTGGCGCCACGGGACCAATCGCATGCCCCAAACATGAGGGTTAGCACATATAGCGCTAACACGGCCCCGCAGCACCCTACCTCATACCGCAGCATAAAGGAATTGACCGCAGCCAAATGTATAGATCGTCGATAGTTTTAATGGCGGATCACAGCCTTACACACCGCTGACTCGTTCAGTCGGTGGACTGTGATCCTCTTTTGGGGACTGCGACCCTACAAACCGCTTGACGAGCTCAGTTGGTGGGTCGTAGCTGATCATAGCCCTACACACCGCCTGAAGGATTCATTCGGTGGACTATGATCTTTGGGGACTACGACCCTACACACCGCTGGCACATACACTTGGTGGATCGCAGCTGACCATAGCTTTACACACCGCCTGACGAGCTCAGTCGGTGGACTATGGCTTTCCTCGTGGCTTGTAGCCCTACACACCGCCTGACGCGCCCAGTCGGTGGACCATAACACACGAGGTCCATGAGGTGGACCGCAGCCCAAAAGTGAATCTCTGACCGCAGCCAGGAATATGAACCGCAGCTCATGTAAAACGTTTGATCGCAACCAAACGGTGGACCGCAGCCCAAAAGTGTGTTTCTGACCGCAGCCAGCTTCTGAACCGCAGCTCAGGTATAACCAATTTGGTCGCAACCAAATTGGGGTATTATACACACATAACACATAGCACATGCAACCCATATTAACACATTGGGAAATGGGAGAAAACGTATAATGAAACCTATGCGTGGTCATCCACATACTAGGAATAATCCTAAGGGTTCATGCATCTTTCACCTAGGTCAACGGGGTACCAATTCAACTAGCATGCAATACACGAGACTCTTTTATCCTACGAACGGTACCCGAAACATCAGACTAAACTTAGGCACGATAAACGGAGTCCGTTGAGACACTACGAGGGTAGGGGAACATCAAACAGGGAAGCCAAAGTCCCAAAGTGGGAAAAATCCAGCGGGTGGCCGGCAGGTGGATGGCCACCCGCCGGCGACGAGCCTCCAGGCAGCGGGTGCCCGACGGGCAGCCGTCTTCCCGCCGGCTACCCGCTGCCGGCGACGTCTATTCGGGCAGCGGGTAGGTGGCGGGTCCCCCTACCCTCACCTACCCCCCATTGACTCCTTCTCAAAATATAAGTCCTGGGATCCTCCGTGGAACCCGAAACCATGCTTAGACACTTTTAAATGCAAACGACGACACCACGTAGAGACAATTAACGAATCAAAAGCAAGAATCACATAGAACACATCCTATCATGACTTCTAAACATAATCACCACCCGAACATGTGAATTGCCACCCAAATATACCAAGAATATCCCAATACGAAATTCACGATTCAACCTAGGGCTCTAATCACATTTAAATCACAAAATTTAGGCTTTATCTTTAAAATAAAAAACATCAAGATTTATCACGAATAACACACAATTATCAAGATTCTCCCATAACCATCAAGATTATCAAGATCCACACATAAAATCATCTCATCAATTATCAAGATCATATCATCATCATCATAAACGATTTATCAAGACACAAGCATAGAGAGGAAGCCAAAGAAGGAGATTATAGCGAAGAAAATAGATTTTATTGAGACATGGGTTACCTCTTAGCCTTAATTAATCCTCCCTTGGCTATTAAGGTTCTTCCCTAAAATTTCCATCCGATTGATCTCCCTAGGCTTGGTGGTGGGGAACCCCTTGGGAATACTTTTGTGTAATGTGACTATGGTGGTAAGGGTTCTAATGCTTTCTAATCCCCTATTTATAGCATCAGGAATCCTAATCATAATCTGAATAGTAAAGGCCTACTTTCTTCATTCTTAATAGATAATTAGGCCTAGGGCTCCTAATTAGAATCTGATTAGTAAAACGTTTACTCTCTTTATTCCTAATAGGCTTAAGACTCTAGCTTAGGCAAGGGACCACGATCCATGGTGGACCACATTAATTAATTAAAGGTAATCCTAGCCAAATTAAATCCTTTTTAATTATAATTAACGGAATTAATTAAATAATTAATCCGGGGTTGAATGCCGTAACACGGTGTGTTACACTCTCCCCCCCTTACAAGAAGCTTCGTCCCCGAAGCTTAGAAATCATTTTGGGGTAAAGAGCCCGAATTAGTATAGTAGTGCATAAAGAAAATATTATATGGGAGATATATACATATGCACATATGTATATACTGGGTTTAAGATTAACTATTGTGCTAGCAAAAATGCATCAAATAATAAGATTATGAATATGCAACTCACATTATGTTAATTTTACGGGTGAATGATAACATAACATAGAAGTCTTACACACGGCATGTTCATTGTGTAATTAATTTATAATAATTTAACACATAGGATCACAAGTTGCACCGATCGTTTATTTATGTACCTAATTAAGAGGCAAATACCACGTGGGTGCAGATTCGGATAGTCAAATTATTATAAAGCACATATGCACATATATCACACAGGCGAGCCACATTTACGAATGGATGTAAACATTTAATATGTAGTGTAGCATGTCGTTAGCCAAAATGCCATATATATATATATATATATATATATATATATATATATATATATATATATATATATATATATATATATATATATATATATATATATATATATATATATATATATGATCCCTACCTAATTATTGTGTTAAACAGGCTATACCCAATACTCACAGTTACAAAGTAACAAGCCTAACATGTATGATAATTAACTATTATGTTATATGTGGGACCTGCAAGTTGGCGTGCCTATATGTATACAGTCGTGATTATGCTAAATATGCAACTCAAGACTCATCATGGTCATACGAATCACAAAGTTGAACACTTATCACGATTCAAGACGCCAAATCCTACATGGATTCTTATCATACCGTTCTAGACGTACGAAACATTAAGAAGACACTCAAATAGCCCTACAAAAAAACATCGGGAGGTCATAACATCAATTACCGAGTCAAAAGAATCACAGGGAATAAATTCCGACCAACACTAAAGTTGTACTCCGTGGGTGTGGCCACGGGTGGACCTCCACATGTGGTTCCGCCCGCGGGAACCACACCCACAACCCTTCGTTCCCCGCGGGTGGGGCGGCGGGTGGTTCCCTGCCCGCCGTTCCGCCCGCGGGTACCAACCTGTGTCCAAAATAATCCCTTTGGGGATTTTCACCAACAAGTCCAAAACACCCAAAATCTCACAAAATACAACATTATGACTTGAATCCAAGAAATAGCCAAGCAATGGCATACAAAAACCCTAATAAAAAGCTCTAGATATGCATTACCACAAGACAATGCATCAAATCTCACATTTCATAACAAAAATCACAAGTAGAAGTCAAGAAATCATCATATAGGTAAGAAAATAGATTTTGTAAAGCATGGGTTACCTTTGTAGCCTAATTCTTCACTTTTCACACCCTTAAAAGCTTCTCTTAAAGATCTCCTTCAACTCCAACTTCATAAACACACCAAAAGACAACAAAGATTCTATCTTTAGAAAAAGACACCTAAAAAGATACTAAAAACACCATGAGATCACGGATTTTACCCTCCCCTATGCTCAAGCTTAAGAAAGTATGAATCTTGGGGACCAACTTGTAGAATCTAGGATTGCCCAAAACTTGGCTTGAAGAAGAAGCTATCAAGTTTCTAGAGAGAAGGTGGAGCTTTTGTGTTTAGGGTGTTAGGGAAATGAAATGAAGGATGATGCTAGGTTAGCTTGGGGCACAAACATAAGGTAAAAAGACTTCTTTGTCCTTACTAAAGTTGGAAGAATAAGGAGATAAGGGAACAACTCATAAGGCATAGAGTACAACTCTTTGACTTGGATTGACTAGTCAATTTCTAGTCCTCCGACTATTGAATTGTCAGGACTCAGGACTTTAGGAATAAATTACCAAATAAACTAGGATTAATTATCTAATTAATCCTTAAATAGATTTTGGATTTACGGGGTGTCACATGCACCCTATTTATACTCCACTATTCTCATTGTTTCTCCTGATCCCATCCTTGCCTCTCTAAGCTTTGGTAGAAGAAGAAAACTTACAGTAAGCATTCCAACCACATTCTCATCCATCCATTCCTTCATCTTTCCTATAGGTTTCCATCTTCCTTGCTTCCAATCTCTGAGTTACTCCTTAAGTTTGGTTTGTGTGGTTTGTTTGGGGAGTTTAGGTGTTGAAGGAAGTGTTGTCTAAGTGGAGAAGAAGGAGTAGAACCACACAGGATGAGGAACAAACAAAGGTATAACCCCATGGACTCCCTTTAAGTTTATCAGACTATGTGAAGTCTAAATAGTAGATGAAATGTTAGAAATGCTAGTTTATTGTTGTGTTTGAGCTATTAAGTGATCTATTGTTGATCTATGATGTGTTGTTGAGGATTTGAGAGTGTTAGATTGCTTGAAATTGCTTTATAGGTGAAGAAGAAACCATCTGGTGCACACTGTCTGTGCACCAGACAAGTTCACGGGACTAACCAACGGCCGTAGGCAGGGGCCATTGGCAAGCCCCGTGGAGAGGCGGCCTTAGGGCACGGCCCATGGCTAGGGCCGTGATCCTGAGCTGTTGCGTGGCGGAGCCAAGTGGCGGGCCTCCTCAAGCCCCGCCGCAAGCTCCGGCAGGCCAAACCAGTGTAGTGGCCGGACCCTTTGTGGCTCAGCTACGTGTCGTTCGGACCGGGACTCGCGGGCCCATGAGGCTCGGACACCCGGGATCGTCACGATGCACTAGTAGAATTTGACTTCGTTGATTTTGGAGTTGAAATGAGTATTTTGCAGTAGGAATTGTGAAGTTGTATGCTATAGAGTAATTTGTGTATATTTACAGAGAATGAACTTGTGAAGTATCTTAGACTTAGCTAATTGAATGAAAAACATGATCAATATTTGGTAAGTTTTTCTAGATAAGCATGCCTAAATGCCTATTATGACTTGTTGAGATTTCCTGCCAAGGTTTAGAAATGTTGAAGTGTTCAGAGCATGATTTTGCTTGATTCCTAGCTTACAGTGAATGAGTTCATGTTGAGTATTTTGAATTCAAGTGCATGTCCAATACTTGCTAAGTGTTTGTCAAGGTGAATTGCTAAGTAATGAGTTTTAAGCATGATTATACACTTGTTTGAGAATTCACAATGGAAGGGGAATTGGAGCATTTCTTACCGTAAAGTTCATATTTGAGCATATCATGATTTAAAGTGCATAAGTGGCTTAATGTAAGCCTAAGAGTCCTTTCAAAAACTTATATCTATTTTGGGAAATCATTATCTAGTTGCATTGAGAAGTTGCATGACATTTGATTTCTAATTTGTAAGAAAAGAGAAGTTGATGAGAAACCATGTGCATAAGTTTTTGCATAAGTTAAGTTGTTGCATGAGATTGAATTGCATGAGTTATATTTATATGTATCTAGTGTGAGTAATCCGAGGTTTTGGAGGTCGTTAGGACTATGTTCTTTCGGAAGAAAAGAGAAAGTAAAGAAAGAAATGGACATTGTGATCCGATATGAAGTAACGAGGTCGATATTCCCGAGTTACTAGGTTGGAGACTTCCCGCCGGGCTTGGAATCCTGGTTAGGGGGTGTGCACACTAAAAGTACGATACCTGATTCCACAGAGAAAACAAGCAAGAAAGAAAGATTAAGAACCAAAAGAGTGGTTATGTGGGCGAGTTGAGTATTAAGCCGGCTAGACTGCCGAGTCTGTATAGGTCTTTTCACGAGTCATGAAGGTCCTACCTCCCCCACGAGTTAGACATTCCGTTGATATGGATGTGGCGGATGCACGAGATTGCACCGTACGCTAGGGCTTCGCTGTGGCGGAGTACCTGCCTCACACAAGAAGAGAAAAGTGAGTCAAGGTGACTCAAAGAAAGAAAGAAAGAAAGCGAGTCAAGAGATTCAAGAGATTCAAGAGAAAGAAGAGAAAAGCGAGTCAATGTGACACAAAGAAAGAAAGAAAGAAACAAAGAAAGAAAGAAAGAAAGAAAGAAAGAAAGAAAGCGAGTCAAGAGACTCAAGAGAAAGGAAAGAGAAGCGAGTCTACGTGACTCAGCAGAAACCTCTACAGAAAAAGTATTTCTTTTTAAGAGTGAGAGTGTATATGTATATCTATCTATACCTACACTAAAGCATCATGTTCATCTTATTGCCTGGTTAAATGATTTGCACGTGTTACATGAAAGTAGGATAAAAAGCATGACATTATATTGTCTTACATTCGTATTTGATAGCATGAGATTACTTATTGAATTATATGATAGCATGAGATTGCTTATTGAGTTATATGATAGCATGAAATTGCTTATTGAGTTATATGATAGCATGAAATTGCTTATTGAGTTATATGATAGCATGAGATTATTTATTGAGTTATATGATAACATGAGATTGCTTGTTGAGTTATTTGATAGCATGAGATTACTTATTGAGTTATATGATAACATGAGATTGCTTGTTGAGTTATTTGATATCATGAGATTGCTTATTGAGTTATATGATAGCATGAGATTGCTTGTTGAGTTATTTGATAGCATGAGATTGCTTATTGAGTTGTATGATAGTACGAGATTGCTTATTGTTAACATAAATGTTAGCATGAGATTGCTTGTTAAAGCTTAAGTATATTGTTAACTATCAATTTGAGTATGATTACTGTATATCGCCATGATAAGATAAGTATGTGAAAGCATGAGATTGTTGATGAGCTAAATGTTTGAGAAAGTATGCCTATATGATAATTAGGTTGTAAGCATATATAAACCATGTTGAGCATGTTGCTTAAGTGATTGAGAATACTTGATCTAACTGAGTGAAACAAATGTTTTCCAAAAGTATATATTGTAGTATTTTACAGGGTTGAGTGGCGTTATACTTAGCTTCGTGCTAATGGGTTGTTTTCTACTTGTTGTTTGTTAACCCTTTTCAGGTAGGCCCAGTGTTTGAGCATGCACGAGCTAGTTTAGGGCGTAGTTTTTGAGTTGTTAGATTCTAGTGTAGAATCTTTTGAACTTGGATGTTGAGATACTACTAAACCTTTTGTTGGTGTTGAACACCGGGGCTTTGTTCCCCAAGTTTGGTTGTAGTTTATTTTTGAGCTAGACTCTAGTCACTACAAACAAACGCGAAAATAGCGACGGACCGATACCGTCGCTAAATAGGAGAAATCAGTCGCTAAAGTGATTAGCGATGGATTAGCGACGGAATCTGTCCGTCGCTAAAAAGCGTGTCGCTAGATCTTAGCGACACAAGTTAATTCCGTCGCTAAAGTTAACGACGGAAATTTCCGTCGCTAAACGAAAACAATCCGTCGTTATTTTCCTCTACGCGACGATTTAATGACGAAATTTGCAAGGGAATAGCGACGGAATTTTCCGTCGCTAATTTGTTTGTTATTTATACATGAATGCCATTTAGCTACGGAATTTTCTGTCACTAAATTTTTAATTTTTTTTTTTAAATATGCCCACTAATTATTATCCCATACATGTATTAAACCTATAATATAGTACTTTAAAAATATAATTGCAAATATATTATATTAAAAAATTCAAACTCAATTAACAACAAAAGTATAACATTGTACATTGTTACATCGCTAGAAACGCTATCAAATTTATTAATACACACATCAATTTGGTATTCGCAAAATTTTCTTGTAGAGTAGTTACATTGCAAAATCGTTTTCAAGTAAACAAGCAAAAGCTATTCAACCTAGGAAAACACTCTTTTAATAAGTCTTTGTAATGAGCCACCCATTCTTGCACCAACTGCTTCTGCCAAATATGTTGCTTGCAGTAGTTGAAAATTCTTTCTTAAATCAAACGTTCAGAATGGGGAATCTTGTCAAAATCGCTTTAGGAGCACATGCAGAAAGATTCAAAGAAAAGGAAATTAAACCAAAATTGATCACAAAATAAAATACCACTATTTTTACCTCCTGTGTAATCTTCCTCGGGTCAAAAGCATCATTTATTCGATCATTCAAGAACACCCATTTATCATGAAAATCTGTAATAAGAAGAATGAGTACAAAGTTAAAATTTTAAAAAACCAATTTAATACAAGGTGACACCAGCAACCAAGATATGTCCATTTGCATACAGTAGTGCACAGGCTCCTAGTATCATATCCTGTTGCTCAATGAAATTGATGAATGGTAACATTTTCACCTGTATGATAGCCAATCACTCAAATCCATCCACCAAAATGCCATAGACCAAGATTCTTGCAAGTTTTCCTTAACCCACAAAAGCTTAATTACACACATAAAAAAAAAAAAAAAAAAAAAAAAAGAAAGCAGCTACATGTTATTCAACAAAGATATTTTGTTCAAGCAAGTGAAAGTAATTTCACTCAGTTATCTAGCAATAGAAAACAAAGTGTATAAGATGGCAAGGAGAAGGAATCGTATCCATAATTAAGGTAAACTAGTCAGTTTCTCATATTCATCTAAACTAGAGAAGAAAAAAAAGGAAAATGAAACCACAAAGAGTATTATCATCACAGCCTCCAGGCTTTATTTTATTTATTTATTTATTATTTATTTTGAGGGAAAATGAAGGATGAGTTGCTCACTAGCTCAGTAAGAGTTTGCAACAATTACCATCAGTAGTAACAGCAATAGAAGCACTTGCAGTAAGGAAGAAATCATTGGCTTAGCAAAGCAGGCAAACCAACTCTCTACTCTGAAATCTCATTTAGTTTCCTCTAAGGTGAACCCTTTGCAATTCCATTTTCTTTCTGCCCCCATTTCCTACCCATCTAAACACAGCATAAGAATACATAGAAATTGCCAGTTCCCACAGTTTAAAAAAAAAAAAAAAGTGTTGTTGCATCTGCACAAATGTTGTAGTCACAAGCCTACTAGAGAAGAGCAACCGCCCTTTCAAAACAATCTTATCTCATTCTTTGAGCAAAAAATTTAAAGAAAACCTCAAGTGTTTGTTTATGTTTCTCATTCAATGGAGAAAGAAGTTGGACAGGGAATTCTTACCAGATGGTTGGGTTGTTCTTTTGAGACATTTCAACAAACACTCATTGTGCACCACAAACTCATGTTAAGTAAGTAGTTTGCTATCGACATTCTCTAACAATATTAACACTTAAAATTTCTCAAAATTATGGCAATTCCTATACAACAACAAGAAGAGTACATCCATACTTACAATCCTAATAACGTAAATATGAAAAAATAAAAAAATAAAAAAATATGTACCTGAAGGAAATGCAAAGCCGAAGCTGGAGATGCCGCGCCGCTGGAGGGAGGTCGTCGCTGGTCTTCTCACGCTGATACGCTGGTCTGCGTCACCGCTGGAGGTCGCTACTGGTCTGCTCACGCAGCTACGATGTCTCCCATGCAAATTCTTCGTAGACGTCTCCCTTCGTCGTCACGTCGCTGCTCAACCTCGTTATCATCGGAGCTGCTCTCTGCGATGGTTGACATCGCAGCTACAGGTCACTACCAGTTTGCTCACGCCTTGCCAACGTCGACGCTACACCTTCATCGTAACTGCCATTGCTCGAACTCTCAAGAGATGGAGAGGGCAAGGATATGGTTAGGGCAAATAAAATGTTGAGGGTTGCTGAAATAGCGTTATTTTATTTTTTTTTTCATATTAAGATTAAAGTTAGAGACGGATCATCAGTCGCTAATATATTAAAAAAATTATGGCCTAATATAAAATAACGACGGAATCGTGATTCCGTCGCTAGATTTAGCGACGGATTCAATAATCTGTCGCTAAACAATACCAAATAAAATTATTATAAATTTTGGAATCGGTTCGTGAAAAATCCATCGCTATATTTTTGCGCTAAATTTTGCTACTAAAAGTAACTACGTAGTTAATGACGGAAAATTTCCGTCGCAATATCCATCGCAAATTCATCGCTAATCCGTTGCTAAATGCCTATTTAAAACAAAATTTAAAATCCGTAGCTATTTGGTCGCTATTTTGTCGCTACTTTAGCAACGGAAAAAATCCGTCGCTAAATCCGTCACTATATAGACATTTTTTTGTAGTGAGTTACATTCCTTTTGTAGCCTGTGCAGTCACCGTGGGTGGTGACTGTGGCGGTGACACCTCTTAAAGTTGTTTAGTAAGTTTAATACGCTTGTTTAGTATCCCTTTCTATGCTAAGTTTTGTTAGTAAGGTTTAAGAAAAGTGGGGTGTTACACTTCCCATCACAAGTATATCATCAACATAGACCAAAAAATACACATATGCAGAGTCCTGTGAGTTTTAGAATAGAGACATATCCGTTTTTTATGCTTGAAACCAATAGGTAGTAAAAACGTATGTAAACTATTAAACCAAGCTCGATGAGCATGTCTTAAGACATACAAAGAACGCTTAAGCAAGAAAACATGATTGGGATATTAAGCATCAATATAACCAGGTGGCTGCTTCATATAAACCGTTTCATACAGATTTCCATTTAAGAAAGCATTATGAACATCAAGTTTCCTGATAACCTAACCAGAAGATAAAACCAAGGAAAGAAGCAACCTGACAGTAGTGAGTTTTACCACATGGCTAAACGTATCAAAGAAATCATGTCTAGGCACCTGGTTGAATCCTTTTGCTACTAATCTTGCCTTGTGTCTCTCAATAGAACCATATGCCTTTCGTTTAGTGCGGAATACCCACTTACATCCGATAACATTCATATCTGCCCAGAGGGTACAAGACACCACGTTTGATTATGTAGAAGAGCATTGAATTCCTGGTCCATAGCCTCATGCCACTCTGGATATTTTATTTCCTGAGTGTAACAAGTAGGATCTGGGGGGACAAACCTGAGCACTCAAAGCTGTGGGTGGTGTACTAGTGCCTGAGATCGACTACGAGTGACCATAGTGTGTGTGCGAGTGGTAGATTTTACTGTCTTTCCTCGCAGACGCCCCTTGGGTCGAGTGGAGACAGTAGCTAATGTGTCAATTTGCTGCACAGTAGTACTCGCAGGCTGATCTGACGGGAGTACGCCCGCGGGAAGGTCCCGCGCGGTACCCGCAGGCTGACCTGGCGGGAGTGTGCCTCTAGCGGGAAGGTCCCGCGCAGTACCCGTAGGCTGGTCTGGCAGGAGCTTCCCTGCTGCTAGTTCTTCTTGCGGAGGCACCGACAGAGTATGCTGTAGTATCGATTCCGCCCATAGAGTGCTCTAAGGAGCCTCTGGTGTCTGCAAAACATTCTTAGTGGCAAAGGAAAAAATAGCCTCATCAAACCGCACATGTCTGCACACATAAATCTTATTAGTCTGTAAGTCAATGCACCTATAACCTATGAATGACTTAGGATAACCTAGAAAGACACACGCAGAAGACCTGTAGGACATTTTATGACGATTGTATGGCCATAAGTAGGGATAAAATAAACACTCGAAGACACGAAGAAAAGAGTAGGATGTAGGGGATTTATGCAGGAGTAAGTGAGGACTGGAGTTATTTAACACAGTAGATGGCATCTTGTTAATTAAATACACAGCAGTCTCAAAAGAAAAATCCCAGAATTTATATGGAGCAGAGGCACGAGCCATGAGGGTTAGACTTGTTTCAACTATGTGTCAATGTTTTGTTTCGACACGATCATTTTGTTCATGAGTGTAGGCACAAGACTGCCTATGAGTGATTCCTAACTGGACAAAGGAATGGTGCAATTTTTTGTATTCAGCTCCTAGGTCAGATTGAATGGATTTAATTTTTCTATTGAAGGAATGCTCAACCATAGTACAAAATTTTTCAAAGATGGTATAAAGTTCAGATTTTTATTTCATGGGATAGTACCAAGTGTAACGGGAGTGATCATCCACGAAAATAACAAAATAACGATAGCCATCAGTGGACAATAAAGGAGCTGGACCCCAAATATCTGTGTATATTAAATCAAGAATATTTGAACTAGATGACTCAACACGTGACAGTGGGAATTAGGCAAATTTCTCTAACTGAACGCATTACATAGACCCGAATTACAGCGAAAAGAATTACTAGACCTACTAACCGAACAAGACTGAAGAATACGATGTAAGACTCGATGATGTAGACGTCCTAAGCGATCATGCCACACTGACTCGAATGCGCAAGCGGAAAGAAAAGCTGAAGGACACGAACTAGTGATAGGAAGCTTGTATAGACCCCTAGAGCTATTGCCCCGTAGTAGAATTTCCTTGGAATTGATATCCTTCACAAAAAAAAAAAAAAAAAAAAAAAAAAGAATGGTGAAACTCAAAGAACACTTTATTATCTGAAGCAAAATTTTGAACAGATAATAAAGATGTAGACAAACTGGGAACATGAAAGATATTTGACAATTGAAAAGACCTAGATGGGGTATTAAAGGAAGCATGACCAACATGACTAATAAATAAACCCTTACCGTCACTGACACGCAAGGTGTCATTACTAACATATTCCTTCGAGTTAGATAAGGCAGCAATATCTGGGGTCACATGGTTAGTTGCACTAGTGTCCGGGATCCACAGTTGAGTACTACCAATGTCCAGGCCATTATTCTGATAGTTAAATTGTCTTGAGCGGGAGGATCATAGCAATTATAACATTCAACCGCCTGATCATGACCAGTGCGCCTGCAAATCTAGCACGTAACCTGATTCCCTCTACCGCCGTTGCCGCAACCACGACCCCCACGGCCACGACCGCCTTGTTTCCGACCACCGCCACCACGCTGGTTGCCACCTCAATTCTAGTTCCCTCGACCAGACCTGCCGCCGCCACGCTGAGTCATAACGGCTGCCGGTGAACCACCACCGCCGCCCGACATAAACTCCTCCACGCCAAGAAGATCGGCGAGTTCCTAGAGTGTTATGGGTTGGCCGCGAACATTAAGGGAAAACGTGAGACCCCAGAATTCAGATCGTAATAACCCTCTAAGGACGTAGAGATTCTGTTCCTCGAGAGAGATTGATCAACTGATGAGGGCAAGCTCTTCAACCAAAACTCTTGCTTTGTCGATGTAGTCAATGACGGATGCATCGCCCTGATGCAACGACTGCAGCTGGTTGAGAAGATTCATGGCGCGTGATCGAGTCAACGAAGCAAGAGAGGCCGCCCATACCGTTCGGCTAGTACGATGCCCGATGGTCAATGGCATCGCCTCGTCGGACAACGAGGACATTAGCATGGACAAGAATGCTTGGTCCTACCGCACCCAAGCCAGATGAGCAGGATTTGGTTGCGCCTGTGTATCCTCTTCGCCGGAAAGAAAAGCCGACGGACATGGGTTTGTGCCATCAACAAACCCCAACAAATCATGACCATCAAGTAAGGGAACAACCTGGGCTTCCCAAAATAGAAAGTTCTTGTAGGTCAATTTGATATTGATAAAGTGGTGTGCGGTGGACAAAGAAGTCACGGTCGATGTGACCGAAGAGATCCCAATATTAGAGACGGTACGTTCCGAAGAGTCAACAGATCCGTAAGCCATTAGGAAAGAAACCCTAGCTTAAACTGATACCAGATGAGAACTGATAGAATTGTATTGAATGAATGTAATTACAACCGTACAGATTGGGGGAATATATATACGAGAGAATAATACGAAGACAAGGATAGAGAGTCATAATGTGACTCAAATACAAAGAGTCCTATTACTAGTCCTAATAATTTCTACCCCTATATTACGCATACCTTAGCGGCTTGGCATAAAGGTAAACCCAAAAGAGAAAGGGTAAAATCTCAAAATATCTATATGACCAATTAAGTTTTTGTGGAATGTCAAAACCTCAAAACAATTCCTAAAAGATCCCTCTCCTAACCCTTAGCTTTTGGCTCACACTTTGAACTAGGGGTGGTAAATTCGGTTCGATTTTTCCGAATCAAATCGAGCTGAACCGCACTAGTAATATACTGAAAAATCGAACGGTAATGAATTCTTGTATACTGAACGGTTCAGTTAAAAACCGATTTGATCCGAACTGAACCGAACCGAATACTGTTTGTTTGTTTTAATAATAATAATAATAATAATAATAATAATAATAATAATAATAATAATAATAATAATAATAATAATAATAATAATAATAATAATAAAAGTAAATCCATGTCTCTTGATGCATGCTCCGTCGTTCAGTTCCTATTCTCATTGGTATCTCAAATTTGTTATTGTGAAAAGAGTCAAATAAGCCCTCGAACTTTAGCTAAAAAGTCAATTAGCCCCTTTAACTTTTTAAAGGTGCAATTACACCCATGAACAATTCATTTTGATGCAATGAAGCCCAAATACTGGTAACTGACTTGCTATCACAAGCCAATGGAGATCCGACCACCTTCCAGCGTTAATTTCAAGCAAAAATGTGACCGACGACCATAGTGGTCGCCTTCTCGCCAGAGAAGGTGACCCAGTGGTTTCCTTCTCTGTGAGCGGCGACCGGCCCATTTGCCGGTCGCCGGTCACTTTTTTGCGTGAAAAATATCGCCGGAAAGTGGTCGGATCTTCAATGACCTATGGTAGCAGGTCATTTACCAATCGTTACACCCTGCACCACGGTGCATAGTGCACTGTGCGCCCCGCGCCTCCCAAAACGACGTCGTTTTGGGAGGCGCGATAGTAAGTTGACATGATTATGTATATTTGTTTATACAATTAAATATATTTTTTATTATGTACTTTTTTTATACAATTATGTAAATTTTTTTTATACAATTATGTACATCCGAATTAGGAAATTTTTGTGTATTATGTTAAGAGTTGATGTGTATTATGTTAAAAGTTTATGTTTATTATGTATTATGTTAGATTATGTGTATTATGTTTTAAAAAAGAGTATGTGTATTTTGTTATATAATTATGTACATTCATGTATACAATTATGTGTATTCTAGTATAACATTATGTACATTTTTGAACATGAATTTTTTTTTTAAAGGAAAATTAACTGCCAAACACTAGGTAGCGAAATTTCAAAAAAAAAAAAAAAAAAATTGAAACGACGTCGTTTTGCATATGGGCGCACATGTAACGCGCGCCGTGGTGCCGGATATAAATTGCCGGTCATTTACCTGTATTTGGGCTTCATTGCATCAAAATGCATTGTTCATGAGTGTAATTGCACCTTGAAAAAGTTGAAGGGGTTAATTGACTTTTTAGCTAAAGTTCGAGGGCCTATTTGGCCCTTTTTCATTTTTTATTTGATTTTTTTATGGCATGTTCTCTACTGGCAAATTATATTATGCATCGCGGTGCATAATCGATTATGCACCGCGCGTCTTTTTTTAAAATGAAAATTAACAGTGTTTATTTTCGCCGTTTCGCACCTTTTTGCAAAAAGTAACTCTGTTATTCAGTGTCATTTTGTATACACTGCAGTTTTAGTTGAACACAACTACAGTTTCATTTCGATATAACTATAGTTTCATTCGATATTTATAGACTCAAATATGTGAAAATGTTATTTAATTTTATTTTATATACACTATAGTTTTATTAAAACACAACTACATGATTATTTTGATATAATTACAGCTTCATTGTACAATATACACTCAAATATGTGAAATGTTATTCAGTTTCAGTTTATATACACTGCAGTTTCATTTCACTATAACTACAGTATCATTTTGATATAACTGCAGTGTCGGTTTGGATATACTGTAGTGTCAGTTGGTGTTTAATATACCAAACAAACGGACTCCGTTAACTCTAACGGCGGATCGTTTCTTTACTTAAAGAAACGGCGCCGTATATGGGCTGCGGTGCATAATCGATTATGCACCATGGTCTATAATATAACAACTGTTCTCTACTTTACACTTTTGTTGTTTGCCGCAATTGTTTTTTTTTTTATCTCATAACTAGTTTTTTACGCGCATTGCGCGATTGGGATAATGCCCAATGTTTTTTTTTTTTTTTTTAAATAAGTACTTTAATGTATATCAAGGCAAGATTATATTGGAATTGTTCATGCATAGATAATTTAATGTTAAATTTGCGTATTTAAATAGGCAACTCTAAGTTTATAAATACAAGATAATATAGTCAAGATTGATTATAATTGTCAATAAAATAATTGTATAGGTATGGTTGAAACCAAATACGGAACATAAGGGGAAGCAAATAAAAACTAGGGCATAAAATATTAAATATATACTAATATTGAAGAGCTAACTGCTGATTGCCAAACAAGGACATTGCGAGAGAGTTTCCCACTTCAATTTATTGTGTGATTTGAATACTCGTTTTTTAAATAAATCCACCAAGTAATTAATATGATTAGGTTAATTATATTTTTTATTTTTTTATTTTTTAAAACTATTATTATTATTATTATTATTATTATTATTTTATATATATATATATATATATATATATATATATATATATATATATATATATATATATATATATATATATATATATATATATATATATATATACTAGTTTTTTACACGCATTGCGCGATTGGGATAATGCCCAATTTTTTTTTTTTTAAATAAGTACTTTAAAGTATATTAAGGCAAGATTATATTGAAATTGTTCATGCATAGATAATTGAAGGTTGAATTGCGTATTTAAATAGGTAATTCTTCTCGCAAAGGTTGAGTCCCCAACCCCAAGGGCCCCCCACACTCCGACCCGACAGAGCATTGTGGGAAGTTGTAAATCACGGTGACTCAATGGTTCAGCAGACAGGACCAAATGCCGGTGCGAACAAGGAATCTACCCACTTTTGACATAATTCCCGCACTGCCGCCGCGAGGTTCAAACCTTGGTCTCTTTTCCCAAATACTGCCCACTAAACCATTGAGCTAAGCCCATGCGGGTTAAATAGGTAATTCTAAGTTTACAAATGCAAGATAATATAGTCAAGATTGATTATAATTGTCAACAAAATAATTGTATAGGTATGGTTGAAACCAAATACGGGACATAAGGGAGAACAAATAAAAATTAGGGCATAAAATATTAAATATATACTAATATTGTTTGAGGAGATTTCGACATTAGGATTTGTGGTTAAGTTCTATTAAGACTTTAATATTAGAATTAGATTAATGGTGTAATTATAATTCTATATTAGACGTTAATATTAGAATTAGACTAACGGTGAATTAACGGTATTTAACGGAAAAGTTAAATGGATAATCATATAATTAAGGATAAATTAGAAAAACATTAAAAAAAAATTAAAACCTGAACAATTTGAACCATTCATTTGATTTAATAATTTGACCGTACCCAATGTTAATAATTAAATAAATTCGTTGGTCAAATCCGCTAATATAATCCGCTAACTACTGATTGTCAAACAAGGACATTGCAAGGTAGTTCTCACTTCAATTTGTTGTGTGATTTGAATACTCTCTTTGTCACAAAATCTCTCAAGTAGTTAATATGGTTGGCTTTATTAATTATATATTTTTTTAATTTTTTCATGGTATTAATAAAATACTTGGTAAATAAATATATAGCATTATTTTGTATTATAACTTTGATATTTAATTAGAAAAATAGTGCACAAAAAAGATAATAGACAATGTAGTGAATATAATCAATTGATGAATTTGAATGTAAAAATTTTTACATTTGAGAAAAATAAAGACAATATAACTAATAATGAAAATATTTCTCTTAATTAATTTATTGATAATGAATAATTTTTTTTCACTGAATTAAGACATTGTAAGGACAATGTAGCGAATATAATCAATTAATAAATTTGAATATAAAGAATTTTTATATTGTAGAAAAATAAAGACAATATAACTAATACAATTATTTCTCTTATTTAATTTATTGATAATGAATAATTTTTTTTTTGAATAAAGGCATTGTGGACACATAATTCTAAATTAAAGAAATGCATATCTATAATTTTTTGTTGTAGCTACTAAATTATTATTTATATAATTTAATAAGAGTAAAATAAAGTACTAATTATGCCAACTTTGATTGGGATGAGGTTTGAACCTAAGACCTTTTTTTTTTTTTTTTTTTATTGAAATCAATGAGTAAGTTAACGGTGAACTAACGGCAATTCTTAAAATTTTAACGGAATTAGTAACGGTGTGTGGGTATTTTAGGAAATTTTAGTGTAAAATTTAAATCTTATCAATCTGAGCCATTCATTTGATGAAAATCTGTGACCGCCATTTTTTCTACCCATTATAGGTCTAACTCTCTTGGGCTCTTATTAGTATAGTAGATAGTAGATATATATATATATATATATATATATATATATATATATATATATATATATATATATATATATATATATATATATATATATATATATATATATATATACATAGGTCATTTTACATGTTAATCTAAATAGCTAATTTTTTCAAATATGTTTTTACCAACCGTTGGTATAATTTGCTGGTCAAATTCGCTAATACAATCCGCTAACGCTAACCACTAACAAATGATTGGCAAACAAGGACTTTGCGAGGTAGTTCTCACTTCAATTTGTTGTTTGATTTGAATACTCTCTTTGTCAACAAATCCCTGAAATAGTTAATATGATTGACTTTATTAATTATATTTTTTTTAAAAAAAATTTCATGGTATTAATAAAATACTTGGTAAATAAATATATAGCATTATTTTGTATTATAACTTTGATATTTAATTAAAAATAGTGCACAAAAAGATAATAGACAATGTAGTGAATATAATCAATTGATAAATTTGAATGTAAAGAATTTATATATTGGAGAAAATATAAAGACAATATAACTAATAAAATTATTTCTCTTAATTAATTTATTGATAATGAATAATTTTTTTTAATAAAGACATTGTAGGGACAATGTAGCCAATATAATCAATTGATGAATTTGAATGTAAAGAATTTTTATATTAGAGAAAAATAAATACAATATAACTAATGAAATTATTTCTCTTATTTAATTTATTGATAATGAATAATTTTTTTTTAATAAAGACATTGTACACACATAATTCTAAATTAAAGAAATGCATATATATTATTTTTTCTTGTAGCTACTAAATTATTATTTAATTTAATAAGAGTAAAATAGAGTATTTATTATGCTAACTTTGATTGGGATGAGGTTTGAACCTAAGACCTTTCTTATTGAAATCAATGAATAAGTTAACGGTGAACTAAAAACGCAAAAGATAATATTTAACGGAAAAGTTAACGGATAATCATATTCATTAAGGATAAATTAGAAAATCTTAAGGAAAAATTAAAATCTGATCAATCTGAGCCATTCATTTGATTAAAAAATTTGACCGCCATTTTTTCTACCCATTATAGGCCTAACTCTCTTGGGCTCTTATTAGTATAGTAGATTATATCTAACTTGAGTTATTCTTACAATATAATTCAATATTTTCCTTAGTTTCTTGTTTCTATGAAAATAATGTGCTTTAACATTATTCTAATTTTGATTTCCAGTGCACTTGTCAGAGAAGCAACACAAAAGGGATGAAAGTAATGAACTGAAATTAGAAAGGAAAAGGTTTTCTCTGTATTCATCAAGGCAATACACCGTGCTATCTATATTGGATACAAGAAAGCAGTTAGATGGTTTAGGAGGGGAAAACTAAATAAGCTAATTACAAAAGTTAGTTATGAAGTAGTTTGCTGAGCTGGTGAACCCCCATCTGTTGACACCCCCCCACAAGCTGGAGTATACATGGAGTGTAGGCCCAGCTTGGAGATGAAGTTGCAGTAGGTACTGAGGGCCAAAGGCTTGGTGAACACATCAGCTAGTTGATTAGTGGTTGTGACATGTAGCAGTCTGATGATTTGCTTCTGCAGTTTCTCCCTCACAAGATGGCAATCTATCTCAATGTGCTTTGTTCTCTCATGGAAAACTGGGTTCTCAGCTATGGCAATTGCAGACTTACTGTCACAGTATAGCATGGCTGGTGAATCAATGTATACTTGTAGGTATTGTAGGAGATAGATCAGCCATTGTATTTCACATGTTGCTGATGCAAGGGCCCTGTATTCTGCTTCAAAGGAACTTCTGGATATGGTTTGCTGCTTATTTGATTTCCAAGAAACCAAGGTGGAGTCTAGGAACATGCAAAACCCAGTAACAGATCTTCTAGTATCAGGGCATGCAGCCCAATCAGAGTCTGAAAAACCTTTGATCTGTAAAGAAGATGTTGCTGCAAAGAAAAGTCCTTGTCCAGGAGCTGCCTTAACATACCTCAATATCCTGTGAGCAGCTTGTAAATGTACATCAGTAGGGGAATCTAGGAACTGGGATAACTATTGTGTGGCAAAGCTTATGTCTGGTCTTGTAATGGTAAGGTATAACAACTTTCCCACAAGTTTCATATATTGGGTGATATCCTCCAATTTGTTGCCCATGTTTCTGCTAAGTCTTGGGGATGCCATCATGGGTGTTTTGGCTGGTTTGCAATGTATGAAACTAGATTCCTCCAGTAGCTCTATTGTATATTTTCTTTGTGTCACACAGATCCCTTTGTTGCTTCTGGCCACTTCTAGGCCCAAGAAAAACTTTAAAGAACCTAAATCCTTAATATGGAATACAGCATCCAAATGTGATTTAATCTGCTCTACTTGGCTTAAGTCTGGGCTAGCAATTACTATATCATCAACATATACAAGTAATGCCACAAAGTCATTACCTTGGCCCTTGTGAATAAGGAAGAGTTAGATACAGCTTGCTTAAAACCCATGCTTGAGAGTTCTTGGCTGAGTTTAACATTTCACTGTCTGCTAGCTTGTTTCAATCCATAAAGGGACTTAACCAACTTGCATACCTGACCAGGTCTAGAAACTGTGAAACCAGGGGGTAGAGTCATATATACTTCCTCATTTAAATCCCCATGTAGAAAAGCATTATTCACATCTAGTTGGTGAAGATTCCAACCCTTAATTGCAGCCACAACAAGCAGCACTCTAATGGTGGTTATTTTGGCTACAGGACTGAATGTGTCCAAGTAGTCTATACCAGGTGTTTGAGTGTAACCCTTGGCTACTAACCTAGCCTTGTATCTCTTAACAGTGCCATCAGCTTTAAGCTTGGTCTTGAACACCCATTTGCAGCCTATTGGTGTCTTGGATGGGGGAAGATCAGTGAGAATCCAGGTATTGTTCTCTTGTAGGGCACTAATTTCTGCTTCCATAGCTTTTCTCCAACAATCCTCTTTAATTTGATGGTCTCATTGTAAGTTCTTGGCTCTCTAGTACTCAAAGCATTAACAACAAAGACTTTGTATGCTTGTGAGAGATTATCATAAGATAGGAACTTAGATATATTGTGAGGAGATGTCCTTCTGACAGTGTTTTGACAAACATAGTCACTAAGGTAAGTAGGTTGGGACCTTACCTTGGTTGACCTTCTTGGTTCTGAGCTTGGTTCTGCATCATTTGTATCATTAGATCCATTTGAGTGGATTGGAACATCTGGTGAACCCCCAGGTAAGTCATCAGAAGGAGCCTCTATATTATGCAATGAAGTGTCTTCATCATATTTCAGGTTTGATATCCCTTCAGAAGGTAGAAGCATATCAAATGGCTGCTTATCATGTGAGTCCTGAAGAGGAAATATATTTTCATAAAATGAAACATCTCTTGATAATAAGACCTCCTTAGTCTGAATATCAAATAATTTGTAGCCTTTCACACCATTTGCAAATCCCAGAAATATACATCTCCTAGCTCTTGGAGAGAATTTGTCTCTTTTGTAGTTGGGAATGCTGGCAAATGCTAAACATCCAAACACATTAAGGTGTTGATATTGGGGAACTTTGCCAAAGAGTATTTGGTAGGGAATTTGATTGCCAAGAACTGCTGAGGGAATTTTGTTGATCAGATATACTGCATGAAGAATACAATCACCCCAAAACTGTTTAGGAAGACTAACCTGAAATCTCAAGGCTCTTGCTATGGACAAAATGTGTCCATGTTTTCTTTCTACAATACTGTTTTGCTGAGGTGTGTATACACAAGATGTTTGGTGAATGATGCCTCTTGTTTGATAGAAATTCTCCATAAGAAATTCTTTCCCATTGTCAGATCTTACACATATAATCACTTTCCCAAACTGAGTTTTGATTAGCTCATAGAAGCATTGTATAATCTGTCTTACTTCACTCTTCTTCCTCATAAGGTAAACCCAAGTGGATCTGCTATGATCATCTACCAGAGTTAGAAAATACTGATGACCATAGATAGTTGGAACATGATAGTATCCCCATACATCAGCATGAACAAGATCAAAACAGTTATTGGCAATGGATGAACTAGAATGAAAGGGCGGCTTTTTTGTTTAGCCAAATGGCAATATTCACAAGCTATTGGCTTATCATTACAAATTTTATTGTCTAGAGTGTGAAGGATCCTGATTTTGATTTCAGAAGCATGTCCTAGTCTAGCATGCCAAAAACTACATGTATTGGCAACAGGGAAATCAACAAAATTACATTGAGCAGAAACAGGGAAAACAAGATGATAGAGTCCTTTCTTCAGCTTAGCCAACCCAATCATCTTCCCAAGGTGTTGATCCTGTATAACACACTGATTAGTATGAAAAAGTGTGCTGCAATTTGATCTTCTTATAAGTTCCCCCAGAGAGATCAGATTATACTGAAATATGGGAACACACAATACATTTTCCAAGATTAGATTTGTAGATAGATGAACAGATCCAATGTGTGACACCTCTGCATAGTGTCCATTGGGTAAATCCACTTGATTTCCTTGTACTTTATTGGATGTATGAAATAGGTGATTACTACAGATAATGTGGTGTGTGGCACCACTGTCTATGATCCATATAAGCTCAAAATTGACTGTATGGATGAGAGAGTTAGCCAATTTACCTTCATATTGAGCATTAGGAATGAAATTGGCTGCCATCGCATTAGTCTGTAGTCTGATGGCTTTAGGAATAAAGTTGGCTGCCATGACATTAGCCTTTAGATTCAGATCAAGAGGAGTGTTGGTTCTGGTTCTTTCTTGCTGCAAGAATTCCAGAAACCTTCTGCAGTCTTCTTGGGTAAAAGGAGAACAGGTTTCTGAACTCCCACCCTCTTCCATAGAGCTTTGCACCGTGTTGACTGAACTCCCTTTGTTTCTTGGTTTCCAACCTGGTGGGTATCCGTGCTTCTTATAGCACTTCTCTACAGTGTGCCCCGTATATCCACAGTAGCTGCACATGAGCTTTTGTTTCTGGTTTGGGAAATTCCTTCTATTATCTGCCTTAGTAAAAAAACATTTGCTCCTATCATGTTGTCCCCACTGGGCATGCCGGACTCGATCTCTACCTACCTTTCCTGTTGTGAGAGCATGGAGCTAGAATGTCTCACCCACATCAGGCAATGGTTTCATCAACATGATTTGCCGCTTGGTAGTAGTATAGTTATCGTTCAAACCGGTGAGGAAGGCCGACATCATGTCATTCTCCAGATGTGTCTTCACCTTCTCAGATAGCTTGTCTCTGCACTCAGAGGTGGGAGAACATTCACAATTCGGGATTGGTCTCAACACGAGAAGCTCATCCCACAACAATTTCAACTGAGTGATGTATTCGTTTATGGTAGAGTTACCTTGTCTGATTTGGTAGATTTGTGATTGGATTTCTGCAATCCTAAAAACATCTTGTTGACTGAAGCGTTTATTCAAATCTTTCCATACGCCTTCAGCAGAATTGATCCAAAGGACGCTGTGAGCTATGGTGGGGGATACAAATCTTAGAATCCAAGATAGCACCATTGTGTTGCAGCGATCCCAGTAGTAGAACTTCGGATCGTTTATGCTTGGAACAGCTACAAGGCCGTTGACGGAAACTCATCTTGTTCTTGGATCTCAGAGCCATCTCCATGGCCCGTGCCCAAGAATGATAGTTGGATCTCCCTTCCAACTGCACTGTGACGAGCTGTAAAGTGGGGCTTTCGTTTGGATGAAGGTGTAGAGGGTTTGTCAAATCATTTGGATAAAAACCCCTGTCTGAGCTGCAGTAACGAATTGGATTAGGGATCTGGTTCTGACCTGATGAGGTAGCTGCCTGGGAATAGGTGGCTTGCTGAACCATGATTAAGCTTTGATGGATGAAGCCCTATTGGAGCTCTGATACCATGTTAGAGAAGCAGCACAAAAAGGGATGAAAGTAATGAACTGAAATTGGAAAGGAAAAGGTTTTCTTTGTATTCATCAAGGCAATACACTGTGCTATCTATATTGGATACAAGAAAGCAGTTAGATGGTTTAGGAGGGAAAAACTAACTAAGCTAATTACAAAAGTTAGTTATGAAGTAGTTTGCTGAGCTGGTGAACCCCCATATTGTTTTCTAATACTGGAATATATTTTCAGTGAACTGAAAAATAATATTCCAGTGCATTAGCAATGACGGATTGTATCCAAAAACTAACTATACAGTACTTGACACTTGTTCTCCAAATATTAACTATACAGATAGATGATTCTTCATCTTGTCAATAAAACATTCCAAGTGAGCTAACTAAAGAATCGTTGTGCAAAAAAAGCCAACTAATGTTTGATAATTAGTATTTAGTAGTGTGTTTGAACTTTCGATTGCTATTTTGTTATATAATGTTTAGACTTTGGATTTGGACTATGTGAATATGTATTGTATAGTAGTGTGTTTGTAAAATTAGGAAATATTAAAATTTGGGGTTCTTAAATCGAACCAAACCAATTCCGAGCCAAAACCGAAGTTTTTTCAAATCGAATTGAATCCGAACCGAACTATAATGTTAAACCGAATGGTATCATCTTTTAATACCGAACCGAAAAAAAGTCAAACCGAAGCCCGAAAGGCCCACCCCTACTTTGAACCTCCTTATAATAATAATAATAATAATAATAATAATAATAATAATAATAATAATATTATTATTATTATTATTATTATTATTATTATTATTATTATTATAATTTTATTTTGAATATTTTATTTTTATTAATAAAGTATTAAATAAAATGTTGGAAAAGATCAGAGACCAACGGCCAGAATATTTTAGTTTCTAAAGGCTTTATGTTTGAATTAGTCTTCTCAGAAACAAAAGATTCTCACCCTCTTGCAGAGCTGACCTCACCAAGAAGGACTGACCAATCCTCACACCTTAAGTCCTTAATCAACTCCCTAAAGGAGTTCAATGGGAACCATCTTTAAATCATTGTAAATCCCTTTTTCTATTAATGACATTATTAATTTATTATTATAATTATTATTAAAAAAAGATTTTGTGGTTGTTGCTTGATACGCACCCAGCCCATCCATATCAGTGATTCTTTTAAAATTTTGCGAAATGCCAAAACTCCAACCAATTCTATAGTCTTTAAATACTACATAATTTGATTATTGAATTCCCATTACAAGTGTCTAGTAAACCTTGGGTGACTTTTCTATTCCTTATTCTTAGACAAAGTTCTTTATATATATATATATATATATATATATATATATATATATATTATATATATATATATATTATATTTCATGGAAGCGGTTCAAAGTGTGGAGATGCTCTTAGGTGAAAGATGAGGTTAGATCTGAGCTATTAATCATCAAATCTAGATCAACAGCTCAAATCAATGAAAATTAAAAAAAAAAGGCTGAGTCCTCAATTAAGAAGAAAATTGTAAAAAATGACGCACATTAAAAATGAAAACAACGCATCTTAAAAGAAAACAATCCGCCTTAAGAATGAAAAAAACGCACCTTAAGAATGAAAAAACGCACTTTAAGAAGGAAAATCACGCATATAAAACTTTAAACCGACGCACCCTTAAAAAGGAAAACAATGCACCTTAAGAAGGAAAACCACGCACCTAAAGCTTTAATTAGGCCGACGCATCTTAAGTTTCAACAATTGACACACCTTAAGCACACAGCACAGAAACCACGGCACCTTAAATTTGACCTATATGCAAAAAGACCAAATTGTCACTGTGTTTTTTTAATCATATTCAATCTGGATTGTTGATTTTGATTAGATCAAGAGCTGATATTAAACAACATCTTTTACCTTAAGCCTATTACTGCGCATTTGATCTCTTATCTATATTTCATCAACATCAACCATATATGTTGCCAAGTCTTAGCCTGTAGGTCGTGTCATTTGGTATCCCAAAACCCACTCCTATGGTTGGAATAAATTTTGGAATATTCTTTACAATAATAGTCATGGCTCTCTCTATAAATTTAATTGAAATTATCATTGTATATAATAATATAAAACATTCATTATTATATGACCAAACCATATAATAAAAATATTACCTAATAATATTTCCTCAGATCAATTCAAGTACCTGCTGTTTTCCTTCTTCCATCTTATTTTCTAGTTCCAAATTAACTCAAACTGCTGCACAAGCTAAGTGTGATGGGGAGAGGAGTTGAAGACCACCCAAATCTACATGAACAACCCAAGGTGGAAGTTCCTTCAATTCTTCATCTATCCCATATTCAAAATTAATTTTCATATAAATTTTTAATTCTTTCCCAACAATCTAATCTTTGCTTTCATTTTATCATTAGGGTGAAATTGATGAAGAAAGTAGAGAATCCTTGTTACCTCCAAGACCCAAGTCACCAGCAAATCAGAACAGCAGACCCAGCAGCATGGTTGTTAAGGCAAGTTCATATCTATTGTATTGTTTTTTGATTTAATTATGATCATGATCATCATCTAAAAGTTTTGGTGTAAGTCTGTATTTGGATCACGAGGGGAACCACACAACCTTTTTGGGTGTAGGTAAACCCCGCCTTGTGTTCCTAGCCTGCGAAGGACCACAAAGAAGTAAACCAGTCTAGGTTAATTACCCACCGGCTCAAACCATAGGGGCAAAGATTCGAACTTGTGACCATGTGATTACAAGTGTGGATCTCTTGCCATTGATCTTGAGTGGGGTTACCCCGAGTAAGTGTGTATTTAGTTTGTTTTTTGTCAGACCACGAGGTGTCCTGACCAGGCCCTAACTGTAGCAGCATGGTACGGGCTTAAGGTGCCTCATACAGTTAGGTACCTTTAAGCCCGAGTAAGTGTATTTAGTTTGTTGTTTGATTGTTTGAATGAAACAGAAAGCACATACTGTGATTCCAGCTCACTTGGTGGCAGAAGCCATATCCACACTCCATGGGCTTGATCTAAGATGGTCTGGACCAATCACACCAAGTGAGATGCAGTATGTACAGCAGTATGTGTTTGCAAAGTACCCTGAATATTGCAATGGCCTTGTAGAAGATGGGGACAAGCTTGATCTCTACACTCTTTGCATAAACAATGATGAATCTTTAGACAAGGGAAAATCACCAAGAAGGGAGGCCTCTTCACCTTCTTTCACTCATAACACTAGTGCTTCAGAACTGGGAAGAATCCAATTGGAGCCTTCGAGATTACTGGATATTCTCACCAAGAAAACTTCATTCCAAGGGAACTTCATTTCAATCCAGAAATCCAAGTTCGAAACCGGGCACTGCAACACTGTGGGCTAAGTGAGGATGAATATCTGGTGGTTTTCACGCCAACAATCAAAGAGGCCATGATGATGATAGGGGAATCATACCCTTTCTTCAGAGGGAACTATTACCTTACAGTTCTTGGTGGGGAGGATTATGACTGCATTCGAGAATTCGTGGTGTTTAAGGACTCAAAGGTGATTGCAGCCCCGGAAACATGGCTGGACTTGAGGATCAAAGGGTCTCAGCTCAGTCAGTACTTCAGGAGGAAGTGTAAGCACAGCCCCAAGGGGCTCTTTGCATACCCGGCTTATGTGAACGAAACGCGATACTCTATGCATTGGATCTCAGAGGCTCATAGGAATTCTTGGCATGTTCTGCTTGATGCTTCTGAGTTGGATGTTGGCAAGGACAGGTTGTTGACACTGGCATTGCACCGCCCGATTTCGTGTTGTGTACTGTTGATAACACCCATTCTCACCCTTCAAAAATCACCTGCCTCTTAGTAAGGAAACAATCCTTTGATACTACGTCTTCTTCATCATCACCTTCAGCTTAGACCACTGTACTACAATTATTATATTCCTTAACCATTTGTTTTCTGTATTTGTAATAACTGTTGCACTTTTTTGAAAAAACAAAACAAAAGCAGGCCCTCTTCTTCGATTGTAAAACTACACCTTCTCATATGCAGTACTATTATGAACACAAATGCCCTCTACTAGTCGTCTACTTTGGTTAATTTCAAATTAAATGAATGTATTGTACCTCTGTTGTATATGAATGTTTAATAATTACTCATGTGCTTTCCATGTGTATTTCTTTTTAGTTTTACCCTTCTGGCATGAAAATTGTACCATTGGAAGTCTCACCGGCCTGTCTTAATTTCTCACTTTTTACTTTTGTTGGGACTTAGACTAATGACATGATTTACCACTTCTTAGATAAAGTGTTTACCACTAAAAACTATAGCTCATAGTGGTCCGATTTACCTCTTGTTAGATAAAGTGCTTACCACAAAAAGTTAGCAAAGGCACAACTTTTATATATATATATATATATATATATATAATATATATATAGACGGATCAGGTGAGGACCTAATCTTAGGTGAGGACGTGAGGACTAATCTTGTGTGTTTGTTGTTTTATTTGGATGGTCCAGATTTGAGTTCTTGAGATGATATGGATTGATCTTTTTTTGTTAAAGTGGGATAATAGTGTCTTTTTCTATTTTTTTTAAGTGTGAACGCATGTATAATCCTTGGCCAAATTGGTTTCCTATTTTCTTGGATCATCACCGTTGCAATTTGGAGCCGCGATTTCTTCATCATTGATTGAGTGTTTGCCTATGCAAACTAATCAGTATTTTTTTTTCTTTGCTTGTTCTTTTGAGTATAATATTGTCTATATTTGGATTGTCGTGTATATGTATAAATGCCTGGGTAGTACGATTGTGCATTCGTGTGTGCTGATTGTGCACTATAGGCTAGGGAGTTGTGCATTATAGCACATAGTTCAATGCATCGTAGAACATTGGATGTTCACTGTATGATTTTTTGGCGGAGTTTGAATGCACACAATGAAGTTATTGATGCACAACACTCAGTATAGGAATGCACAACACTCAGTATAGGAATGCACAACATTTTTATAGGAATGCACATCTTTTAATAAGACTGATTTACCCTAAATTTATATATTTTAATATTTTAAAGGGATTTGTTTTTCTTAATCCGTGTGATTTGTTTCTTTTAATCTCAATCATCATTCCTGATTTAATGGTCTAGATTAGTCCTCACGTCCTCACCTGATCCGGACCCTATGT
>NW_017618404.1:21914-53398 GCF_001879475.1 Ipomoea nil | reverse complement strand
CTTATTTTGACTAATTAACCAAGTCAATCGGTCAAAATTGATCAAACCAACTGGAAAATGGCTGATCCAAACACTCCTTTTAGTTATTATGTGAAAGATCATTTGATCAAAATTGTATCAAATTAAATTTGTGGTACGAAAATATAACTTTAATTGAAAGTCAATATTGTATGTTCTATTATGCACATTCATAATGAAGCTAACATATTGGATTCAAAGTTTTTCGTTCTTCTGAGATAGACCCTTATTGGAGTCACACTTGTGTAAGCCTGTCTCACAAATTTTAACTCTTGAGATAGATCGAATCTATCATAGTTGTTTATTACTTATATTATGATATAAATCAGAACTAGTTTTTTACCCATGTGATGTACAAAATAAATTATATTATTATGAATTTAAATAAAAATGTTAAAAAATATATTAAAATGTATAATATAATAATACAGTTGACTTTGATTTAGTTGGTCAAATATTTATTTCCGTATCATAAAAAAATTAAAATTAAAATTTTGTATGATTACTATAGTTTCAAATCATTTACATATTTAGATAAATTTATTATAGAGAAATTTTTACATAATTAATAAAGGGAAAATGACACTTTTTCCCCCTGAGGTATATACCTATAGCATTTTTTCCCCCTAAGTTATTGAAGTGGCTGTTTTTCCCCCTGAAATGTTAAATGGACATATTTACCCTTAAACTAATATTTAATTTTTTTTTTCTCCAACAAATTATGACCATAATTTGGTTCAAACTAAACAAACACTATAGCAACCAAACCGAAATATTCCAATTACAATTTAGAATCGAAATTTTGATATTTAGAGTTTATTAAAATCGTGAACCGGAACGGACGGTTCATGTTCCGAAAAAAAAATAAAATACATTTATTGTTGAATTTAGACTATTTTAAAATAAAAAATAAAATTTTAAAATAAAGACGGTTCAAAACCACGAATCAGATCCGGAACCGCCGGTTCACGGTTCAAGATTCAATTTTTTGATACATAATTTTAATAAATTGACATTTAAATATTGGGTTCTAGATCTGAATTATAACCGTAAACTATTAATTCGATTGCTTTAGTATCCGGTTCAATTCAAATCGAACCGCGGTCATCCCTACGTATACGCAATAATTTGTTGGAGTAGTAAAAATAAATAAAATGTTTACTTTAAGGGTATAAATGTCAATTAATATATCAGGGGGAAAAAGCACCACTTTTAGAATAATTGAGGGGGCTAATGTGCTTACCTAAATAATTGAGGGGGAAAAAGTGCTATAAGTATATAACTCAGGGGTAAAAAGTGCCATTTTCCCTTAAATAAATTTATTTCTAATTGTATTTCATATATACTATAATTACAACAATATGAATAATAACAAAGAGAATTATATTTAGAAATAAAAAATATAAATTTTAATTTTTCTGAGTAAATGTAAACTCTAGCTAATAGAATGAATTTCTTTATATGATTGTATAATACATTGTGTATACAAATTATAATTAAGAGAATTTCATTTAAAAATTCAAAGAATTTAGTTTTTAAATTTGTATAGATTAATATAGTCCACAACTGTTAGATATATTAAATATAATATATTAATATAATGTATATTAAATATAATATAATATATCTATAATATATATTAAATATAATATATCAATATATTATATTTTATATATTGAGAGAGAAGAGAGAGGAATGAATAATGTTATTTGAAGGGATGATAAACAAATGAATACAAACCACATATTTATACTAAATGAAAGCTACTAATCAGGAAGCTAATGCTCCATGTACTAATGCTATAATTTAGGCCACTCTTCACATACAATGCATGACCCACACCCATTACTTTCATTATTTCCAACAAATTAACTAATTATTAATTACTTGCTTGGTTTAATAATTATATAATAATATTATTATAACATTGCCTCCTTTAAACCAAGTTGGATATATTGGTCATCATTCCAATATCTCCTTCTTCAATTTAAGAAATGTCTCCGTCTTCAAGTTGGATATATGGACTTGTATTTCGTTCTGTAAACCCACTTTACTCCAATTGGCTTCTTCCCAAGAGGTACATCTGTTAACTCCCAGGTACCATTCTTCTCAATGGCACGTATCTCCTCATCCATCGCCTTAAGCCAATGAGTTTCTGTAGCCTCCTCAAAAGATAAAGGATCACAATCTGCAAAAAGAGCAAATTGAATAATCTCTTCATCCGACAAGTCATTATCATGACCCAAAACATAATCTTGCAAGCGAGCTGGTAAGTGGCGCTCGCGCTGAGATCGTCGAACTGACGACTCTGGCTGTGAAGGAGACTGGACATTATCTGGAATCGGTTGCTCTTCAACAATATTTTCAACAGCAGGAATAACAACTGAACTTTCATCTTTAGCTAACCAATCCCAGGCACCATATTTCATCAAAAGTGACATCACGACTTATAACAACCTTTTTAGTTCCAGGATTGTATAGTTTATAAGCCTTTGAAGCGTCACTATAACCAATGAATATGCACTTCTCACCTTTATCATCCAACTTCTTTCTCAATGGATTCGGCACGTGGGCATATGCCAAACATCCAAAAACCTTGAGATATTTGATAGAGGGTTTTCTCCCACTCCAAGCTTCTTCGGGTGTCTTATCACGGACACTTTTAGTTGGACACCTATTCAACACATAGACATCACAAGCAACAGCTTCTGCCCAAAAAGGCTTAGGCAGATCCTTAGATTTCAACATGCACCTCACCATATCCATGATTGACCTATTCTTCCTCTCAGCCACTCCATTTTGTTGTGGAGTGTATCTAGCTGTCATTTGGTGCTGAATACCCTTTTCTTTCAGAAAATTATCACAAGCAATATATTCTGTACCTCTATCAGTTCTCAAGATTTTAACTTCATAACCACTTTGCTTTTCAACAAAAGTCTTAAATTGTTTGAAAACATCACATGCTTCAGACTTTTGCTTCAGAAAGTAAACCCATGTTTTTCTACTGAAATCATCAATGAAAGTAATAAAGTACTTACAACCTCCATGTGAGGGAACCTCCAACGAACACAGGTCTGAGTGAACAATCTCTAACTGTTTTGTAGCTCTCCTTGACTTGCCCACGGGAAAGGATCTCTGTGCTTCTTCCCAATCACACAAATTCACAGATACGATTAGGACATTCACAACAGGTAAATCAGAAACAAGTTCCTTTCTCGCAAGATAGTTTAACCCAGAGAAATGAAAATGCCCAAACCGCATATGCCAAAACCAATTATCATCACAAACTTCAGAATTAAAGCAAGCAAGGAGAGTATGCTTAATTTTCAAAGGAAATAGTCGATTTTGGGACATATTTACCTTTGCAATCAAAACTCCTTTAGCATCTGCAATGGTACAACACCCCTGAGCAATATGTATCTTATATCCTTTTTCTGACAACTGACCCATACTCAACAAATTTTGGTGTAGTTCAGGAACATAGAACACATCGGATATAAAATTGTGGGTACCATCCTTCAACTGAATAGAGATTTTACCTTTTCCCAAAATTGGCACCTTTGACTTATTGCCAAACGTTACTTTAGACCGGACTGATTCATCCAATTCAGAAAACAATTCTTTCTTCCCACACATATGGTTACTACACCCAGTATCCAAGAACCATATGTCTTATCTGCAAAAAACTATCGCTGGCTAAAAGTAAAGTTTCAGAACTCTCACCAGACTTTTCAGCAGTGTTTTCAGCAATGTTTGCTTGATTTCCACGATTGTTGTCCTCATTATACCAACAATCTGCAATCTTGTGCCCATACTTGCCACAATTGTAGCAATGAAATGGAAATTTACCTTGTTTGGTATTACCTCCACCTCTTCCTTGGTTGGAGTTACCACGTCCTCCTCCTTGGTTGAAGTTACCACGACCTCTTCCACTAGAACCTCCTCTTCCTCTTCCACGACCTCTACCAGATCCTCCACCTCTTTGATTAGTGCCAGTCACATTAAGGGTGACTTGACTCTTCAAAGCTTCTTCTGCTAGTGGTTCCGATTTTGACGCAATCCTGTCAATATGACTTTTTACCATACCTTTCAGCTCTGCAATTGATAAGAGCTCGGTTTTGTGTGACTCTGTTATTGAAGCCACCACATGGTCATACTTCATCGGCATAGTTCGAAGAACTTTTTCAACCACTGCACCATCTTCAATCGTATCTCCATATAGCCTCATCTTATTCACCATATCAATAAGACGAGTGAAATACGCATCTACTGTTTCTGTAGAGGTCATCTCACAATTATCGTACAACCTTCTCAACGACTGCAACTTAGACTTCTGTGCCCGATCGACTCCTTTGTGTGACACCTTTAAGATGTCCCAAGCTTGTTTTGCTGTTTGAGCACGAGCTAATTGCCCAAAAATGGAATAATGAACACCTTGGTGAATCTGACCCAAGGCCAATTTATCTCGCCGTATAGTGGCTGCTTCAGCTCCTTCGGGTAGACCGGATCAACAAAGCTCCAAAGATTTTGAGCTTGCAAATGTGTGGACATCATAATTTGCCAATAATTGTAATCGAGTTTCCCGTCCAATTTGGGACCCGACCATACAATATTGAAATTTGTTGCCATATTTCACTACGGAAAATATTCGGGGTTGAAAGGTTGACTGGCTCTGATACCAAATGTTAGATATATTAAATATAATATATTTAATATAATGTATATTAAATATAATATAATATATCTATAATATATATTAAATATAATATATCAATATATTATATTATATATTGAGAGAGAGAGAGAGGAATGAATAATGTTATTTGAAGGGATGATAAACAAATGAATACAAACCACATATTTATACTAAATGAAAGCTACTAATCAGGAAGCTAATGCTCCATGTACTAATGCTATAATTTAGGCCACTCTTCACATACAATGCATGACCCACACCATTACTTTCATTATTTCCAACAAATTAACTAATTATTAATTACTTGCTTGGTTTAATAATTATAATAATAATATTATTATAACAACAACTATATTATGTATTTAGGCAAAAATTTTAAATATTTATAAATTTTTAATTAAGAGTATAAGTTTAGGCGGATTTTAAAATAAATTTTTTTAATGTAACAAATTCAACGATTAATGTGTATAATTATATCAATAATCAAAATTCAATAAAAAAAAGTGTACATATTTTCATACCGTACAAAATACAATAAATATAATGTATGTCTACATAAATGGATAGAAAGCTATATACATTGATAATACTTTAATTTTGTTGTTATATAGATATATATATATTATATTAATTTTTTTCTTGAGTTAATACCACATGAAGTCCTCCGAGTATAGTGGTCTTGTCACGTTTAGTCCTAAACTTTCGAATTGACCATCTGTGATCATTCGACTTTTAAATTTAACCATTCGTGGTACAAGTTAACCACCCATGGTCCTTCAACTTTTGAAAATTAACCAGCCGCGGTCCTCTTGAAAGGACCTTGGTTGGTTAATATTTAATAGTTGAAGGACCATGTGTGGTTAACTTGGACCATGAATGGTTAAATTTGAAAGTCGAAGGACCACATATGGTCAATTTGAAAGTTTAGGACTGAACGTGGCAAAATCACTATACTCGGAGGACTTCAGATGGTATTAACTCTTTTTTTCTTATATGAAAAAACACTTTTATTTTACGGAGTAACATTTTACATTTAACATTGGTATCCGAGTTTTGTTTCAAAAACTAATTTGGTGATATTTTAAACTTTTGTTTGTTATCAAAATAGTAAATATATGTCTGGAGAACCCTTAATTTTGTTTTTAAATATTTTCCAACCCTTAAATGTAACATAATCAAAACTACTCTAGATGGTCATTTAAATAATTGGTGCATGTTTAGTAACTTCATTGTAGACTTTGTGGTTCAACATTTGTGGATCTATGATATGTTTTTAACTAATTTGTTAAAGTTTTTTTTATTATTATTTTTTTTTTGTTTTTTTTTTGTTTTATTATCTCTGTTATTCTTTATTTTAAATTGATAGATCTCAAATAAGACATCATTTTTAAATATGTGAATTTTAATTAATTTTATAACATTATATTTAAATGTTAGACACTTACCCAATAACATTAAATTTTTTTAGACTCCTCATAATAAGTTAGTTCAATTAGTTTGTTGTTTATTATGATTTTCTTCAATTATGTTATTATAGAGTGAAAGTTCATTTAATTTTGATAAAAGTTGTATCAAATTAATTTTGTGGTACAAAAGTATAACTGCAATTGAAAGTCAATAATATTGTTCTATTATGCACATTCATAATGAAGGCATGAAGCTAACATATATATTGGATTCATAGTTTTCGTTCTTCTGAGATAGACCCTTGCTGGAGTAATCTTGTGGGAGCCTGTCTTACAAATTTAAACCTGTGAGATAATGTTAAATTTATGATAATTATATATTATTTATGTTATAAATCGTAATGAGTCACATTTGTGTGATTGTATCACATATACTTATCTGTGAGAAGGGTCGATTGGGTCGGATCAATATCAAAATGTAAAAGTATACATTTGTCTAAGTATTACATTTTTCCTTATAAATAACACTAGTTTTTTACGTGCATTGCGCGAATGAGATAATGTCCAATGATTATTTTTAAATAAATACTTCAAAGTATATTACTGCAATATTATATAAGAGATGTTCATATATGAATAGGAAATTGAAGGTTGTTGAATTTGTTTATTTAAATAAGTAATTTATAGTATATGAATGCAAGATAATATATGAGAGATTGATTATATTGTCACTAAAATAAATGTTTGCAACTTTGTAATAAGGCTAGTCAGAATACTTAATCTAAAAACGATAATATAAATAAATACTCCCTCTGTCCCATTTTGCCTGTCCTGTTTACTATTCATTGGTCAATCCAACTCTTTTTTTCATTGCATATTTTCTTTAGCAATTTTTAATTATTTTTAAATTTGATTTTTTATGTTTAATAGTACTTTTAATGTAGTTTCTAAATATATAAATTTTATATACTAAAAATAAACTTAATATTATGAAAAATTGAAGTAAAAATAGTTTCAGTCAAGCCTCGTTAATCGAACCAGACAAACAAAATGGGACAGAGGGAGTACTACTTTTTGATTCAATTCTAAGTCTTCTTAATTATATTATCTTTTGTGTAGCATTGTCATTGTCTTGATCTTTAGTATTTGTCTTCTTCTTTTTTTATTAGTAGTGTGTAATGTACAATTGAGTTACTGGTGGTAGCATAGAGGGCAACGTCATGCAATGAGATTATGGTGTAGGAAGTGGTAGATTTTCCTTGTGTATATGATTGGGATCTTGGGGGGTGTATTCAATCATGACTTTTGTAGAGTTTCAAAGACTTTTAAAGTGATAGATTTTAATAAACTTTGATTGACTTTCATAGAGTCGTTCAAAACTTTTTAAAACTTTATAAGACTATAAAAGTCTATATAAAAAACATTCATAGACTTTTATCAACTTTTTATTTTAAAAAGTCTACAAAAGTCATTGAAATTTTAATTGAATACATTCTTACAAACTTTCAATGATTTTGATGCTTATTATTTATAATTTTCTTACAAAACATTTATAATATATCATAAAATTCTTCTTATTTTTTTTTTTAAGATCAAAGATTAATGCATTATATCAGAAGCAATAACAGTCTCAAGAAACAAAGGTGGGGAGTTCAACCACGCCCCGCAACCTGACAAAGAAACAGCCTCACGTGCAATAGCGTGGGCAGCACGGTTCGCAGATCGCCTAGCAAAGCAAAAAATTCTTCTAATTATATAGTTCTTCACCCACAATAACATTCTCAACATTATTATTTTTATCTATAGTATGCGACTTATATGCTAATTACTTATTCTTCAAAAAATGCTAATTACTTATATATATTATTAATAAACATAAAAAAAAACAAAAAAAAAAAAACAAATTTCATTAGAAATTCGTAACAATATTGAACAGTAAAATTTATAATAAAATAATTGATCAAATAAAATATTTAAAAATATAATTACAAGTTACATAAAATAAAAAATAAATATTTAATATTAATAATATATATATATATATATATATATATATATATATATAATTATACTTGATATATTGCTAGGCATCACGCAAAGTACTATTAGTTGCAATAGCAATTTGAGACTGCAAAACAACAACAAGGTGCTACTGTTTGCAACCCCAAATTGTTGTTGCGAACAGTAGTTCGCTATTCGTAGTAACCTGTTGTTGAAAAAAGGAAAAATATATATTACGAATATAAGCATAAAAAGAATAAAAATAAAAATATATATGTATTTATATGAATATTGTGAAACATATGTTAGAAATACACAAATAATACATGTAATCTAACCTTATAGCGGAAGCATATGATCAAGAATCTCCAGCCATAGTTGTAATCCTCGTTGCATTGTTTGAAGAGCAGTAAAGAATTTTAGGATTTTGTCTACCACTTGGTCTCCTTACAACTAGATGGTGTAGTGTCAAGTCACAGGAGCAGTGGGAGGACCATACACATATATATAACCTACGTGCCATCATTATAGGTTAAGTAACGGAAACCGTTACTTCCGTTTCAAACCACAACATTATGGCCATAAATGGCCTATTAACTTGCACCACTTAATGGTGACATAATGGAAATGTTACATTCTCCCACTTGGTGCAAGTATTAACTCAAAGAAGCAAAAAATGAACCATAGAGATAGTTCCTCTTAATCAGAGTAGTATCCACTTATGATTACAATGTAACTTCTTTTCTAAGTACCTTATGTGGTATAAAACTTAATGAATAAACCTTATGTTCATTCTTGATTATAATTAGTTTTATAATTAGTTATCAAAAACTAATTATTGCCGCAATGGCTAAATTTAGCCTAATAAACTTGCACAACTTCATTTGTAAAATATTAATGGAAAATGTTACAATTTTTCACTTGGTGCAAGTATTGGCACAACCTTTGTTGAAGATCAAAACACATGAATCATAGTGGTATGTCCTCTAAATTAAAGTGTGAGTAATACCACCTATGCATTACATGCATTTTGATTCAAACTCAGGTCATTTATGAATAAACCCTACGTTTATTCTTGGTCCAACCTTAGGGATGTTTCTCAAATAAATATGCGCATAACCATAGGAGAAACCATCCAAATTATTACATAGAAATGACAACATAAATGTACGTACAATATAGTCACATAATAAGTTTCATGTACCATGTACGATCCCTAAAATTCTTATAAGCATGCCTTAAGTAGGGATCCGAAACTATTAGCAAAATGCTAATATATTACATGACTAACTCATTATCTTTAATATTATCGCTGACAGCTAAGTTTTCAGAGTTGACACGTCTGTCACTCCTACTCTCATTAATCTTAGCCAAAAATAATAATTGAGTAGTCCATATTCTAACGACTTAGATAACAAATTCATGAGTCTAAACCCACAAACGGAACTTTAAACATACACCTTATAAATGATCTCCAAAAAAGAAGGAAGCCCAACTTTCATGCCATAGAGCAATAATGAGGATTTTATGAATGTAACTTTATGAAACAACAAAATATTGTATCATCACAAAAACAAAAAACCCTCAAGATTCATCTATATGAACCAACATCATGAGTCTTTGCATGCTTTATGTCTCTCAACATTGAATCTTGAACCTTTTAAATCTTAATGGCCCAGGATCAATTTGATGAGACGAAAGACTCCAATAAATGCTAAAGAATCTAACTCGTGATAGTTTACCATAAACTTAATGTCATTGTTATAATAAAAACTATTAATGTTGTTACAACATTTTCAGAAATATGTTGCACAACTTGTAGCTAGTTCAACAAATTGAACTATTGATTTTATAATAACAAGGCAAGGTGTCTTATCCTTGAAGTGGAGCAATCTTGAAGTGAGACATCGTTAATGATGATCTTTCCAAATGATCACTCTCACTAATCAAATGGGCATCTTATTGATCTTTTAAATGATCACTCCCAACTGATCAAACCATTACTCCCACTAATAAAGTTATTCTTGAACATAAATGATATACACACTAATGATCATCAAGTCCAACTAATTTAACAAGGATTATAATTCCCCACCATAGTTGGACATGTTAAATATGTACATGTAACAGACACAATTTCCAACTATTTAAACAAATTAAATTGCTTTAGTTGAAATTTGGCTAGATATGTACAATTCCAATATAAGGATCCAAAAGTATATCATGCCCAAATTCAAAAGCTCTATTGTGATTGGGCTGAAAAACGAAGTAAGCCACATACAGTAACAATTTCAAGTTACTAAAGTTTTGGAGTTTGACAAAATACATGTGTTGCCAATGCAACCCATGTGACATAGAATTATAACTAGCCTTAAAGTTATAAATTCTAAAATTGGTATGATAAAATTTTATCTTGATCATCAATTTAAACAGAAGAATCCAGTGACATAAAACTTGCCTGTAGGCTAAAGATTTATTCAATTAGACTCAACTGACTCAACTGAGACTTTATGATAATCAAATAGAAGAATCTAGTGACACAAAACTTGCCTGTGGGCTAAAGTTTTGTTCGATTAGACTCAACTAAAACTTTAAGATAAAATTATTATCAAAGGGGATAGAAGAATCTAGTGACATAAAACTTGCCTGTGGGCTGAAGTTTTATTCAATTAGATTCATCTACAACTTTATGATAAAACAATCAAACCATTTTCCTTTTCTTAATCCCTGTGGGTAAATTAAGAAATATGATTTAATATTTTATCTTGATTATTTACATTAATATAATAAAATTCCTGTGGGTAGATTTTATTATACTTTATGTAATTAGTCACAAAGTGATCAAAATAACTTAATAATTTCAGTTATGAAATTGTATTGATCACTTGATATTTGTACACAAAAGAATATTAATGTACCAAGCTATTAATCCAAATTTCTTCCATACATAATAAATACACATAAAAGAAACTAGACTAATACCACAAAATGTACACATAAAAATACTTTTGAATATGTACATATATCATAACTTTATGATAGAAGACGCCAATTTATTTATATTAAAACCATATGTTAAATAAATTTAGCTTCCTATCTATAATGATAAAACTCACCAAAACTATATTCCGATGCATGATTGCCTGTGGGCTAAATTATGATCATAGTTTGGTGTTTTTACCCTAATTAATTATATAAACATAACAAAATTGCCTGTGGGCTAAATTTTATTATATCATATAATTAATTACAATCAATACGTCTACTGTATGTGATCTCACAAAATTTCAATTAATCAAAGATACCGTGGCTATTACTTAATTAATCAAAATTATAAGATCACTAGACTATTTTCTTAATATTTTAGGCATCAACTTTAAAGGCTAAAAACAATTATGCAACAATATGATAAACAATTCCAAGTGTACTCCCAGGAAAGTTGGTTGGGACGGAGCCTCATTAAAAATAACCAACTCCTTAGACAGAGTAATGTTTCAAGGGAACTAGTAGCACATTGGCCCCTTCCCGAGAAACTTTTCACCGGTTCATGTTTTCTCACACTAAAGGCATAATTGACGAGCAATCTTTCCAAATCTTTAATAGTTCGCCTATGGAAAGACTTTTAATCTCAAGTGAACATTCTAAACGGTCTAAAGGTGCTTAAACATAATGCACTACCGTTTATTATTCCACAAACAAGGTTCACCTTAACAAGGAATTATTATAATTCCTAACTTATGCAATTCCAAAGGCATAATTAAATTCACATAACTAGAAAATATAATGTTATGCTAGTGAACAATTATATGTGAAATTCAATATGCTCATATCCAAATAAATTGTACATCATAATAACAATTTAAAATGAGCTATAAAGTTATTATTCAAATAACAACATAAATCCAAAACTTGAAGGATTATAAAATTTGAATAAGAATTTATAATAACCATATACTTTTCAATTATTGAAAAGTTTTAGCTTATAGGCCCAATACAAAAAAAAAAAAAAATTCAATGCATATAGTAAACTTTATGAGAACTAGTTTAAAATTGTAAATTCTAACCATATCAAAACCATATGATATGTTGATATTTACGAATTAAATTCTCACAAAACTAAATTGCATAATTTAAACAATAATATTATGCACTTAATTTAACTATATGCGTAAAACAAACTCAAATATATGAATATAAAATCAAATATTCATACTCAATCAAAGTGGGCATCACAAATAATGATAACAGTGTTACGACATATTGATTCCTCAGTTCAAAACCGATAATCGTTATTACTGTAATAATAATTATGTGAGAGTAATAACAGAACAATCAATTTAATTTCCTCAATCGTAACCCCTGACATTTAATAGCAATAACTATAAAATGTTACAAAATATTATCATTATTAACATATGGTTTGTATCAAGAATGAAGTAGTTTCAAGTCACAGGAGCAGTGGGAGGACCATACACATATATATAACCTACGTGCCATCATTATAGGTTAAGTAACGGAAACCGTTACTTCCGTTTCAAACCACAACATTATGGCCATAAATGGCCTATTAACTTGCACCACTTAATGGTGATATAATGGAAATGTTACAACATATACTAAAATTTGACGATGAAAAATTTGCTTTGTTCATGTATTTAGGGAGAATTAGAGAAAGTTAGGTATAAAAAATTAATAGAAAAATAAAAATCAATATAAACAAGCAATAATGATGTAAAAATAAAATTATTTTGAATTTTTAGATGAAGATTGTAAAGTTGAGGAGACAGAGAAAAAAATTAGTAGAGTTTAGGTATGAGAAAAATATAGGATAATGAAGAAAAAAATAATTTTATTGAATTTAGATAGGTTTATAAAGAAATTCAAAAAAAAGATAGGTTTATAAAGTTTAAATAGGGGGAAAAATAGAGTTTAAATAGAGGGAAAAAACATCCAAAGTTGTTAGAATTTTTTTTTTGAAATCTTGGGGTTGATGGTTAGATTTCAACTATTTACATTTGAGATGGAAAACTCAACAAAAGTTTTAAAATTAAAAAGTCTAAAAAGTTCATAACTTTTTGAATACCACATGACTTTTAAAGACTCTTTAAAAGTCTTAATCGAATACCACATGACTTTTAAAGACTCTTTAAAAATCTTGATTGAATCCCGCCTGACTTTTAAAGACTCTCTAAAAGTTTAAATTGAATACCTCCAAACTTTTAAAGTTCATAAAAGTCTTTAAACTCTATAAAAGTCATGATTGAATACACCCCCTTTAGTTGTACTATGAACTTTTTATCTTGCAAACGTCTATTGATATTTGTCAGTTGTTGTTATTTCCCTATACGTGTTTCATGTGTTGTGAGATGTGTATCGTAGATTCTCATGCAACAGTATTGAACAAAATATTAATATTTATTATATTTGTAGAAGATTCATGAGTAGTACCCTATGTTCTAGTTCTATAACTTGTTTACTTGATAGTAACAACAATGATTCCGCAGGTAGTTCCAATACTAAGTGCTTTTGTTGTCAATGTTAATGCTGATTTTGCCTTTAATCCAACAGGTTGAGTCCAAATAATAAAATGAATTGTAAATTTATATTAGTTCTAATATATTTAAATGATACATACAAGATCAATGAATGCTACAACGGTTACTGTTTTTGAAATTTCTTGATTTTCTAGATTTGCAAGATTGATCGCAGCATTGTTGTATTCTCGCATCTTTTTCATGTGTCAACATGTCACAATGTTATATTGCCCTATATTGGCATTTTTAATAATAATTTTTAAATATCGTTACGTAAGATAATGATCAAATTATGATTTATATATTATTACGAACATAAAAAACATATAATTCCTTTAGGTGTTCTGCTCAAGGTACTTTTGGTTCAACTTGAATGAGTTCTAGCTTGTGGATAGAAAAATTCCTTGTTTATTTAATGAATAAAATTAGATAACGTAGTAAAAATTAATACATTTTAATTCGTCTTGATAAAAAAAATTACATGTGTAGTTTCCCACTTTAATTTCTTAGATTATTTAAATAACTTTTTGACAACAAATCTTCCCCAAATAATTAATATTATTTAAATTCATATTGTCTTTTCTCAAAGGGTATTATGAATTTATTAATGTTCACCATTGTATTATAAAACTCAAATATAATACCCATTCTCTTAATTACATGTTTTTTTTTTTTTTTTTTTTTTTTTTTTTGTTTTGTTTTTTTTTTTTTTTTTTTTTTTTTTTTTTTGTTTTTTGTTTTTAACACATTCGCAGAATTATAATCCATTAACGGAACTGCACAACCAAATTAACATAGCTGCACACCAAAACTAATGGAGCGAGAAAGAATTTATTAATAATTAAGGGTAAAATAGGAAAATCATGGTAAAATATTTATTCAGAAATAATATCAACCATTAATTTGAATAGATAATTACACCTAACATTTTTTGTTCCCATTAAGGGCCTAACATTATTGCCTCTTATTAAGAATGTAGAAACATTAAACTTGTGTGAGACTGCCTCACGGGTTTCAATCTGCGAGATGGGTCGGATCTTTAATTAATGAGGTCAAATATCCAACCATTAATAAAAAAATTCAACTCGTCTCACGGATTGAGACCCGTGAGACGGTCTCACACAAGTATTACAATGACCTGGCATAAGTGGTGCCAACCGCTAACAATTCATTTCCACCAATCACAATCTCATCATCATCATTAACATCATCTGTCACACCGGTCATTGCGCAATGACCACGATACGCATCGACATTCAATCAGTCAACACATAATCAAATAACAATCAAGACACAACAACAACGACACGTATTACACATAAATTACTAGAACGATACCTAAGGCACCGAACGAAACTCATACACGACAAACGGGGTACAACGGAACATGAGGAAACATCAAACGGGGAAAAACATCACGACACACATTAACATTCCAGCGGGTAGGTGGCGGGTGGAGGAGCACCCACCAGCCACCCGCTCGCGGCCACCTTCTAATATAGTGGGTGGCCGGTGGGCAGAGTACCGCCCGCCGGCTGCCCGCTGGAACAGTAGTCCCGAACAGCGGGTAGGTGGCAGGTGGTCACCCCCCCCCCTATCCCCCACTGGTACACAGACAACTTTTCGGTCTCGGGATCACTCGTGGAACCCGAAACCATGTCCAGACACATTCAAACACATAACGACAACGCCACGGACTCAATTAACGGAATTAAACCAAGAATCACACCAAATACATTCTAACACGATGCCTACACATGCCAAGACTCCACATTAATCATATAGCGGTTCAGGAACATCCGGAACCACAAGAATACCAAGAAATCTATATGCAAGGTCCAAAACACAAGTCCTAGGCTAGACTCAACACCCGATCATGCATAATCCCATCCAAATAAACCAAGAACATCATAATACGAAATCCACGATATAAACATAAGGCTCTAGACATAATCAAAATACAAGATCATTCATATAATCAGTCATCATATCAAGAACATCAAGATTACCACATAAACACAATATAAACCCTAGGCAAAGCTCTATCAAAACTTAAACACAGAATCATATATCAAAGGAGCCAATGAATAAGATTTAGCAAGGAAAATAGGTTTTGTCGAGATATGGGTTACCTCTTAGCCTCAATAAATCCTTCCTTGGCTATTAAGGTTCTTCTCTAAGATATCCCTCCGGTTGATCTCCCTAGGCTTGGTGGTGGGGAATCTCCCGGGGACTAATTTCGTGTAGTACAACTATGGGTGGTAAGGGTTCTAATTGCTTTCTAATCCCCTATTTATAGAGTTAGGAATCCTAATCAAAGTCTGAATAGTAAAGACCTACATTCTATTCCTAACAGGTATATAAGTCTAAGATTCCTAATTAGAATCTGAGTAGTAAAGGCCTACTATCTTTATTCCTAATAGGTCTAGGATTCCTAATTAGAATCTGAATATTGGAAGGTCCACTCTGTAAAACCCCCCAAAACATGCTAAATAAAAGATCTTAACACATGCAGATATCACAACAAAACATTAGCACAGTGGAAGATAAAAAGGTGACTGGATAAAACAAATCCAAAACGGGGTGTTATGCCACGTTTACCAACAATGGTAAATGCTATGGCGGTCAAATCTGCATTATGTACACAACTATCCCAAAGTCATAAGTCTATCACTACATCAGCTCACAGGCCACAAAACAAGGAAAAGGCACTAAACTACCGGCCACTAGACATCGCGCTCGTCTAGACATCACCTGAAAGAACACAAAGATAAACATGGGACGACGCCCGGTGAACGATAATGCTGGTAACCCACCAATACCTGTTAAGTAACATACATAGATAGGATATATACAAAGCCATTTTCGAAACGGAATACGTATATATAAGTGTAAAACCAAGAGTAAACACCAACTCAAGACTCATCGCTCTTCAAGGATAACACGGGAACACATCCCAAGACCACAAAGGACAACATCAACAACTGAAGGATAAAGACACGATAAATGGCAACACATGCCTTTGTGACTACACACGTCACAAGAGAAAACACATAACCACGGCTACACAAGCCCTCGTGACATCACACATCACGAGTTGATATGCCTTCCTTATGCCCTGTTCCAACCTTATGGCTACCCCCAACCTTATATCTAGTTCCAACCTTTACCTCCAGGACCCCTGTACACCAAGTCCAACCTTATTCCCCCGGGAACCGTCATTCCCCCTCCAACAGACCTCCAACAAAGCCACCGATTTCATAGTACACAAGGTACCGTACACACACACGGCGACACACGCCTTCCCAAGAAATACGTGAACCTGACACACAGGTCACAAGTCCATATTCACGTCACGGCCACCACGAGGACCGCTGCAATACCTTGGTGACTAGTGTCCCATACCACTAATCGTGCAATCCAGGTAAAGCCACTCACACATCACACCTCAACAGGAATCAATCAACGGATCACAACGAAGGTATGAAACACACTCAATCAAGGAATGGGTCACAACCCAACAACAACAACGATGAATAACACAAGTTATCATCAACCAAACGGAAGGTACAAACCACACACACGCTAGCATTTAGATACCAAACTAGCATGCTTATCAACGGGGAAACCAAAGATAGTTCCGAGGAACACACAAGGCACTTCACGGTCCAACGAAACACAATGTTGAACACTTAGCACGATTCAAGACACCAAAGTCCTACATGGATACCTACCATATAGTTCTAGACATACGAAACATCAAGGAGACACTCAAATAGTTCCACGAAAGAATATCGGGAAGTCAAAAGACCAAATACCGAGTCAAAAGAATCACGGGGAACAAATCCCCAACAACACCACAATACGTACCCGCGGGTAGGCCCACGGGTAGGCCCCTACCCGCGGTTCCGCCCGCGGGTACAGGTCTCCCAAACCATGTACCCCGCGGGTGGGCGGCGGGTGGGCCTCCTACCCGCCGTTCCGCCCGCGGGTACAACCTGTACCACTTCAATACACTTCACGAAATTTCAACTCCAAACTAAAATTCAAGTCCAAGACATGCCAAATCTCACCAAATACAACTAAGTGACTTGAATCAAAGGAAATGCCAAGCAATGGCACAGAAGAACCCTAAACACAAGCTCTAGATATGCATTTTCACAAGACAAATGCATAAACACTCACATTTCATAGCAAAACACATGTAGAATCCAAGGAATCACATATAGGTAAGCAAAATAGGTTTTAGTAGAGCATGGGTTACCTCTTGTAGACCAAAAGACTTCACTTACACCTTAACAAGCTCCCCACAAGGCTTACTTTCCAAACCCACTTCAAGAACAAACCAAAAGATCATAAAGATCCTACTTTTAAGAAAAAGACATCTAAGATGGAACCAAAAACACAAGATGGACCTAGATCTTACCCTCCTAGATGCCCAAATAGGTGAAAGGTTGAATCTTGGAAGCAAATCTTGGAATCTTGGCAAGGTCTCAACTTAGCTTGGAGAAAAAGCTACTCACCTTTCTAGAGAGAAGGTAGAGCTAATATTTTAGAAAGTGTAAGGGATGAGATGAAGATGTCTTCTAGGTTAGGTTACAATACTAACACTTGGTGAAAGGTCAAGAATACCCTTACTAACATTTAGAAAGTGTAAGGAACAAGGGAACTCTGTTCAAAGCTCAAGGTACAACATGACTTTGAAGTTGACTAGTCAAATACTAGTCCTCAAGTATTAAAAATCAGGATTTTAGGAATCAATTCCTCAATTGAGATAGGATTAATTACTCAATTAATCCATAGATTGAATGTGGATTTTTGGGGTGTCACATCCTCTCCCCCTTCAAAGAAGCTTCGTCCTCGAAGCTTGGGTACGACGAATTAGAAACAAACGGTGGTAGGAAACAACATTGTGACAAGAGATTCAAGAACGAATTCTTTTGGTCAAAACTCAAAAGATTTCACAAGAATATCCAACAAGAAAGATGGCATATCAAATCAAGAATTGTCAAGAGTTTAACAAAGGAGTAAATTAAGCATCACAAACTCTAGTCTTAACACCAACATCAACTTTTAGCCAAGCACTAAGAACAAAACAACCAAACCGTAACACCACTACTACTACGAAGCTAACTAAGCCACAAGGCTACAAGCAAAGCAAGCATAAAAGCAACAACAAGCAACTAAACAACGGCAACAACGGCCAAAGAAAAGCAACCACAAGGAAGAAGGCGAACAAAGAAACCACCACTACTAGAAAGACTCGCTCTCCGACTCCTCGGACTCTTCCTCGTCTTCTCCTCTAAGACTCGAGCTGGCTTCGATCTGGTCTAACCGGTGGTGCACAGCGACGAACTGCGTCTTCACGTACGCAAAGCCCTCCTCGATCATGCGGTTCTGCTGACGAAGCAAGGCAACAACACGCTCGTCGTGCGATGTGGGGTCGTGCTCCCTCTTGGTGTGGGATTTTCTTCTTCGTCGGTTCTCCTCACTCTCCGAGTCACTTTCTTCAGCTTCTACGGCTTCTGGCGCCCCCACCTCAACCTCATGATCGGTTTCATCTTCGGCTTCCTCGACAACTCCCAAGCTCTGAACAGCGAGGCTCAACTTCCCGGCATGGATGCCAAGCTCAGCTGTCAACTCGGCCCTTTCTTCGGGTGCTTTCCTTGCCACTTCCTCAAGCGTGATGTACTCATCATCATCCATCTGAAACAGGTTACAACTCCGAAGGTTGGTGGCATCCAACACTAGCTTTCCCACAGCCTTAGGAAGGCAACCATCCACACTGACACCCTTCCTGACCAAGATCCAACTCAACACCATCCCGTATGGTAAGCTCTTCCGATTGTGATCCCGGCAAAACACCATGTGTTGCAACATCAAAGCAGGCAAGTTGAACTTAACCATGTTCTTCAGATAAAAAGCAAAAGTGCACTCCAACTTACCCAACAACTTGCTCTTGTTATTGTTCGGTAACAAACAGTCCGACACCAAAATGACCAAGATCCTTTGCTCCGCAGTCAACCACTTCTTCTCCGGCCTAGAGGCTTGAGTGAAACCACTCGTACGGCCAAACAAGTAGCTCAAGTAGTCACGGTAGCCCATGGTATCCATACTAATCCAAGAATGACCACTGTACTGAGCCACTCCGGTAGCAGACAAACTCAAAAGCTGAGCCAGCCTCTTTTCAGAAAGCACAACCTTCACACCTCTTACTTTAGAAGTGATCTCAAGCTTATCACCCTCCTTTGTCACAATCATGTGACGATAAAACTCTTTAACCAAACTCGGGTAAGTCTCGGCCCTTATGGCGAGAAACCCATCCAACAAGCCCTGGGATCTAAGCATATCCAACAAGGAACTAGAAAAAGATTCCGGATCAAAAGCTTTACCTTCAAGAACAAGGTAGTGGGTATCCACCCATTCCGCTTTTCTAGCCAAGCTTGATCTTCTAGGCATGGTAGGAGATGACCCAAAGCTCAACAAAAAGGTGCCCACAACTCCTTCTTCTTCCTCCACACTCACGCTGCCTCTCTCTCTCTCTCTCTCTCGAGCTCTCTCTCTCTCTCGCGGTTGCTCTCGGCGACACAACGCACAACAGGTCGGCGGCGGCGGCGGTTCCGGCGAACGGCGAGGCGGTGGTGGGGCGACGGGTTGGTGGTGGTGGAGCTACCGGTTGGGGATGGGGTTTAGGGGTGCTCACGGGTAGAGAAGAGAAAAAGAAGAGAAAGGGAATTTTAGGGATTTGGGAGAAATTGGGGAAAAAGATGATTTAATTTGGGGATTTTGGGTAAAGTGGGAATTGATGGTTTAGATGGAATTAAAATTGGGTAGGTTCTAAGGAAGACAATTAGCTCAAGTGGTTTAGAGTTGGGTTGACAAAGAATAGTCTCAAGTTTAAAACTCAAAGGTTACAATTAAGCATTAGGCTTGACTTTTAAGATGCACAAGAATGAATTTTGGCAAGAATTTTGCTACTTCCAATTTTGAAGAATACTTGGAAAATTTAGGAGGTTCACAAGGAATTGTTGTAAGAACAACCAAGTGTAAGGATTGTAGAATTGGTCCAAGAACAAAACATCTCAAAGATAGATAACAAACTTCACAACTAGACTTGTGTACCAACTAAAGGAGTCACTTAGCAAGAAGAGTTTTATTACCAAGGAAAAGCATGCCAAGGATTGCCAAGCAAAAGGCAACTACGAAACACAACATAACACTCAAGACAACAAAGAATTATTACCAAGGAAAAGCATGCCAAGGATTTCCAAGCAAAAGGCAACTACGAAACACAAGATAACACTCAAGACAACAAAGAACACGATGATCGTGGGAAACAATGATAGGCTAAAAGAAAGGGTTACCTGCCAACTCTTCATCCATCAAGCCCTCCGACTCAGCCTGCGAACGTGCCATCACGAAGACCCTTCCAGCTGGTCTAGCTCCAACTGTTCCACGGCTCGAACCAACTCTCGATGCTCCTCCGGCTCCCGGGGGTGGTGGCAACGTTCTCTGACCGGCTGGCTGGGGGCACTCCGTGACTTTGTGACCTCGATCTCCACATCGAAAACACTTGAGCGCATAGCCATTACAACTTTGACCCACATGCATCCTCCCACAACGCTGACAAAGGGATGCCTTGGCTTGGTTCCCGTGCTCTGTTCTGTTATGTCCTTGAGATGAAGATGACACCTGCTTGGCCGGGAAACTCGGTCTCGGCTTCTTGAAGGTAGAAGAACCTCCGCCCTCAGACCTCTTCCTAGCTTGCTCGTACGATCCTCTCTGAAGCTGCTGCACGCGAAATAGATCGGCGGCACACACGTAAGCGTCCTTAAGAGAACTTGGCCTACTCACAGTTAAAGCTTTTCGCGCCTCATAGTTCAGACCGGCCACGAATTTCTTGACTTTAGCGAGTTCTGTCGGCACAAGTATCCTCGCAAAATGTGCCAACTCCAAGAACCTCTTGTGGTATTCAACCACAGACATGGAGCCTTACTGCAGGTGGATGAACTCCTCATACATGGCAGCGCGCACATGTGCTGGGTAGAACCTCTTGCGCATTCTGCCCTTGAGCGCGGTCCAGTCGAACTCTGGTTCTTCAAGAAGAGCCGGGCCTTCGTGAACCCACCACAAATCCGCTTCTTGGCAAAAGTAAAACGTTGCCAACTCCACTCTCCTCTCTTCGGGGCAGCCTATAACGGTGAAGATCTTGTCAAACACCCGTAGCCACTCTTCTAAGACTACCGGGTCTTCCTCGCCAGCAAAGGTTGGCGGCCGATGTCCCGACACTAAACGTCCTACATCACGGTGCCCAGCAGGGGGAGGAGGTGGCACAGCGTGATTGTTGTTCAACAAAGCTTCACTGAGCGTCTGCATGGTCTGAGTCAGCTGGTGAAGATTCTGAGCGAGCTACTCGTTGGTCGGGGTCTCCGGGGTGCGTGCTCGAGGACGAGGAGGCATCGCAACTTCTACAACAACAGCACGGTTACGAAAAGATAGCAAACAAACAAAGATCAGAAAGCAACACACAGCTCACCACGCAACCTAGAGTCCTAAGCCTAACACTTAGCTTCTTAAGGTCGCTTAGAGGTCTCAAACCACACTTAACCACATAGAAAGTCTAGACTTAACTCTTCCTAGGCTCAAACCTAGGCTCTGATACCAACTGTAACACCCCCCAAAACATGCTAAATAAAAGATCGTAACACAATGCAGATATCACAACAAAACATTAGCACAACGGAAGATAAAAAGGTGGCTGGATAAAACAAATCCAAAATGGGGTGTTATGCCACATTTATCAACAATCGTAAACGCTACGGCGGTCAAATCTGCATTGTGTACACAACTATCCCAAAGTCATAAGTCTATCACTACATCGGCTCACAGGCCACAAAACAAGGAAAAGACACTAAACTACCGGCCACTAGACATCACGCTCGTCTAGACATCACCTGAAAGAACACAAAGATAAACATGGGACGACGCCCGGTCAGCGATAATGCTGGTAACCCACCAATACCTGTTAAGTAACATACATAGATAGGATATATACAAAGCCATTTTCGAAACGGAATACGTATATATAAGTGTAAAACCAAGAGTAAACACCAACTCAAGACTCATCGCTCTTCAAGGATAACACGGGAACACATCCCAAGACCACAAAGGACAACATCAACAACTGAAGGATAAAGACACGATAAATGGCAACACATGCCTTTGTGACTACACACGTCACAAGAGAAAACACATAACCACAGCTACACAAGCCCTCGTGACATCACACATCACGAGTTTATATGCCTTCCTTATGCCCTGTTCCACCCTTATGGCTACCCCCAACCTTATATCTAGTTCCTACCTTTACCTCCAGGACCCCTGTACACCAAGTCCAACCTTATTCCCCCGGGAACCGTCATTCCCCCTCTAACAGACCTCCAACAAAGCCACCGATTTCATAGTACACAAGGTACCGTACACACACACGGCGACACACGCCTTCCCAAGAAATACGTGAACCTGACACACAGGTCACAACTCCATATTCACGTCACGGCCACCACGAGGACCGCTGCAATACCTTGGTGACTAGTGTCCCATACCACTAATCGTGCAATCCAGGTAAAGCCACTCACACATCACACCTCAACAGGAATCAATCAACGGATCACAACGAAAGTATGAAACACACTCAATCAAGGAATGGGTCACAACCCAACAACAACAACGATGAATAACACAAGTTATCATCAACCAAACGGAAGGTACAAACCACACACACGCTAGCATTTAGATACCAAACTAGCATGCTTATCAACGGGGAAACCAAAGATAGTTCCGAGGAACACACAAGGCACTTCACGGTCCAATGAAACACAATGTTGAACACTTAGCACGATTCAAGACACCAAAGTCCTACATGGATACCTACCATATAGTTCTAGATATACGAAACATCAAGGAGACACTCAAATAGTTCCACGAAAGAATATCGGGAAGTCAAAAGACCAAATACCGAGTCAAAAGAATCACGGGGAACAAATCCCCAACTACACCACAATACGTACCCGCGGGTAGGCCCACAAGTAGGCCCCTACCCGCGGTTCCGCCCGCGGGTACAGGTCTCCCAAACCATGTACCCCGCGGGTGGGCGGCGGGTGGGCCTCCTACCCGCGGGTACAACCTGTACCACTTCAATACACTTCACGAAATTTCAACTCCAAACTAAAATTCAAGTCCAAGACATGCCAAATCTAACCAAATACAACAAAGTGACATGAATCAAAGGAAATGCCTAGCAATGGCACACAAGAACCCTAAACACAAGCTCTAGATATGCATTTTCACAAGACAAATGCATAAACACTCACATTTCATAGCAAAAACATGTAGAATCCAAGGAATCACATATAGGTAAGAAAAATAGGTTTTAGTAGAGCATGGGTTACCTCTTGTAGACCAAAAGACTTCACTTACACCTCAACAAGCTCCCCACAAGGCTTACTTTCCAAACCCACTTCAAGAACAAACCAAAAGATTATAAAGATCCCACTTTTAAGAAAAAGACATCTAAGATGGAACAAAAAACACAAGATGGACTTTGATCTTACCCTCCTAGATGCCCAAATAGGTGAAAGGTTGAATCTTTGAAGCAAATCTTGGAATCTTGGCAAGGTCTCAACTTAGCTTGGAGAAAAAGCTACTCACCTTTCTAGAGAGAAGGTAGAGCTAATATTTTAGAAAGTGTAATGGATGAAGTGAAGATGTCTTCTAGGTTAGGTTACAATACTAACACTTGGTGAAAGGTCAAGAATACCCTTACTAGTCAAGAATACCCTTACCAGAAAGTGTAAGGAACAAGGGAACTCTCTTCAAAGCTCAAGGTACAACATGAGTTTGAAGTTGACTAGTCAAATACTATTCCTCAAGTATTAAAAATCAGGATTTTAGGAATCAATTCCTCAATTGAGATAGGATTAATTACTCTATTAATTCATGGATTGAATGTGGATTTTTGGGGTGTCACACACTCTCTTTATTCCTAATAGGCTTAAGACTCTAGTTTAGGCAATGGTCCACGATCCATGGTGGACCACATTAATTAATTAAAGGGAATCCTAACCAAATTAAATCCATTTTAATTATTATTAATGGAATTAATGAAATAATTAATCCAGGATTAAAGGCCGTAACACGGGGTGTTACACCCTCCCCCCTTTACAGGAAGCTTCGTCCCCGAAGCTTTAGAAATCATTTTGGGAATAACGAGTCAAAATTAGTACGGTAGTTCATGAGGACACATTTTACGGGGGAGAATACGTAAATATACACCTACGTACACTAGGTCTTGGGAAGGATGGGGTTTAAAAGGATAAAGAGAGCGAAGGATTTAGGTTTCAAACTCGAGGGCAAGGTTAATTAGGAATAGGACCAAAGTTTTCAAAGTTGCAATTTAGGTAATAAGGTTGCTACCTTGTATGGAATCATTTGAAATATGGAATCAAGTATGAGTTTGGAAGGGTAGAAAGGGTTTTCTTCAACAAAGTGGCATTTGAATGATAAAGGAGGGGAAGAATTCGGCTAGAATAGGGTTAAGGATTCTCAACTTTGAGTGATCATTCTGGCTTGAAGCTCTGATTCCGACGTAATGACGAATTGATGATCCTCTCTCTTTAGCTTTGGTACCGATTGACTCTAGGCTTTTCGTTGATCTTTTCTTCCCAAGCTGAAGCCTCATCCATCTTTACGAGTTTTGAAGGAATTCTCGTGATGAATTCCGCGCATATTCCCCCAGAATGCTCAAAATTCTGGACCAAGTCGGTTAGCAAGGCCAAGCCTTAGGTCTTGACTCTCGATTCTTGCTAAGGTTTTCTAAGGATCAAGGAACTTCGGGTTGACTTCCCTGTTTTATTGAATTCCATCTCTTCTATGGTGGATGAAATTCTTAGCAAGACTTCATGTCCTCTATGAGATTTGGTTTGTTGCGCCCTTTTGGTTATATTTTTAGTATTGAGAGCACTTGAAACACTTTTCTCTTTCTTGGAACGCAGTCATTTATTGACTCTCATTACGGGATGACTTGGTGATCCGTATGAGTTGTTCTATTTCCTTGTTGATCTTTAAAGTCATCAAGGTCTTGATAACAAAGTGTTCCTTACACTTCCCTTAAATGTATGATTCTAGAATGGACGCACGAGATCTACAATAAGGAATGTTTCTTAGTATTTAATTGTCTTCTTTCGTCCTTCTTAGACGAAAAGATGTCTCGTTTATTCTATACGGATTCAGGGATCTTTAGTGAGGTAAACAAAAGGGCTAAGGACTGGAATAGGCTTGCTCCACAGGTTTCGGCAGTCTTGTTTTTTACAAAGCTTCGTAAGGGGGCCCTTTGAATACTCGAACGATAACCATGGTTGTGGAAAACTCGGCCCATCCTTGGTGTTTGTCTTGAGGCCCTTGTAAGTCCGTAGCACGAGTTCTTAACTCGACTTCTTGGTCTGCACGATTCTTTGTGTCGACCCTTCACAGTTGGTTGAATCGTAGGGTTCAACTGTAACTTTAACAACTAACACAATTGATAGAACACTTTTGAGAACGGGACGTGGGCCCAGGTGTGATACTCGGCTTTTCTAGCCTTCCTAAAATTAGAAAGTCTTACATTTCAAAATTATTACTTCTTTCTGATCGAGCCATTTTGATTGAGCCATTAGAGAATCTCATCTCTATTATATTTGTCGTTATAAATAAAAATAATATTTTTGTTATAAGTAGTTATGTATTAATTTGAACTACAAAATAATTATTTTTGGACCGTATGATTTTATATACATTTGAATATAAAATGTATTTTATAACATTTTTAGTACATATATAATTATGTGCGTATAGTATATGTACATAAATTTACTAAGTAAATTAACTAAGTATGTATGTGTATAGATATATATAATTATTGTAATTAGTAGATACTTTGTAATATATATATATATATATATATATATATATATATATATATTTATGAGTGTAATATTTATATATCTAGTATGTGATATAATACATGGTGTATAATTATTTTTATATAATATAAACTAAATATTTTATATTGATTGGGAGTTATGAATTATAGATTGGGGGTAACAAATGTGTGATTGGAAGTTACAAACCTAGAATATTCTCCTATTAATTATTAAGTTGACTAAGTATGGATGATGAACAATATAATTATTCTTCTTCTCCCCTTCTTTGGCCGATCACCCCTTCATCCCCAAGATAGAAAAAAAAAATATTTCCTTGTTCTTTATCTTCTATTCAAGACTTAAAGTCCCTTCAAGCTAAAGAGGAGCCTTTGAATCCTTAAAAGATTACGAGGAAAATTTTAAGAGAAATTCGCTTCAAGTAAGTGGTTGTGTTTCTTTTTTTACTTTACCCTTATCGTTTTCAAAATAAAGAATTTTGTTGGTTGATGGTCATGAGATGAAATGATATAGATTATGAAATGATTAAATGACTATTTCATATTGTATGATGTGTTGGTTAGATTGTATTTGAAATAAATAAATAAATAAAATACATTTGTATGCACTGTATGAACGAAAAAGAAAGAGACTTATGATTTCTTTATTAACTACGCTTTGTTTTTCTAAAAATATGTATATATATAGTATTTTATTATTTGTTTTATTTATATGAAAAAAAAACAAGAAAAACAAAATAATAAATAAATAAGTAAATAAACGATATATATATATATATATATATATATATATATATATATTTATATTTATATGTTTGCCGTAGGTGTAAAACAAAATTTTGTTAATAAAATTAGTAAATTTAAATAATAATGGTTTAGCGGTATTTTATTCTCGGAGATGATGATCAATCTTGTTTTTGTGAGTATAGTATTAAAAAGAAATTGTGGAATTTGTTGTTGTGTTATAAATGACTATATTGGCTATGGGATTTTACACCCATTTATATTTGCTATGGGATTTTATGCCCATTTATATTGGCTATGGGACTTTATACCCATTTATATTCGCTATGGGATTTTATACCCATTTATATTGGCTATGGAATTGTATACCCATTTATATTGGCTATGGGATTTTATACCTATTTATTTTGGCTATGGGATTTGACGCCCATTTATATTGGCTATGGGATTGTATACCCATTTATATTGGCTATGGGATTTTATACCCATTTATTTTGGCTAAGGGATTTGATGCCCATTTACATTGGTTATGGGATTTGATGCCCATTTCTATTGGCTATGGGACTTCATACCCATTTATATTGGTTATGGGACTTTATGCCCATTTATATTGGCTATGGGACTTCATGCCCATTTATATTGGCTATGGGACTTTATGCCCATTTATATTGGCTATGGGACTTGATGCCCATTTATATTGGCTATGGGACTTTATGCCTATTTATATTGGCTATGGGATTTTATGCCCATTTATATTGGCTATGGGATTTTACACCCATTTATATTGGCTATGAGATTTTATACCCATTTATATTGGCTATGGGATTTGATGCCCATTTATATTGGCTATGGGATTTTATACCCATTTATATTGGCTATGGGACTTTATGCCCATTTATATTGGCTATGGGATTTTATACCCATTTATTTTGGCTATGGGATTTGATGCCCATTTATATTGGCTATGGGACTTTATTCCTATTTATATTGGCTATGAGATTTTATACCCATTTATATTGGCTATGGGACTTTATGCCCATTTATGTTGGCTATGGGATTTTGTGCCCATTTATGTTACCGGATATGGGATTTCGTGCCCATTTATGTGATTGGTGATCTTCCATAAAAATTTGTGTTGACTTGAAGAGAGAAATCAAATATTTTAAAAAACACATATCAGTTTTTAAGTAAGCCTTGTGGCTAATTATTATTGTGGTGATGTTCTTCCAAAATGATTATTTGTATGTGGAAAAATAATTGAATATTTATAGGTGCATTTAGATATGGTGATTGGTTGTTGAAGAAGTGGAGAAGATTTTGTAAGTTATTTTAAAAGAAAAGTTATTTTTGAAAGTAATGTACCTTATTTTATTTTAAATTTTGTTTCCGGGCAAAGTAACCCTTACTTAGCATGTTTTCCTAATCTCCACTGTTTGTTATGTGTTTCTTGGAAAAAAAAAATGTAAACAGGGATTTATGAAGCTTGAAGTGAAAGTGCGCGTTAGAAGAAGAAGAGAATAAATGTAATAGATGTAATTGAAGTATTTGGCGGTTTTGTGATTAGCCTTGCATCTAGTCTTGATAAGTTAGATGTGGCGGTAGCACCCTATAAGTGTTAGAATTTGAATTACAAATTATTTGAGACTTGAATTGAAAAACAATTTATAAGAAATTTATTTTTAGTAATTCTATTTATACTAAGTTTTGAATTGTAATGTCATTTAACTAAAGTTTTGGAAGTCAAATTTTAGGGTGTTACAAATTGGTATCAGAGCAGTTCGAACCTTTGGGAGCCTAGGTTATGGAACTTTGAAACCCTAGGTTATGAATTTTTGAGAATATTTGAAAATATAATTGACTAAGAATTTAAGATTTTAGAAATTCGCTGTGAGAATGTGTGGCTTTGTAAAATGGTTCCATATTTTGTTTTGATTGCTAATACTTGCAGGTGGTGTTATATATTGTCATGAAAAGAAGAATATTTGGGGGTAAAATTTTATATTTATTGAGATATTTAGAAGTGGTGCTTTATATTTTGGTAGAATATAATTATTTGGAAGTATTTTGTATTTTGATGAAAGTATAATTATTTGAAAGTGGTTGGAATAAGTAATCTCGGTGTCCTATATATGAGGAAATTTTTTGGCTTAGTAATTTTATTAAGAACTTGATTTCTTATTGATTATGAGAAAAACATTTGGAGTTGGTGATCTAATTAGTGCCTAATTGTTTATTTTGGAGTTTTGTGACTAGAGGAATATATTGAGTTTAATGATTGTACGAAAGGATTTGATTTCCTATTAATTATGAGGAAGATATTTAAAGTTGATGATATTAATATATTATTATTTGGTTATTATTATTATTATGAGATATGAGATGAGATGAGATTCTATATTTGAAGGAAATATTTGGGTTTAGCGGCTTATTTCGGATTTGATCATTTATTCATTGAAAAGGAGAAGATTGTACATGGTGGGTTATTAAAAATAGATTACTTATTATTTATTTGTTTTGAGAATTTTGGTTTTGAGAAAATAATTGGAATTTATGGTTTGATTTCTTCTCCGTTGAGGAACTATATTTTGATAAAGTATTTGGAATTGGTTAGGGAATTTTGGATATAAGAGCCTAAGTTATGGAATTTGAGAATATAGCTCATGGAGTTGACTAAGGAATTAAAATTTTGAAAATCAAGGTAAGGATATGCGTTGTTGAATATTTTGTGTAAGTTTCAAGTGATAATCTATGATTTGAGGGGAATACTTGAACTTAGTGATTTTATTTGGAATATTGAAATTCTTAATGGTAAAGTTGGAGTATTTACTTGATGATTTTATGGTTGAATTACTCAAGTATTAATGAGGAAAGATTGATGATTTTAGAAATTGCTTCCTAAATAGCTGAAGGAAGATCTTGCATGAAGATAGTTAAGAGCCTTGTAGATTTTGGACTTGATATGTTGGAAGTTTGACTCAAGTAATAGTCAAAAGGATAATGATGTTTAAATTTTGTGAGATTGAACTTGGTGGATAATAATTTTGAGTAGAAGTTATCAGTATTCAAGCATTTATTTTGCTAAATGATTTTAAGAAAATGTTGTGGGACCAATTAAGTCTTTAAAATTGAACTATGGATGTCTGAGTATTGGGTAAACATAATATCTTTTAGAAGTTTTAATATAAAGATTGGAATTGTGTGGATTCAGGTTGGACTCCGAAGATGGATGGGTATCTATAATTGTAAATTAAGGAAATAAGTTTGACTAAGTTATTTACGAAATGGTATTCAAGCCTAAGGTCAAAGCATTAAGATTTTAAGATTTCCCAAGTGACAGGGTGAATCCAAATGATGAAACTTATGAAATGGTGGTGAGATATGAGTTTTCGATCATTATATATCTGTTTTGTTGTAATTATTTGTATTTTGAGTAATACTTGCGAGTGAAAAGCAAGTCATTCTTCTGGAATATGTTTCCTTGATGAAATAGTGTGTGAAAGTGCAAGTTTTAAACATGTGTGCTGCTTTGAAGATTTGTTTGAGTATTTTATATGAACTGTGGCTATTGCACCTCGAGGGTGTGCATTTTTAAAGTATGTGATTGCATATTTCAATCGATTATTTGTTAAAGTTATAAAATGTGAAGGACTATATGCACCTTGTTTCTTATTTGTGCTTTTTGATGATTCGTAAGTTGTAGGGTAGGAATACCCTTGAGATGTGTTGGTTACTTGTAGGTTTAAGTTACGAGGACGTAACTTTCTTTAAAGGAGGGTAGGTTTTAACACCTTACCCTTATGCGTTGTAGCCTAAAGTTGTGAAACTTAAGTTCTAGTTGACCATACTTCTTAAGCTTGGGAGTGTTTCGGGGACGAAGCATTCCTTAACGGGGGTAGATTGTGATACCCGGCTTTTCTAGCCTTCCTAAAATTAGAAAGTCTTACATTTCAAAATTATTACTTCTTTCTGATCGAGCCATTTTGATTGAGCCATTAGAGAATCTCATCTTATTACATTTGTCGTTATAAATAAAATAATATTTTTGTTATAAGTAGTTATGTATTAATTTGAACTACAAAATAATTATTTTTGGACCGTATGATTTTATA
>NW_017618404.1:0-21814 GCF_001879475.1 Ipomoea nil | reverse complement strand
CCATTTATATTGGCTATGGATTTATACCCATTTATATTGGCTATGGGACTTTATGCCCATTTATATTGCTATGGGATTTTATACCCATTTATTTGGCTATGGATTTGATGCCCATTTATATGGCTATGGGACTTTATTCCTATTTATATTGGCTATGAGATTTTCCCATTATATTGGCTATGGGACTTTATGCCCATTTATGTTGGCTATGGGATTTTGTGCCCATTTATGTTACCGGATATGGGATTTCGTGCCCATTTATGTGATGGTGATCTTCCATAAAAATTTGTGTTGACTTGAAGAGAGAAATCAAATATTTTAAAAAACACATATCAGTTTTAAGTAAGCCTTGTGGCTAATTATTATTGTGGTGATGTTCTTCCAAAATGATTATTTGTATGTGGAAAAATAATTGAATATTTATAGGTGCATTTAGATATGGTGATTGGTTGTTGAAGAAGTGGAGAAGATTTTGTAAGTTATTTAAAAGAAAAGTTTATTTTTGAAAGTAATGTACTTATTTTATTTTAAATTTTGTTTCCGGGCAAAGTAACCCTTACTTAGCATGTTTTCCTAATCTCCACTGTTTGTGTTATGTGTTTCTTGGAAAAAAAAATGTAAACAGGGATTTATGAAGCTTGAAGTGAAAGTGCGCGTTAGAAGAAGAAGAGAATAAATGTAATAGATGTAATTGAAGTATTTGGCGTTTTGTGATTAGCCTTGCATCTAGTCTTGATAGTTAGATGTGGCGGTAGCACCCTATAAGTGTTAGAATTTGAATTACAAATTATTTGAGACTTGAATTGAAAAACAATTTATAAGAAAATTTATTTTTAGTAATTCTATTTATACTAAGTTTTGAATTGTAATGTCATTTAACTAAAGTTTTGGAAGTCAAATTTTAGGGTGTTACAAATTGGTATCAGAGCAGTTCGAACCTTTGGGAGCCTAGGTTATGGAACTTTGAAACCCTAGGTTATGAATTTTTGAGAATATTTGAAAATATAATTGACTAAGAATTTAAGATTTTAGAAATTCGCTGTGAGAATGTTGTGCTTTGTAAAATGGTTCCATATTTTGTTTTGATTGCTAATACTTGCAGGTGGTGTTATATATTGTCATGAAAAGAAGAATATTTGGGGGTAAAATTTTATATTTATTGAGATATTTAGAAGTGGTGCTTTATATTTTGGTAGAATATAATTATTTGGAAGTATTTTGTATTTTGATGAAAGTATAATTATTTGAAAGTGGTTGGAATAAGTAATCTCGGTGTCCTATATATGAGGAAATTTTTTGGCTTAGTAATTTTATTAAGAACTTGATTTCTTATTGATTATGAGAAAAACATTTGGAGTTGGTGATCTAATTAGTGCCTAATTGTTTATTTTGGAGTTTTGTGACTAGAGGAATATATTGAGTTTAATGATTGTACGAAAGGATTTGATTTCCTATTAATTATGAGGAAGATATTTAAAGTTGATGATATTAATATATTATTATTTGGTTATTATTATTATTATGAGATATGAGATGAGATGAGATTCTATATTTGAAGGAAATATTTGGGTTTAGCGCTTATTTCGGATTTGATCATTTATTCATTGAAAAGGAGAAGATTGTACATGGTGGGTTATTAAAAATAGATTACTTATTATTTATTTGTTTTGAGAATTTTGGTTTTGAGAAAATAATTGGAATTTATGGTTTGATTTCTTCTCCGTTGAGGAACTATATTTTGATAAAGTATTTGAATTGGTTAGGGAATTTTGATATAAGAGCCTAAGTTATGGAATTTGAGAATATAGCTCATGGAGTTGACTAAGGAATTAAAATTTTGAAAATCAAGGTAAGGATATGCGTTGTTGAATATTTTGTGTAAGTTTCAAGTGATAATCTATGATTTGAGGGAATACTTGAACTTAGTGATTTTATTTGGAATATTGAAATTCTTAATGGTAAAAGTTGGAGTATTTACTTGATGATTTTATGGTTGAATTACTCAAGTATTAATGAGGAAAGATTGATGATTTTAGAAATTGCTTCCTAAATAGCTGAAGGAAGATCTTGCATGAAGATAGTTAAGAGCCTTGTAGATTTTGGACTTGATATGTTGGAAGTTTGACTCAAGTAATAGTCAAAAGGATAATGATGTTTAAATTTTGTGAGATTGAACTTGGTGGATAATAATTTTGAGTAGAAGTTATCAGTATTCAAGCATTTATTTTGCTAAATGATTTTAAGAAAATGTTGTGGGACCAATTAAGTCTTTAAAATTGAACTATGGATGTCTGAGTATTGGGTAAACATAATATCTTTTAGAAGTTTTAATATAAAGATTGGAATTGTGTGGATTCAGGTTGGACTCCGAAGATGGATGGGTATCTATAATTGTAAATTAAGGAAATAAGTTTGACTAAGTTATTTACGAAATGGTATTCAAGCCTAAGGTCAAAGCATTAAGATTTTAAGATTTCCCAAGTGACAGGGTGAATCCAAATGATGAAACTTATGAAATGGTGGTGAGATATGAGTTTCGATCATTATATATCTGTTTTGTTGTAATTATTTGTATTTTGAGTAATACTTGCGAGTGAAAGCAAGTCATTCTTCTGGAATATGTTTCCTTGATGAAATAGTGTGTGAAAGTGCAAGTTTTAAACATGTGTGCTGCTTTGAAGATTTGTTTGAGTATTTTATATGAACTGTGGCTATTGCACCTCGAGGGTGTGCATTTTTAAAGTATGTGATTGCATATTTCAATCGATTATTTGTTAAAGTTATAAAATGTGAAGGACTATATGCACCTTGTTTCTTATTTGTGCTTTTTGATGATTCGTAAGTTGTAGGGTAGGAATACCCTTGAGATGTGTTGGTTACTTGTAGGTTTTAAGTTACGAGGACGTAACTTTCTTTAAAGGAGGGTAGGTTTTAACACCTTACCCTTATGCGTTGTAGCCTAAAGTTGTGAAACTTAAGTTCTAGTTGACCATACTTCTTAAGCTTGGGAGTGTTTCGGGGACGAAGCATTCCTTAACGGGGGTAGATTGTGATACCCGGCTTTTCTAGCCTTCCTAAAATTAGAAAGTCTTACATTTCAAAATTATTACTTCTTTCTGATCGAGCCATTTTGATTGAGCCATTAGAGAATCTCATCTCTATTATATTTGTCGTTATAAATAAAAATAATATTTTTGTTATAAGTAGTTATGTATTAATTTGAACTATAAAATAATTATTTTTGGACCGTATGATTTTATATACATTTGAATATAAAATGTATTTTATAACATTTTTAGTACATATATAATTATGTGCGTATAGTATATGTACATAAATTTACTAAGTAAATTAACTAAGTATGTATGTGTATAGATATATATAATTATTGTTATTAGTAGATACTTTGTAATATATATATATATATATATATATATATATATATATATATATATGTTAGGAATAAAGTGTAATGGTTTTGATATGCCAAATTTGTATTTGTAGATCCCCCAATTTTATTTCATAGGTCTAGTAGAGTCTTAGACCATGATCGGGAAATTATTTAATTATGAAAAGAGAAAAACAGAGGAAAATGGATGAAAATAGAAGAAGAAGATATAAAGCCGAAAATCAAGAATTTGTCTGGAGAAAATGACAAATTGAAGAAAAAGATGAAAGATATGAATTCACGTCAATGCTACTCAAAGAAGATATCCCAGAAGAATTTTCGTGAAGAAAACTAATATTGGAAGAATGCATGAAATTGACTTGGAGATCAAGCATCTATGGAAAGAAAGAAGTACATCAAATGTGATTGGAGATTTAATCAAAAGTTGTACGGACGAAGTAGATGATGCTTGATATATTATCCAAAATGGATCAAGTTCAAAACTCACCATCAACAATTGGGAGCTAGTTCGAAGCAGAGAAATGCAAGTCATGGAAATCAATTCAATATGGGAGCGAATGTAGAAAAATCATGGAAATCAATTCAATATGGGAGCCAATGAGGTTGTAGTATGGGATGCAATTTCAAAGTTGGGGACCGATTCAAAGAAGACATTTGAGGTTGTAGTATGGGATCAAAGTTGGGGACCGATTCAAAGAAGACATGGAGATCAAATTGAATTGAGATGAAATTCAAATACCAGGAGAAGTCTGGGAGCCAATTTCAAAGTCGCACCAGGAGCAGTTGGGAGCCAATTGCAAGTCAAAGTCAATTGGGAGCCAATTACAATGGAGAAATTCAAATTGGGTGCCAATTACAAGCCAATTGAAATTGGGTGTCAATTACAAAGGAGAAATTCAAATTGGGTGGAAGTTCAAAGCCAGTTTGAAGTCTGAGAACACCCCGACGTGAGAATGAAGAAGATGAAGATGAACTTACAGTGAAAATATTCTCACAAGGAAAAATACTAGTTTAACTAGTATGGGATTAAATTGATGAATATTTTTAAATCCCAAAGATACAAAGACCACTTCAGAGCTGATCAGAGAAGCCATTCTACACCAAAACTGAGACCTAGATATTTCCACTCAACGTAAAACCAGAGGAATATCAGATGAAGTTTGGGAGCTCATTTACATGGAGATGAAACTCCATCAACGGCTAGCTTATCTCTTTCTGACATTTTTGCAGAAGATAAGATATGATCTCTGACAAAAGATACAAGATTTCAAAAATGAGAGCGTCTCTTTCCAACGGACAGATTCTCATTACTAGCTATAAAATGATGAAGATATGAAGACTTGAAGAACACAAGAGTAGAAGAGCATACAACGAACTCACGAACAAGAGAGCAGAAAATTTGAATCCATCAAAGGGATCGAATAGAGCAATTAAGCTTGAAAGAGCATAGAGCAAAAATCTCATTTGGTACAGAGCATACCAAAAATCTTCAAGTGAGAAGTGAGAAAAGAAAAAGAACTCAGAGAGCTTCAAAAAGGAGAAATATTCTGAGAGTTCTTAAACAGAGCAAAACAGAGCATAAATATCAAGTGCTTTACTTGATATATTCAAAGAGAGAAAACACTCAGAGCTATCAAGAGAAATCTTTCCAGAGTGTTTATCTTCATCAAAGAGACCTGCGCATCATTGAAGATCATCTACAGAGTCTCAGAAGTTGGAAGCAAGACAACACTTGTTTTGGAGCAAAACAAGAAAAGGGAGGAAAGTAGCACGGAGCTGTGAAATCCTGGATTGTCACACGGAGCTGTGAGATCCGAAGCAGCAGTGTCGGAGGCACTGGGCGTGATTGGTGTGGGCTTGGTGATCAAGCACCAGATCACGGGATACGTTTCTACCGGAGTGTGGAAGACGGGGGGAAAGTAACGCGGAGTCGTGAAATCCTGGGATAGTAGCGCGGCGACGTGAAACCCGAAGCAGCAGTGTGGTGTCACTGGGCGTGATTAGTGCGGGCTTTGTGATCAAAGCACTAGATCACGGAAATTCATTGTATCTTGGAACCAAGGAGTGGTAGATATAGTGAATTGGCTCTTGGAGAAAAGAGCAAGTGGAGTAGGAGGATTACACCACCTCCCGAACCACTATAATTGTCTTGTGTTCTTTACTGCTTTCTTTACATACTGGTCTTTATATATTTGCTCTCACGAAGATATACTGCTCACACAATCTCACACACACTTTATGTTTATTTATTTCCGCTGTGCACCATACTCTAACAATCTAGTTAAGAGTTTTGGTTTATCTCTGTCTTAGCAATTGTTGTGCTGTGCGAAAAAGTTTGAAAGTCTATTCACCCCCCCCCCTCTAGACTTTCACCTTACCTCTTTTGGGACCAACAATTGGTATCAGAGCGGGTGCCTATCCGAGTCAGAATTTGTCTCAAACTGATACCAACAATTGGTATCAGAACAGGCTGTCTATTTAGGCCAATTTGCTATCTAAGCACGTGCCGAACTGGGTCAACCGTTTTTGACTGCTAGACAGATCCATTCTACAAAGTGTGTGAATTGGATTAATCTTTCATATCTCTCATGATGATGATGAAGAAAGATTTAGCTCAAAATCTATTATTTTCTCTTGATAAATTTGATGATTGGAAAGTTCGTATGCAGGTACACTTATCGGCTTTACACGAAGAAATGTGGGAAGTTATTTCCACTGGCCCTATAGAAATATTAAAAATCAATACGGCGTTTGTCCTATCTCCGGATGCTCCACAGTACGTACAAAAGCCTAAACCGGAATGGACATCGGACGATAGAACGCGGAATAATCTTGACAATATTGCCAAGGATATTCTATTCAAAGCCGTAGATGATACAATATTTCCGAAGATCCGAAAGTGTGCTACTGCAAAAGAAATATTGGAAACTCACATCAAGATTGGCGAAGGAGATGAACAAGAAAAAGACAATAAGCTCACAATCGCCATGAAGAAGTTCGAAGATTTCAAAATGCTCTCAAATGAAAGTGTTGCAGACATGGAAGCTCGAATGATCAAAGTTCTTGGAGAGATTAGTGATCTTGGCAAAAATATTAGCCAAAAAGAAATTAATCTCAAAATTCTACGAGGCTTACCATCTGCATGGGATATGAAGGTTACGGCTATGCGCGATCACCGAGATCTAAGAATGTTGTCAACAGACAAATTATTTAGTGATCTAAAAGCATATGAGTTCGAAATGAAGGCCAAAGATGATGATGTTCATGAAGCTCGAAATGCTGCTCTAATGGCCGAACAACCGTCAACCTCCAGGTCAGTAGAAAATAATGTTGATTTTATGACTGACGAACAATTTGCTCTCTTTGTCAAAAAGTTTAGAAGGTTTATGCGAAAAGGAGACAACAAAAATTCTGCTCGTGGAAAATTCATCTCTCGCATAACACAAGAAGAAAAAGTCGAAGAAAATAAGGATTTGTGCTACAATTGCCGCAAACCCGGACATTTTAAAATAAATTGTCCGTATCCGATCGTTAGCAAGTATCAAGGCAAAAATGTTGAATCTACGCCGAACAAATCCGAAAGCAAAAGGTTCAAGCGCGACAAAAGAAAAGCTCTCGTTGGCAACGAACCAAACGAAAATGATGATTCGGAGGATTCATCATCAAGCGATGAAAGTTCATATTCAGATGATGATACGGCGCTAATATGCAAGTCAATTGAGTTGAGTACAAGTGAAGATTGTCTTATGGCTCTTGACGCAGAGGAAGAAGAGGTAAGTTCTAATTCTTTCAATTCTGTTAATTCCTCTTTTTCTCGTGAATCTATTGATAATCTAATGCGAGATTGTCAAGAGATTATGCTCACTCATCCTCAACTCAAGGAGCGCAATAATATTCTAATTCTTGAAAAAGAAGAAATGAATAAAAAATTGCAAGATGCTTTACTTGAAGTGAGTAAATTGAAGAATGAAAATATTCATCTTCAAGAAGAGTGTAAAGCAAGAGAGGTTAGAGAACATAATCTTAGAGCTACTATTGCTACGTTCACTAATTCGTCTAAAATTATAGATAAAATGGTGAGCATGCAAAAGCCATCAGGAGATAGAACCGGAATTGGTTATGACTCCACATGTTCTCAAACCCCTCAAAATCTGACTAATTCTACTACTACTTTAAATAATAAAGTTCAAGTGGTAAAATTTGTTAAAAGTCAGAATAGCACAATGAGACAAGGACTTGGCTATCAATCAAACGCAAAGTTGAATGTTGAAAGGCCGAAACAAGTTTATACTACGGCAAAGCAACAAAAATTCTACAAGCAAAGATATGCCAAAGAGTCAAGTGCAGAAAGATTTCATAGAAAAGAGGGAATGTGCAATAGATGTAATATTTTTTATAGACCAAAGCAACCATTCTCTTCCCAGGTGTCAAAATATAAAAATAATTTTCAAAACCCGGCGCCAAAAATATTTTCTAAAGTGAGTTATGATTATCGTGTCTCTAATGGTTACAAATCGCCTCATCTTAATTCAATAAGATCAAGGTGGGTTTGGTTACCAAAAATCACTAACAGTAAAGGACCCAAGCAAGTATGGGTACCTAAAGTTAATTAATCTTTTTTGCAGGATGTTTGGTACATCGATAGTGGTTGCTCACGCCACATGACTAGAAATAAATCATATCTTGTGAATTTCAAAGAAATCGATGGACCAAAAGTTATATTCGGAGGAAATCAAAATTATGGAATTACAAAAGGAGTTGGCACGATCAAGAAAAATGGTTTGAAGATTGAAGATGTTTCTTTCGTTGAAGGATTAAAATTTAATTTGTTGAGCACTAGTCAATTTTGTGATAAAGGCTATCTTGTAGAATTTTCTAAAGATAATTGCCTAATAAAAAATGAGCTCACAAATGAGATTATTTTATCTGGAAAACGGCAAAAGAATATGTATATTGTTGATTGGAGCACAAGCAAAGATTCAGTGTGCTTAATGGCCAGAAATTCAAATGAAGCTAATTGGGAATGGCACAGAAAGCTCAACCACTTAAACTTCAAGACTATCAATCAGCTTGCAAAGAAGAATCTAGTAGAAGGCTTGCCAGATATTATCTTCAAGAAGGACCAAGTGTGTGATGCATGCCAACGCGGAAAGCAAATCAAATCATCATTCAAATCAAAGACACACGAGTCAACGTCAAGACCGCTAAGCTTACTACATATGGACTTATTTGGACCGGTTGATCCAATAAGTGTAAGTGGTAAGAAATATACTCTCGTTGTTGTTGATGAATTTTCCAGGTACACTTGGACCGTGTTTCTCAAGAAGAAAAATGAAGTTGAGCAAGTTTTACCGAAGCTGTTGAAGCAACTACAAAACGAGAAAGAATTGCAAATATCAAAAATACCAACGGATCGCGGAACCGAGTTCGTGAATGGAGTTATACAAGCTTTTTGCAATTCACATGGAATTTCTCATCAATTATCTGCCGCAAGAACACCGCAACAAAACGGTGTTGCCGAAAGAAGAAATCGGATGCTCAAAGAAGCCGCACGAGCGATGATTAGTGCTGCCGGTCTCCCGAAACGATATTGGGCGGAAGCTATCAACACTGCTTGTTACACGCAAAATCGAAGCATGATCCATAAGCAGTACAAGAAGACGCCATATGAGTTATATAAAGGGAGAAAACCAAATATTGGTTATTTTCATATTTTTGGATGCAAATGTTTTATTCATATTAATGATAAATTGCATCTAAAAGCTTTTGATGAGCGTGCAGATGAAGGAATTTTTCTAGGATATTCAGCTACCAGCAAGGCGTACAGAGTTCTGAATAAAAGATCAATGGTGGTTGAAGAATCCATACACGTGGTATTTGATGAAAAATCACAGATCAAAAATGATGCACTGGACGAAGAAATTGCTCAAAATGGTAACAAGTGTCATATTGATTTTTGTGATACTAATGATACGTGTGAAGATGATGTTTTGCAGGGAATGGATGAGTTGGAAATTAATTCTCTAGAAAATCCCATCCCTCACCCAGAAGAAGTTGGAAATTCTTTTAATAATAATTTTGGGAGTGATGCCTCACGTGGGAATGGAGGTGCAGTACAAGTTGGTGATCTAATTAATGATCAAATTGCATGTGATGTTGGTAATCAATTTCAAGACAATTTAATTGATGAAATTCGAACCAACACTGCAAATTCACAACAAATGGATCCACCCAGTACCATGCACCCATTTCAACCAGATTTAAGATGGCTCAAAAATCACCCTCCAGAATTAATTATTGGGAATATCCATGAAGGCGTGAAAACAAGATCATCTACCATGGAAGCATTGTTCACGTGTTATCTATCTCAGATTGAACCAAAAGAAATTGACGAAGCTCTCAATGATCCGGATTGGATAAATGCTATGCAAGAGGAGCTCGATCAATTCAAAAGAAATGATGTTTGGGAACTTGTTCCAAGACCGCCGAACCACAATGTTGTAGGAACCAAATGGGTCTTCCGGAACAAAGCAAACGAAGAAGACGTGATTGTTAGGAATAAAGCAAGGCTCGTTGCAAAAGGATACTCTCAAGAAGAAGGAATAGATTTTGATGAAACTTTTGCACCGGTGGCTCGACTTGAAGCAATCAGAATTTTCCTAGCCTATGCCGCACACAAAGATTTCACCGTTTATCAAATGGACGTGAAAAGGGCATTCTTGAATGGTCTACTCGAAGAAGAAGTTTATGTCGAACAACCCCCAGGTTTTGAGGTAAAAGGCGAAGGTGATAAAGTCTACAAACTTAAAAAGGCATTGTATGGGTTGAAACAAGCACCTAGAGCTTGGTATGATACTTTGTCAATGTTCTTAATAAGCTGTGGATTCACCAAAGGCCTTGTTGACAAAACTTTATTTAGAATTCAAGATGGTGATCATATTTTATTAGTGCAAATATATGTTGATGATATTATTTTTGGAAGCACTAACAATTCTTTGTGTGAGAAATTTTCGAAGCTTATGCAGAATAAATTCGAAATGAGCATGATGGGTGAATTGAATTACTTCTTGGGTTTACAAGTCAAACAACTGAAAGAAGGAGTATTCATCAATCAAGCAAAGTACACCCGCGACTTGATAAAGAAGTTTGGCCTTGATGGAAAATCATCGATCAAAATTCCAATGAGCACATCAATAAGGCTAGACAAAGATGAAGATGGAAAGGATGTCGATCAAACAAAATATAGAGAAATGATTGGTTCACTTCTATATCTTACTGCAAGCAGGCCAGACATTTCTTATGCTGTGGGAGTGTGTGCAAGATTCCAAGCAAATCCAAAAGAAAGCCACCTCACCGCAACAAAGAAGATCATACGATATCTGAAAGGCACAATCAATGTTGGATTTTGGTATCCAAAAGGTACAGATTTTACTCTAACAGGTTTTTCAGATGCGGATTTTGCAGGTTGCAAAATAGACAGAAAAAGCACTTCCGGGACATGCCAGTTCTTGGGGGGAAGGCTTGTTTCTTGGTTCAACAAAAAGCAAAATTCCATCGCAACTAGTACCGCCGAGGCCGAATATATTGCTGCAGGGAGTTGTTGTGCGCAAATTTTGTGGATGAAGCAACAATTGAAGGATTACGGAGTAAATTGTGATGACGTTAGTATTTATTGTGATAACACTAGTGCAATCGCTATCACTCACAATCCGGTGCTTCACTCAAGAACCAAACACATCGACATTCGACACCATTTTATAAGGGATCATGTTGAAAAGAAAAATATGAAGATTGAATATATCCCTACGGAAAACCAAGTTGCTGATATTCTCACGAAGCCTTTATGCGAAACGAGATTTTCTACCTTAAGGCACGAGTTGGGAATGATCGAAATGAGCTAAGTATCACTGGACTTAATCTCTCTATTTAAATTGATAATTGTGCTCAAAATTAATTGTTTTACGTGGATAAATTGTTTTATATGTTTCTATGCATGTTTTTATTCGAAATATTTATGTGATAAAATTGCAATATGTGTTAGAAATTTATTTGTGTTTTTGCATGTGTTATTTAACGTGAGATCATATGCCATGCAAATTAATTTGATAAAATGTGCAATTCGTGATTTATTTGATAATTTGTATAAAATTGCATGTTTTAATGTGTTAATCAGTTTTTGAGTATGTGTTCATGTTTCTGTAAATTAACTAACTTGTTTGCATGAACAATTTGCTCTAAAAATGATTTACCATGTTTATTTGATAATATATATGTGCTATGTGCAAAATGTGATTTAATATGTTATTTGTATGTGTGTTTCGTATATATGCAGTATATGTGATATAAATTGCTATAAAATGTTTTAGAAATCTAGAAATTAGTATTTTTGTTAGTTTCTAAAATATTTTGGAATCTGATTAATATGTTTTTTATATAAAGTTGTTTCTAGTTATAAATTAGGAATATGTGTGTTAATTGTGTTAATTTCCAAATTATATGTATTTTAATTAGGAATGCCGTGTATATGTGTTTAATATTTTGGTATGTGTGATTAATTATTTGTGGAGTAATTTTTGCTACTAACGAGATGTTTGAGTGTGTTTATATCTGTGGTACACGAATTTGAGAAGGAAATCAGGAGATAAAGGAGGAAAATTTAGAGTTTAATTGGGCATCAAACCTCCACCCATAAACTCCTACACTTTCTAAACCTCCACCCAACCTAAACCTCCCCCCATAATCCTCTCCTAAATCAAATCTTTCCAAACAAGATTTACCCCCTCTCTCAATCGACGCCCCCATCTCGCCTGTCAGAAATCTACACTCTTAATCGATCCTCACAAACAAATCTCAAGGAGATCAGAACCCAAATCCTTCCTAAGTGTCTCTTCAAATCTCCACCCTCTACACCTTACGTGCATTGGGTATTTCTAAAGAGGTGTGAGCATTAAATGCTCTTGTCTGCTCATGATGACATTTTCTCTTTCCTCGTAACACTCTCTATCAGATGACTCATCTACCCTAAACTCACCCAATCGACACACCTCAACCAAAGGGTACAATTGAGAAGTCCCATCTCTCTCTCTTAAATTCGAAAAACCCCTTCGAGTCGTCCTCCTCATATAAACCCCTCACTTATATCTCAAAAACTCTTTCAAGACCTTCAGAATATCAGAAAACTCACTCTCAAATTATCTCTCCTCGATCAATCGATCTGATCATCATGGCCCAATCTGGAAGAAAGAAAGTTGATCCTATTTTTGCCCTCTCGCAACAAGTGACGAATGGGATGGTACTCAATCCTGAGTTTTTCAGACTAGGTTCTACCAACAAGGACACGGCCGAGAAAATTCTTCAAGCTTTAAAAGACTGTGGACTGTTTGATTTCTTCACCTACAACTACTTTGGAACCTTTGAAGAAGATGTAGCCGAATTTTATCTACATGCAGTCGTCGAAAAGGACTCGATTAAATCTAAAGTTGGAGGATCAGAAGTTTTGATCACAGAAGATGACATACACAAGTGCTTCAGCTGAATCTCAGATAATGCCAGAATCTCACAGCTATGTTGTTCAAAATTTTTGGAATGAGATTCGTGGTCCTACGGCTCCAATTTTCTCTGATGTATCCGCTCATAAGAATGTATTGAAGTTTGAATACGAGATGTTGGTGGACATGATTTACAAGATTCGTGAACACAAACTGGGAAGTACTGAAGATTTGACCGCATCAACAGTGTGCCCGATGGACGGAATCATGAAAGGAATAAAATTCAAATGGGCAAAATTTATCTACAGGAAGATGGTTATTTTTGTTCATGCTGCCAAACCAATGAAGAAACCTGCTGTAGTGGACCGATTCTATCAAAATGTTGGATATGGTCTCATCATTGGAGAACTGCTAAGGAAGAAGACAATTCCAATGAGAAAACACAAAAATATTGAAATTTACAGAGCTCTCTTCAGAAAATTCAGTCCTAATTTTGGAAAAAGGTCAAGCCAGAGAAGAGGACAAGAAGGTGGGAGTTCTACAAGTTCAAAAACACCTCAGAGTTCCAGACCGAGAAACAGCAAAGCAATCTCAACCTCAAGTAATCAAATGGGATCAAGCAATCGATCAGGAAGAGATCAAGAAGCCATCAGTACGGCTATGGCAGTTGTTCCGATCAAATATGCCGAATCAAACTTGTTGGCCGAAGGAGTTGATGATACTACAAGAATGGAATTTGCAGGAGTTGATGTGCAAATTTCGAATGATCTACAAAGAAGGCTCTCGAGTCAATCTGCAGCCGAAGGAAGTGCAGGACCTATAGTTTTTGACTCAGCGCTCATTCAAGATGATCCGGAGCTGTTGAAAGAATTGATAATGGTGCAAACTTGGAAAGAATGGAAACTTGAAAGATACCATTCTTTCATGTCAAAAATCACCCCAGATTTGATACGGAGTGAAAATTTTTCCTTGGAATGGTGTGGAACGAACGTGATGCTAGATGCACTCAACATGGATTTAAATCAAGTGTATCACATGAAGCTACACGAGAAGGCAGCCAGACAAAAAGGAAAAGCACCAATAAAAGGAGGCAGTACGGCTCAAGACCGTTTAGCCGAACAAGAGAGACAGAATGAAATTTCACTTCAGATAGCTCTACAAAGGTCAGTGTATGACACACATCATTATCCAGGTAACACATCTCTTGTGGATAATGAAGTTTTTGATGAAAGAACTGATGGGACGACACTCATTGATGTACCAATCATAAGCACTGAAAATCATATGGACATACCTGTGAAAATCCATGATGCTTCTTTATTGATATCTGATTTGACCCCCACACCAATTAATGTGAATCTGGAGTGCAATGAACAACTTGTGGGAGCCAATGAAGAACAAGTGTCAGAAGAAAGAAGAAGAGATATACCAGTGGAAGTTGCAGTAGAAGTTGCTACTAAGAGTAGACTGCAAATCACAGAGGATTTATCCAGTGTATTGCCGGTACACCATACCGAGTCTACCATGCCTACCATGGACCCTGTTCTAGAAAATGAAGAATTATTTGCAGACAACTACACGAGAACAGAAGTCCTAGAAGAACAAGTTGGTGATCTCAATCAAGAAGCCGAATCACCTGAAGAAGAAGGGATGCAACTTATTGATACAGTTGTTCTCACAGATCCGAATAGAAGTCCATTCGGATCCCCTCAAAATTTTGTGCAGATGGATGAACAAGAAGATGACATATTTTCATCCTTATTTGCCAAAGTAGCCGAATCCAGTGATGTTGTTTGTCAAACAATTGGAGAAAAATTGGTTGAACAAAACCAAAAGCTAGATCAACAACACACGGATACACAAGTCAATCTGAAGGAGTTAATGGAGCATCAAAATATTTTGAAGACCCAGATTGACAAAGCAGAAAGAATTCTGAAAGGAGAATTGACAAAAGGCTTACTTGAAGTGCTTCAGCTCATGAAGAAGGAACGTGAAGCAGCTGAAAAGATTAACAACGAACGTCACTTGAGACAGATCGAAGCAATTCAAGACCAAGAATGTCGAATCAACAAACTTGAAGCTGATCTCGCAGTTACAACAAACAAGCTTGATAACGTGCAAACCGTTTCCATTGAAACACACAACAGTGTTGAAACTGTGAAGGCAAATCAAGACCGAGATTTTAAGACCCTTGCATTTTTGGTTGATAACGCCAAAAGGGGGGAAGAAATTCTCAGTCACTTGGCTTTGCAACAACAAGAATTTATTCTTGGAAGTCAACAAACAACTAGTAATGTCTACTCAAGGTAGAGGCCGAAGCCGCGGACAATCCTCACAAGGACCATCTCAGATTGGTTTTGCTCAGTTCGCAAATCCTAGTCTTGGTACGAGTACATCGAAGGTTGCTGAACATCGTGGCTGGTTCGAATGCTCTAAGGGTACCGCCACTCAGACAACAATATGGACCAAAGAAAATTTACCAAGCATGATCAAGAAATGGCCTGCAGCCGATCAAGCCCAATGGATCTCGGAAAAGAATAAAGAAGAAGAAGGCAAAAGGAAAAGAACCGAGATGTGGTATGAACTAAGAGATTTCACTGGAAATATGGGCATGAATCTTGGAGAAGAAAGAAGCTTCGAAGAATGTGTCTTATGGTGGGAAAACGGAGTTCTTCCGGGTAACAATATCAAAGAAGCTTTTGGACATTACATGGTCGGACAGCTTACAAAGAAATTTCAGAATGCAAAGTTCAAAGATGATTTCTTCAAGCTCAGAGAACATGTCAAGGAAATTTTGAAGAAAGACTTTGGTGTGAAGAAACCCAGAAGGTAATCTGAAAATTCTCTTAAGCTGATATTCTCTATTTTCGAACCTCTGTTGCGTTTTTCTCTATAAATTCGAAATATATCAATAATAATTTCCCATGGTCTATTTTGAGTCTTTAATTTTATTTGTTTAATGTAATTAGACTTTCGTGAATTAAAAGACAAGAAATATGTCAAACGCACGACAAAATTAAAAAATTGATGATGATCAAAATAAAAATAATTCAAGATGCGTTTAGGAGCTTGTCTAAAAATTTAATTCACAAGTTTCTTTAGATTGTGTCTAGAAAACCATTTGTTAAACTCATCTTGGCTTTGTCAAATAAAATTGAGCAAAAAGATTATTTTTCAAAGACTTAAAGCCAATGACTGAGTATAGGTTTTGGCATTATCAAAATGGGGGAAATTGTTAGGAATAAAAGTGTAATGGTTTTGATATGCCAAATTTGTATTTGTAGATCCCCCAATTTTTATTTCATAGGTCTAGTAGAGTCTTAGACCATGATCGGGAAATTATTTAATTATGAAAAGAGAAAAACAGAGGAAAATGGATGAAAATATAAGAAGAAGATATAAATTCAAAAATCAAGAATTTGTCTGGAGAAAATGGCAAATTGTAGAAAAAGATGAAAGATATGAAATCACATCAATGCTACTCAAAGAAGATATCCCAGAAGAATTTTCGTGAAGAAAATTGATATTGGAAGAATGCATGAAATTGACTTGGAGATCAAGCATCTATGGAAAGAAAGAAGTACATCAAATGTGATTGGAGATTTAATCAAAAGCTGTACGGACAAAGTGGATGATGCTTGATATATTATCCGAAATGGTTCAAGTTCAAAACTCACCATCAACAATTTTACAAGGTAAAATTTGAGAAGTCAAATTAAATTAATCTGATGGAGTTGGGCGCTAGTTTAAGCCTTACAAGTGGAAATTGGAAAGCAATTTCACTGCACTTGGGAGCCGATTTCATAGGAATTGGGAGAAATCAAAATCAATTGAAATTGGGAGCAAGTTTCACATGGAAATCAATTCAATATGGGAGCCAATGGGATGCAATTTCATGGAGGACCGATTCCATGAACCGATTCAAAGAATTCAATATGGGAGCCAATGGGATGCAATTTCAAAGTTGGGGACCGATTCAAAGAAGACATGGAGGACCGATTCAAAGAAGACATTGAGATCAAATTGAATTGAGATGAAATTCAAAAACCAATTGAATTGAGATGAAATTCAAATACCAGGAGAAGTCTGGCGTCAAATACCAGGAGAAGTCTGGGAGCCAATTTCAAAGTCAAAGTCAACAATTCAAATTGCTTTGGGAAGCAATTGAAAGCACCAGGAGCAGTTGGGAGCCAATTACAATGGAGAAATTCAAATTGGGTTCAAAGTCAATTGGGAGCCAATTACAATGGAGAAATTCAAATTGGGTGCCAATTACAAGCCAATTGAAATTGGGTGTCAATTACAAAGGAGAAATTCAAATTGGGTGGAAGTTCAAAGCCAATTGAAATTGGGGTGTCAATTACAAAGGAGAAATTCAAATTGGGTAGAAGTTCAAAGCCAGTTTGAAAGTCTGAGAACACCCCGACGTGAGAAAGAAGAAGATGAAGATGAACTTACAGTGAAAATATTCTCACAAGGAAAAATACTAGTTTAACTAGTATGGGATTAAATTGATGAATATTTTTAAATCCCAAAGATACAAAGACCACTTCAGAGCTGATCAGAGAAGCCATTCTACACCAAAACTGAGACCCAGATATTTCCACTCAACGTAAAAACCAGAGGAATATCAGATGAAGTTTGGGAGCTCATTTACATGGAGATGAAACTCCATCAACGGCTAGCTTATCTCTTTCTGACATTTTTGCAGAAGATAAGATATGATCTCTGACAAAAGATACAAGATTTCAAAAATGAGAGCGTCTCTTTCCAACGGACAGATTCTCATTACCAGCTATAAAATGATGAAGATATGAAGACTTGAAGAACACAAGAGTAGAAAGAGCATACAACGAACTCACGAACAAGAGAGCAGAAAATTCGAATCCATCAAAGGGATCGAATAGAGCAATTAAGCTTGAAAGAGCATAGAGCAAAAATCTCATTTGGTACAGAGCATACCAAAAATCTTCAAGTGAGAAGTGAGAAAAGAAAAAGAACTCCAGAGAGCTTCAAAAAGGAGAAATATTCTGAGAGTTCTTAAACAGAGCAAAACAGAGCCATAAATATCAAGTGCTTTACTTGATATATTCAAAGAGAGAAAACACTCAGAGCTATCAAGAGAAATCTTTCCAGAGTGTTTATCTTCATCAAAGAGACCTGCGCATCATTGAAGATCATCTACAGAGTCTCAGAAGTTGGAAGCAAGACAACACTTGTTTTGGAGCAAAACAAGATAAGGGAGGAAAGTAGCACGGAGCTGTGAAATCCTGGATTGTCACACGGAGCTGTGAGATCCGAAGCAGCAGTGTCGGAGGCACTGGGCGTGATTGGTTTGGGCTTGGTGATCAAAGCACCAGATCATGGGATACGTTTCTACCGGAGTGTGGAAGATGGGGGAAAGTAACGCGGAGTCGTGAAATCCTGGGATAGTAGCGCGGCGACGTGAAACCCGAAGCAGCAGTGTGGTGTCACTGGGCGTGATTAGTGCGGGCTTTGTGATCAAAGCACTAGATCACGGAAATTCATTGTAATCTTGGAACCAAGAGTGGTAGATATAGTGAATTGGCTCTTGGAGAAAAGAGCAAGTGGAGTAGGAGGATTACACCACCTCGCGAACGACTATAATTGTCTTGTGTTCTTTACTGCTTTCTTTACATACTGCTCTTTATATATTTGCTCTCACGAAGATATACTGCTCACACAATCTCACACACACTTTATGTTTATTTATTTCCGCTGTGCACCATACTCTAACAATCTAGTTAAGAGTTTTGGTTTATCTCTGTCTTAGCAATTGTTGTGCTGTGCGAAAAAGTTTGAAAGTCTATTCACCCCCCCCCCCCCTCTAGACTTTCACCTTACCTCTTTTGGGACCAACAATATATATATATATATATGTAGTAACGTGTGATAATATATATATATATATATATATATATATATATATAATATATATATATATATATATATATATATATATATATATATTTATGAGTGTAAAACTTATATATCTAGTATGTGATATAATACATGGTGTATAATTATTTTTATATAATATAAACTAAATATTTTATATTGATTGGGAGTTATGAATTATAGATTGGGGGTAACAAATGTGTGATGAGAAGTTACAAACCTAGAATATTCTCCTATTAATTATTAAGTTGACTACGTATGGATGATGAACAATATAATTATTCTTCTTCTCTCCTTCTTTGGGGCCGATCACCCCTTCATCCCAAGATAGAAAAAAAAAAATATTTCCTTGTTCTTTTCTCTTCTATTCAAGACTTAAGAAGTCCCTTCAAGCTAAAGAGGAAGCCTTTGAATCCTTAAAAGATTACGAAGAAAATTTTAAGAGAAATTCGCTTCAAGTAAGTGGTTGTGTTTCATTTTTTACTTTACCCTTATCATTTTCAAAATAAAGAATTTTGTTGGCTGATGGTCATGAGATGAAATGATATAGATTATGAAATGATTAAGTGACTATTTCATATTGTATGATGTGTTGGTTAGATTGTATTTGAAATAAATAAAATACATTTGTATGCACTGTATGAACGAAAAAGAAAGAGACTTATGGTTTCTTTATTAACTACGCTTTGTTTTTCTAAAAAATATGTATATATATATAGTATTTTTTATTATTTGTTTTATTTATATGAAAAAAAACAAGAAAAACAAAATAATAAATAAATAAGTAAATAAACGATATATATATATATATATATATATATATATGTTTGCCGTAGGTGTAAAACAAAATTTTGTTAATAAAATTAGTAAATTTAAATAATAATGGTTTAGCGGTATTTTATTCTCGGAGATGATGATCAATTTTGTTCTTGTGAGTATAGTATTAAAAAGAAATTGTGGAATTTGTTGTTGTGTTATAAATGACTATATTGGCTATGAGATTTTACACCCATTTATATTTGCTATGTGATTTTATGCCCATTTATATTGGCTATAGGACTTAATACCCATTTATATTGGCTATGGGATTTTATACACATTTATATTGGCTATGGGATTTTATACCCATTTATATTGGCTATGGGATTTTATGCCCATTTATTTTGGCTATGGGATTTGACGCCCATTTATATTGGCTATGAGATTGTATACCCCATTTATATTGGCTATGGATTTATACCCATTTATTTTGGCTAAGGGATTTGATGCCCATTTACAATGGCTATGGATTTGATGCCCATTTATATTGCTATGGACTTCATGCCCATTTATATTGGCTATGGACTTTATGCCCATTTATATTGGCTATGGACTTCATGCCCATTTATATTGGCTATGGGACTTTATGCCCATTTTGGCTATGGGACTTCATGCCCATTTATATTGGCTATGGGACTTTATGCCATTTATATTGGCTATGAGATTTTATGCCCATTTATATTGGCTATGGGATTTCACACCCATTTATATTGGCTATGGGATTTTATACCCATTTATATTGGCTATGGGATTTGATGCCCATGTATATTGGCTATGAGATTTTATACCCATTTATATTGGCTATGGGACCTTATGCCCATTTATATTGACTATGGGATTTTATACCCATTTATTTTGGCTATGGGATTTGATGCCCATTTTTATTGGCTATGGGACTTTATGCCCATTTATATTGCCTATGGATTTTATACCATTTATATTGGCTATGGGACTTTATGCCCATTTATGTTGGCTATGAGATTTTGTGCCCATTTATGTGGTGATTTTCATAAAAATTTGTTTGACTTGAAGAGAGAAATCAAATATTTTAAAAAAGCACATATCTGTTTTTAAGTAAGTCTTGTGGCTAATTATTATTGTGGTGATGTTCTTCCAAAATGATTATTTGTATGTGGAAAAGTAATTAAATATTTATAGGTGCATTTAGATATGGTGATTGGTTGTTAAAGAAGTGGAGAAGATTTTGTAAGTTATTTTAAAAGAAAAGTTATTTTTGAAAGTAATGTACCTTATTTTATTTTAAATTTTGTTTCCTGGCAAAGTAACCCTTACTTAGCATGTTTTGCTAATCTCCACTGTTTGTTATGTGTTTCTTGGAAAAAAAAATGTAAACAGGGATTTATGAAGCTTGAAGTGAAAGAGCGCGTTAGAAGAAGAAGAGAATAAATGTAATAGATGTAATTGAAGTATTTGGCGGTTTTGTGATTAGCCTTGCATCTAGTCTTGATAAGTTAGATGTGGCGGTAGCACCCTATAAGTGTTAGAATTTGAATTACAAATTATTTGAGACTTGAATTGAAAAACAATTTATAAGAAAATGTATTTTTAGTAATTCTATTTATACTAAGTTTTGAATTGTAATGTCATTTAACGAAAGTTTTGGAAGTCAAATTTTGGGGTGTTACACCAGGTCGTTTACCAAGGTCAACACCTTAGGGCGATCGATGATCCCTTACTCCATGGATTCTCGCATGCCTTTAATTGTTCAATGGGTGGAGTCCTATTCACAGTTAACAAATCTTGGAATCTTCGTAAGGTAGCTGACTGTATTCCAGCTTTTGTCTTTTTCCTTGTCTTGGTTAATGACAAGCCCCCCTTTGGTCTTTCTTGAAGTTTGGCTTGTCGTCCGGTCCCATTTAATCCTTTAGCGACCAAATGCTTAGTGATGCCTTTATCTTTATTGGAATGCATTTGGTTAACTGCTCTTGACGTCGCATGACGTTTGGCGATTTTGTGTATCGCATGTACTTCTTACGGGCCTTAAAACCATTAAGGTCCTTATTCCAAAGTAAGATCTTCATTGCAGTGAAGCTTAGTGCACGGTACATTCTATGCGTCTGCCGTCTCTGCTTAACACGCCGAGTCCATTTTAACAACTATCCTAAACCAACCTAATAAGCATTATCTTCACACCATTTAGACAAAGCAAGCGGGTTTA
>NW_017618403.1:0-17373 GCF_001879475.1 Ipomoea nil | reverse complement strand
GGATTTAATTCTTAAGTTTGAACTTGTCAAGTCACGACAAACTGCGCTTGGTTGCCCGTTTGTGTGCGACGGTACTGTCTAAATGTTGGGGAAAGGAGTTAGTATATAGTTTTTCGCGGACAAGGACGGTGCCGCACCCCTGGGTTGGAATTAGAAGAAGAATGGGGTCGTTTATTTGATCTTGCCTCATGATTTTTTCCTTCCCCCACTTTATTTTTTATTTTAAGTTTTTTATTTAGTTTATTTTACGATTTCTAATTTCAAATTTATTAATAAACCACCTATTTCCCCTCTCCTCCGGATCTCTATGGGCGCGCCCCAGCATCATTGCTCTGCTTTTTAATACCTCTATTGTTGCCAACCCTACATCACCCCCGCCTCCTTCATTCCCTTCCGCGCCCCTTCGGCCCCGGCCGTCTTGCCCCTCTCCCTCGCTTTGTTGTCGCTTCCCCCCCCCCTCGGCCCCCGCGTCCTTGTTCTTGCCCTTCCTCTCCGTTCCTCTCCCCCTCCGTTTGGCCCCCCTGTACCCCCCGTCGCGCCGCCCTCCGGCCGCTTCCCCTGCCCGGGTCGTGCCCCCCGCCTGTCCTTGCTTCCCTCCTTCCCCTCCGTTGTTCGCTCGCCTCGGCGCCGTCGTTGCGGTTCCGCCTCCGTCTCCCCCCCGCTTGGCCCGCACCCCGGAGTGCCGAGCTTCCCGCGCCCCTCGCCTGTCCGTCCGGCCCCCGCGCCCGCCCTGCGTTGCCCCCGTGGGCCCCCTCCGTTCCCTGTGTCCGGGGCCCTCTGCTCTCCGCCCCTCGTCCCCTCACGTGGCCACCCTGGCCGCACCTCCCGGGCGGCCCTCCCGCCTTAGGCTCCGCCTTCCTGCCCCCCCGGCCGGGCTGCCCCCCCTCGCCCCGGCCCCGCCTCCCCCGCCCCCCCCCTTCCCCTTCCGACCCCGGCCCGGCTTCGGCGTCCCGCCCTCGGGGTTTGCCGCCCCTCCCCCCGCCTGGGTCCCGCCTTCTGGCCCTTCGCGCGGGGCCCGTGCCCGGCCCCCTCCCGCGCCTTCCCGTCCTGGCCGGCCACTCGCCGCCGCCGGGGCCTTCGCCCGGGCCCGCCGCTTCCCCGACCTCTTCGCCTCCCCCCCCGCCCGCACCGGCTCCCCCGTTACGGCCCTGCCCGCCCCCCACGCCCCACCCCGTCTCCTCCTCGCCGGCCACCGCGGTCCTCCCCTTTCCCTCCGCCTTGCCCCTCCAGTCGCCCTTTTCGTTCCCGCCATCTGTCCCTCCCTCCCCCCCTCGCATCTTAGCTCGCTCCCTTCCCGCCCCAACCCGTCCCTGGTGGCCCCCTCGCTTCCTGTCTTCGCGCCCTTGCGCCCCTCGCCAGCTCTGCCGCCCCTGCGCCTTTGCCACCCTCGCCCTTGCCCTTCTTGCCACCGCCTTTCACCGCGCCCCCCACGCCCCTCCTTTGCCTCTCTCTCTCTGTCTGTATCTCTCCCTCTCCCCTCGGCTTCCGGCTCCCTGCCCACTTGGTCCGCTGGGTCCTCCTATGTCTCCCCGTCGCCTTTTCTTGGTGCCCACGGGCCTGGGGCCTTGTTCGGCCTTGCTCTGTGGCCTTTTTGGGGTCTTCCCGCCGGCCTTGCCTCTTCCTCGTCCCTTTCCGCGTGGGTCCCCACCGGGTCCTGCCGGGCCCCGTCTTGGCGGGTCCTTGGCCGGCGCTTGGCCGGCGGCCCCCCGCCCCTGCGCCGCCCTGGTCGCCCCTGTGCTTGCTCTCTTCCTCGCCTCCTTTTCTTGGCTTTTGTGGCCGGCCCTTGTGTGCCTCGCTGCGGCATGTGCGTTTTGGGTCCGGCCCGCCTGGCCCCCCCCCCTCGTGTCCTCCGTCCCGCCCCTTGCGCCCGCGCCCCGGGCCCTGCGGGCTCCTCCCACTCATTCCCTTGCCCGCGTCCTTGCCCTCGGGCTCCTACCGCTCCCCCGCGCCTCGGTGCTGTTGGCGTCCCGGCTTGCGCCCCCGGCGGCCGTTGGGCCCTGCCTCCTCCGCCCCCCGCCACCCTTTCCCGTCCACCCTGCTCCGGCGGGCCGGCCTCCTCCCCCCCCTGGCCCTCGTTCGCAAAGCCCTCCGCGGCCTCGCTTCCCCGTTGTCTGGCATCCCGCCCCGTCGCCCCTGGGTTGCTCCGGCCCCCGGGTGCCGCCGCCCCTTCGCGCCCGCCTTCCCGGGTCCTTCCGGCCCCCCCCGGCACTGCGGTGCCTCGTCCCGTCGCGGCGCGTCCTCCCCCACGCGCTTTGGTCCCGCGCTAGCGCTTTCCCGCACCCGGGCCCCGCCCGGGACCCCTTGCCTCCTTACCACCTCCCCCCCCGGGCCCCCCCTGCCGCCCTACGGTCCGCCCCTGCCGTCCTTCCTCAGCCTTTCCTCCCCCTCACGCGGCGCTGCCCTTCCACTCCGCCGCGCCCTTCACCCCCCCGTCCTCCGCGCTCCCGCGCTTTGGGCCGCCTTTGGGCGTGCGCCCCCAGCAGCTTGGCTTGGTTGCCCCCCAATCGGTCCCGCCAATTGGGCGGCCTTCCCGCCGTCCGTTGTTGACTCCCGCCCGGGCCATTCCCCTCCCGCCCGCCGACGCCGGCTGCCCCCTTCAGCCTGGGCCGCCCGGTCATCCCCCGGCTCTTCCCGTCCCGCCCGCCCCCCCCCGGCCGGCGGCTCCTCCGCTCGTCCGGCGGCCTGCGTGCTCCCGCACTCTCCCGCCGCTTCTTTCCCTTGGGGCTCGGGGCGCCCCCTTCACCGCCTCCTCGCCGGGCCTTCCTTTCCCTCCTCGGCACCATCGCCTCCCTCCTCTTTCACCCCTTTCTTCCGCCATTCCGCCGCCCCTTCTCCTCCCTGTTTTCACCGCTTCCCTCCCCCGTGGCCCCCCTCCCCCCGTCCGTTGCCCCCTCCACCCTCGCTCCTCCTTCAATGCCTTCCCCCGTGTCCTACGTTTGCCCCCCCCTCGTCTCGTCCTGTCCCCCTCTGCGTTCCCCCCCCCGCCCCCCCCCTCCGGCGTGCACCGTATCCCCCTTTCCGTGGCCTCCCTTCTCTCTCGGCCCCCGGTTCTTCTCTGCCTCGTTCCCGACAGCTGCCCTGCTTTCCCCGGCTTCGGGCCGCCGCTCTGGCGTCCGGGGGGGCGCCGTGTCCGCCCCCGTGTTCCGGCCTTTCCCTCGCCGACTTCCTTCTTTCCTTAACTGCCGATTTACCTCCTCCGTCCCTCTGCTTTCATTCTGTTCGGTTTCCCCATTTCCTTCCTTCGTCGGTCGCCCCTGCCCGCGTGGCCCCTTGCCGGCGCCTCCGCCTCTTCCGCCTTTCGGCCTCCCGGCCGTACGGCCTTTTCCCTCTTGCCGCGTTCGCGCTTCGGCTCCTCTTTCCTTCATCTGGTCCACTCTGGCCCCATAGGCCCCTTCTCCCTCACCTCCGCCCTCGCCCTCTCCGGCCTCGCCTTCGTCCCCGCGCCTCCCATTCCGGCCCGTCCGCTCCGCGTCTTCCACTCTCATACATCGGGCACTCGGCGGCCGCCTCGCCTCCCCCCCCCCCCTCCTCTCTCCGCCCCCCCCGCCGTTCCCCGCCTCCCCTTCGGCGCCATCCCGCCCTCCCGCCCGCTTCCCGCCCGCTCCTTTCCTCGCCCCGGCCTTCCTTCCGGCTCCGCGGTCCCCCCTGTCTCCCCCCCTCATTTCCTCGCTCGGCTTCCCCCCTTCGGGTTCCCCCTTCTTCCCTGTGCCTGGGCGCGACATCTGCTGCTTCTTACTTGCTGCTTTGCTGTGCTGCTACCCTATGCGGGCTCTTGACTCCTCATTGCTCTTGGGCGCTTCTTGCTCCTTTCTGGTGTTCTTGCTGCTTATCTGGCCTTCTTGCTGGCCTCGGTCTTGTTCTTGACTCCTGTGTGCTGGCTCCTTGGCTGTTTTATGTGTTTATTCTTCCCGCTCTTGCCCTTCGCCGCCGCACTCGTCTCTTGTTGCTGTCCCCGTGGCTTCGCCCCCTCGGGTTGTGTCGTCTGCTACTTCTTCTTGCTATCTCGCGTGGGCCATCGCACTGTTTGGGGTGTTGCTTCTGTTTCGCCCCCGCCTGCTCGGTTTCTGTGCCCGTTCGTTTCTCGTCTTTGATACGTTCCTTGTCCCGTGTTGTCGTTCCTTGCGTTGTACAGTGTCTCCCCTGGTTTCGGGTTCGCCCTCGGTTTCTCGGGGCGTCTACGTGCCTGCCCCGACGTCCGTGGGGGTCGGGGCCCCGCACCCTCCCCCCGCGCCCGCCCGGCGCGGGTCGCCGGCGGGCAGGCCGCTGCCAGCGCCGGCGACCGCCGCTGCCGCCTCGTCCTTTCCCGCGGGCCGGCCGGCGGGTGCCCCCCCCCCCCCGGCTCCCCGCTGGCCCTTCCCCTCTTGGGTTCCCGCTTCCGCCGTTTGCCGTATCCCGCCCTCGTGGTGTCCCCCGCCTCCGTTCATCGTGCCTCCTGTCTCGTGTTGCTCTTTCGGGTGGCCGTTCGTCGGTTTACGCAGTCTCTTCTCTTGCCTGTACGTTGCCTTGGTCTCCCCCCGTTGCCCACTCGGTGGTCGCCGTCTTGCACCCCTTACGGCCTCTTCTCGTCTGTGGCCGGCTCCCAGCCTCGGTTTTGTTTCTCGTTTTCCTTCCCTCCACCCTTCACTCATCTCTCTTCCCCACCACGGCGACCGCACCGCGCGCGCCGGCAGGGGGCGCCCCCGTCTCCCCCCCCTCTGCGTGCCTCCTCCCCTCCTCCGCCTCGTCCTCCGGGGTCTCCTTCTCTCCCCCTCGGTCCCCGGCTCCCCTTCCCTCGCCTGCCCTCTCCTCGCCTCCTCACCTCCGCCCGGCCCCGCCCTCTCCCGTCGCCCTCGGCCCGCTCCCCGGCGTCCGTTGGGCCCCACCGGCGGCCCGGGGCTCGGGGCCCTCCCCCGGGGCGCCGGCCCCGCCCGCTGTGGGGCCCTTTCCCGCGGTCGCCGGTGGGTGGGGGCCCCCCGCCGGCTGCCCGCCGGCTCCTGTTCCGGGCCGCGGGTCGCCGGCGGGCCGCTGCCCGTCCGCCGGCTCCCCGCTGCCGGTGTTTCCGGCCGTGGGTCGGTGGCGGGTCCCCTCCCCCCCCCCCCCCCCCTGCCTCTTTTCCCTCCCTTTCCGCCCCCGGGCCCCGTTGTGGCCCCCGCCCCCTGCCTTCGCCCCTTTCCCCCGCCCTTCCGCCCCCCCCGTCGCCCCTTCCCGGCTCCCCTCCGCGCCCCGCCCGCCCTCCCCTCTCCTGCTTTTCTCCCTCTCCTCCCCCCCCCCCCTGCGCTTTCCCCCCCCGCTCCTCCCCGCCTCCTCTCTCCGCTCCCCCTCGGGTTCTCCTCCCTTTTCTCTCCCCCGCCTCCGGTTCGTCTTCTCCTTGCCCGCTTCGGTCCGCCTCCCCCTCCCCCTCCGCGCCTCCCCCTTCTCCCGCCCCCCCTCCTCCTCCCGCCCTCCCTCTCCTCCTCCGCCCCTCCTTCTCCCGCCTCTCCCCCTCTCCCGCTTCTCCCGCTCCCTCCTGGGCTCCTCCCTCCCTCCCTCCTCCTCCTCCTCTCCTCGCCCTCTCCCCCTCCTCTGGGGGCCCCCTCCGGGGGCCTCCTCGCTCTGCCCCTCGGTTTTGTTGCGCCCTGGGTTCCCTCTTCGCCTTCCTTCCTTCCTTGGCTCTGCCGGCTCTTTCTTTCCGCTTTCTTGCTTTCTTGCTTTCTCCTCCGGGGCTTCTTGGCCCTCTTTGGGTGGTGCGCGCTTCTTGTGGTGGGGCTTCTCGGTGCCTCCTCCGTTCCCTCTTTCTCTCTTTCCGCCTCCTCGTTCGGGCCTGCCTGGTCTGGTTTCCTCCTTCTCTTCCTTCTCGGGCTCGGGCTTGTTTTCGGGCTCCGGGTCCCTGGTCCCTCGTGGCCCCTCTTCCTTCCCGCGGCTCCTCCTCCTCCTCTGCCTCGTCCCGGCCTCCTTCCTTTCTTCCTCCCCGGCTTCCGCTCTTCTTCGGGCCCGGGTCCCCGGTTCCTGGTGGCCCTTCCTCCTTCCTTCCCGGTCCCCCTCCCCTCCTTCCCTCCTCTTTCCTTCTTCTTCCCGGGCTTCCTTCCCTCCTTCCTCCGGGCTTGCCGGCCGTCCCCGGGGTGTTCCCCTCTCCCCCCCTTCCGCGCCGCTTCGTCCCCGCCGCTTGGCCCTCCTTGCCGGGTTCCCGCGTCCGCGCCGCCCCGTGGTCCTCTCGCGCCGGTCTTCCCCGGGGCCCTTGTCTCCTTGCCCGCCTCTGTGTGTTGGGTTTTTGGGCCCGCTTCGGTTTCCCGGGCTCCGCGCGTGGGTTTCCCCCTTGCGGCCCCGGTGCCTTCCGGCCTTCGGCTCCCGTTTTCGCGGTTGCCCCTTCGGTTGTGCGGTTGCCCCTTGTCTGGCCTCGTTCCCCCTGGGCTTGCGCCTGGGGTCTGCCGGGTCGCCCGGGTTTTGCCCTCCGGCCGGGGCCGCTTTTCCGCGGGCGGGCCCGGCCTTCGGCTCGGCTGGGTTCCGGTTTCTCGCTCCCCGTGCCTCCTCTGGTTCGCTGCTTTGCTCCCGCTGCGCCGCCGCGCTGCTGCTCCTCCTTCCTTGGTGTTGGTGCTTGCTTGCCTTTCCGCTCCTTGTTCGCCCTTGCTTCCCCGGCTCCGGTTTCCTCCTTCTCTTCTTTCTTGCGGGCCTTTCCCGTGGTGCTTCCCCCTTCCTTCTTTCCTGCGCCCCCGGTCTTGCCCGCGTTGGGTCCACCCCGCCCTCTCTTCGGGCGCCCTTCCCCCCTTCTTCCCCCCGTCTCTTGGCGTCGCTGGCCTTTGGGTTGCCTTTCTCTTCTTCTTGCCTTTCCTCTCCTCTTTCGTGGCTGCCCTTCTTCGTCCGCCTTCCTGTCTTCCCCGCGGTTCGGCCTTGTTGTGCCCTGTTTGTGTTCTTTTTCCTGCTGCCGGTGTCCTTGCGTGCCCTTTTTCTTTTCCCGCGCCGTCGGTTCCCCCTCTCGTTGTGGGCTGCCTCGGCGCCTTTCCGCGTCCCCTCCTTTCCTTGTGGGTCCTTCCTGCCCCTTGCCGTCTGGCGCGCCTGTGTTCTTCCCCCTTTTGCTTCGCCCCCTGGGCTCCGTCGTTCTTGCTTCCCTCCCCTTGTCCGGCGTCCTCTGCTTTGCTCGCCGCTGTCCCTGGTTTGGCGGCGTCCCGGTCCCTCCTTCGCCTTTTGCCTTTTCCGGTTTTCGTGGGTTCTTCGTCCGCGTTCCCCCCTCGCCTCCTTGGTTTGCGCCCTCCTTTCCGCCCACCCTCCCTCGTCGGTTGTCTCGTCGGCTCCGCTTTCCCTTCCTCGTGCCCTGTCCTTGCTTGTGCTTTCCCGCTGGTGTCTCGTGCGTCCCGGTCTTTTCCGTCGGCCCCTCTGTTTGGGTGGTCCCTGGTTCCTTCCCCCCGCCTCCCCTTCCTCCTCGCGGCCCCCCCGTGCGCCCCCCTCCCTCCCTGCGGGGTTCCGCCCTCCGCCCCTTGTCCCCGTGGGCGCGCGGTGGGCGGTCGTCCGCCTGCCCCGCTCCTGCCCCGGCCCCGCCCCGGTCCCGTCCCGGCCCCCGTTGGGGCCCCGCGGGCCCGTGCCTCGGCCTCGTCCCTTCCTTCGGGCCCGCCCCCCCCTGCCCCGCTTCCTGTCCTGCCCCGTCCCCTGCCCTTGTGCCCCCTCCCCGGGCCTTGGCTCCCTCGGCTGCCCCCTCGTCCCCTGTTCCTTGCTCCTTCCGCCCGCGTTCTCGCGGTCGCTCTCCCTCCCTCTCTCTCTCTCTCTCTCCTCTCTCTCTTCTCTCTCTCTCTATGTTTTCTTGTCTGGGTTTCCCGGGGTGTCCGCCGTGCCCGGGCTCGGTTTCCCCGTCGCGGGCGGCTCGGGTCGCTGTCTCCCGTCGTCCTCGCCGGCCGGCCGGTTGGCCCCTACTGTCCGGGTTTTGCTGTCCTGGCGGGCCTCCCGCGCGCGGTTTGGCGTGCTCGGCCGGCTCCTTTCACCGCCCTGGCCTTGCTTGGCCGGGGCGGCCCGGGGCTCGCGGCCTCTTGGCTTCGCGTGCTTCTGCCTGTTTGGGGCTTGGTGTGGCGTGGGCCGTCCGCCCTGGTGCTCGCCTTTTCGCTTGCTTTTGTTTGCCTTCTCGGCGCTATTTCAGTTTGCTCTTCTCGTCGCCCGTGTCGCGTCCCCCTTTCGTCTCTCTGCTCTGGTGCCTGTCGGTCGGCTCCCCCCTTCCCCCTCCCCCTCGTCGCGGCGTCCGGCCTCGCTCACCCGCGGCGTCCCTCGTTTCCCCTTTTGTGGGCTCGCCTTCCCGGTCCGGGGGTTGGCCTCTCTCGCCGCGTCCCGCTTCCCCCGCGCTTCCCTCCCGCCTTTCCTTGCCCCGTCTCCCGCCGTGCCCCTCCTCTCTCCCCGCCCTTCTCCTCGGCGCCTTGGTTCGTCCCGCTCCCCCCGCCGGCCTTCCCCCCTGCTCCTTGCTTCCTTCCGCCTTCCTCTGCCCTTGCCTCTTTGTCAGTGCCCTTGTTTCCTTTCTCTTTCCCTTCTTTCGGTCCCTCCCCCCCGCGTTTCCTTCCCCCTCCCTCCTCCCTCCTACCCGCCCGCGCTCTCGCTTCCTTTCGTCGCCGGCCCTCGGCCCTTCGGCCCCGCCCCCCTCCCTCCCCCGCCCCGCGGTTGCCTTTCCTTTCGCCCTCTTCTCCCCGCGCCCCTTCTTCCTTCCTCGCCGTCCCTCCTTCCCCTCCGTTGCTCCTGCCTCTTCGCCTCCTTTGCGGGGTCCCCCCCCCAAAAAAAAAATCAAGAACAGAAAAAAACACAAAAAAAAAACAAAAACCCACACCCACCTTCTCTCCTTCTCGGCCCTCCTACTCTCCCCTCCCTCCTCGTCGGCCTCCTCGCCCTTCCCTGCTCCCACCTCTTCCCTCCTTTCGCCGCCTCTTTCATCCTCTCCCCCTGCATTCCCCCTCTCTCTCCTCCGTCCCTCCCTCCCCTTCCCGCGTTCTGCCGCTCCGGGGCCCTTCCCTTCCCCCCCTCCCTTCGCCCTTCGCCACCCCCTGCGGACCTTGCTCCCCTTCCCGACTCCTCTCGCGGCGGGCCGCCTGCCGCAGTTCCCCCGCCCTTCCTTCTCCTCATTTCTCCTCTCCCCCCTTCTTTCCCACACCTTTCCCTTTTCGGCATCATTCTTGCCGTCGTATTGCTCCGTCTTTCCTCCTTCGCGTCCCCCCCGCCAGCCGTTGCGCTGCCGCTGCCGCCGTTCTTCCGCTTCCCCTGTCCTCCTGTCCGCCCCGCCCCCTCCTGTTGTTTGTTCTCTTTTGCCGCCCCTCGGCCTTTCGCCCCTCCCTTTTTCTCTTCCCGTCCCGGCCCCTTCTTTCCCTCCTTGGGCCTTCCTCTCCCCTCACCCTCCTCTTCGGCCTCCTTGCCCCTGCCCTTTTGCGTTCGTTCTTTCTCCCCTCCCCCTCTTTTCCCTCCCTCTTCTTCGGCGCCCCCTTCTTTCCCTCCTTTCCTCTCCCCTGCTCCCTCCCCCTTCTTCCCTCATTCTCCCTCCCTCATGCCCCCTCCTTCTCCGCTGTCCCTACCTCCCGTGTCCCCTCTGCCCCCTACCGCTTCCCGGGGGCCTTCTGCGTGCTGGTTATCCGCGTGCCCAGTTCCCGACTCGGCTTGTCGCGCCGTCCCTGCCCCGATACGGTTTCGTGGTATCCCCCCCGCCTCGGTCTTGCCTCCGTCCTCCTTGCGCGGGTTCTTTTCCGTGGTCCGGGGGGTTTCGGGTTCGTCCTTCTCTTGTTCTCTTGGGTTTCCTTCCTTCCTTGGTGGCATGCCCTTCTTCGCCCGGCTTCTGTCCCTCCTTGCGGTTCGGTACTGTTGGCCCCTCTTTGCCGCATGTTTTCTAGTCGCGCGGCCCCTGCCCCCTTGCCCGTCTTTGTTTTGCACCGCTGCTTGTCCCCGCCTGGGCGTTCTTAACGTGCGTCCGTCGCCGGCTCCTGGTTTCTGCGTCGCCCGCCTTCCCAGGTTTATCGTGGGCCCGGGTGGGGTGCTCCGTTCTTCGTCCCTCCCCCTCCTTCGCGCGATATGCCCTCTGCTCCTCCCCCTTCTTTTCCTCTTTGCCTCCCTGCCTGTCGGTTCTTCCCCGGCCCCTGGGCCGTGTTCCTTGTCCGGGCCTTACTGCTGGCTCTCCGGTTTTTCCCCGGGTTTTCCCCCCGGCGTGGGGGCTCTGCCCTTCGCGTCCGGCCCTCCCCCTTTCGGTTTCCCAGCGGGTTTGGGTCCGCGCCCCCCCGGCTGCGCCCGGTCCTAGCCGGTTGCGCCTTTGCTCTTCCGGTACTTTCCGGCTTCGGGTTGGGCGTGTTTCCCCGCCCTAGGGGTCTCCCGCTGCTGGGGTTTCCCGGGCGGCTGATCTTTTCCCCTTGGGCCCGGTGGGAGTCGCCCGGTGTCGGCGCTCCCTTCCGCCATTGCCCCCCCGCTTCCTCTTGGTGTCGTTCCTTGGCTCCCTTTCCTCGGTGTCACTCGTTCTGCCCTAAATCCCTTTGTTAGTCGCCCCCCCGGGTTTGCGCAGCGCTCCGGCCCCCTTGTACGGCCGATGCCTGTCCTTATGTCTGCCTCGGGGGTTCTCGGTGGTCCATAGGTTGGGTGCGTCTTGGCCGTCCGGTCCCTATTTTCGCCTCCCTGCCTGTCCCGCCTCATCTCGTCTCCTCCCCCTCTTACCTTTTCTTGTCCGGGTCCTTGTCCCGGATCTTTGCCCGGGCTTCGGCCCTGCGGCGCTTTCCTCGGGTCAGGTGTCCGTTCACCCCCGTTTGTAGGCAAGTACCCCTTCTCATCTTCGCCCCTTTCCCTGGTGTGGTCGCTCGGGGCGTTCGCTTTCCGATTCGCGCGGGCTCCGTGCGGGGCGGTTCTGTGTCGTTATCCCCCTCTCCCTGGCGTGTCCTCAAGCTTCCTGCGCCCTCTTCTCCGTCCCTCGCGTTCCCAGCCTCGTGTCCTCCCGTCCCGGTCTTTCCGCGATCTTATCCTCGGGTCCCCCTTCCGCTCTGCTCCCCCTGTCCCCCCGCTTTTCCAGCGCCTTTCCCTTCCATCCCGGTCGCCTCTCTTTCCATCGCCCCGCTCTCCTCCCCGCGTTCGGGTGCTCTGCCCGCCCCTCCGGGCTCGCGCCGCGCCCGTGCCCCGGCTCCTCACCTCCTCTCCTCCCCGCGCCCATTCCGTCCCCGTGGCAGCCGGCCCCGGGCCCCTCTCTCCTTCCCGTTCTCGCGCCCTCCGTGCCTTCCGTCTCTGTGCCTGCCCGCCCCCTCTCTCTAGTTCCGCGCGCGCTGCTGTCCCCCACCTCCCCACCCGCGTTGCCTCTCCCTACCCTATCGCGCTCTCTATCGCTCATCCGCCCCCCCTTTTGCGGCCTGCCGCTCTCTCCTCCGCCCTCTATGGCTTTCCCCGGGCCTGCCTCGCGCCGCTACGGCCCGGGCCCCCCGCCCCCGTTCATCCCGCGGCCGCCCTTCCCCTCTCTCCGGCCCTCCCGCCCCTCACCCTGCTCCTCCCCCCCTGCCCCCTTCCCACTCTCCTCCCCTCGTCCCCTATTGCCCCCGCCCCTCGTCCTCCCCCCATCGTCCCTGTCCACAGCCCTCCCCCCCTTTGATTGGCGCCCGGCCCCCGTCGCCTCACCTTACCTCGGGTCCCGCGCTCTCGCTCGCCCCGGCCCCCCCGCCCCCTCCCCGTCTCGCCACCCGGCGGGGGGTCGCTCGCCCCCGCCCGCTGCCACCGGCCGCTTCTCCTCCGTGTTTGCTCGCCCCCCCCCTGGACCCGCCGGCCCCCGAGCCTGTCCTCTGCCCAGCCGCCTCGGCACCCGGATCGCACCCGCCGCCTCGTCCGCCCCGTTCTGGCTCGCCCCCCCCCACGGTAGGCCGCGCCCCCCCGCCTCTTCACTCTGCCCCCCGCCCGCTCTGCCCCCGGCCGCCTCCGGCTCCACCCCTCGCTCGCCGGCCCGCCTTGGGTCCCCCCCCCCCTTCCCCCCCGCCCGCCCCTGCCCCCCCTCCCCTGGCCGGGGCGCCCCCGTCCCCCCTCTGCGTGCCCCTCCCCTCATCCGGACCTCGTCCCTCCGGGGTTCCTCCTTCTCCCCCCTCGGTCCCCGGGCTCCCACTTCCCCTGCCTGCCCATCCTCCTGGCGCTCGTCCCCCTCCGCCGGCCACCCTAGCCCTCTCCCCCTCGCCCTCAGGCCGCTCCCGCGCCCGCGTCCATTGGGCCACCCGGGGCTCGGGGCCCCTCCCACGGGCGCCGCCGGGATCCCGCCGTTGCGGCCCATTTCCCCGGGTTCGCCGGGGGTGGGGGGCCGCCACACCCGCCGGCGCGCCGCTCGGCATACTGTTCGAGCGGGCCGGCGGGTCGCCGGCGGCACCGCTGCCCGCACCGCGCTCCCCCTGCACCTAGGCGGTGTTGTCACCGGCGCCGTAGGGTACAGGTGGCGGGTCCCCTCCCACACGCCCCCCTACCCCCCACCTGCCTCTTTTCCCGCCCCCTCCCGTCCACGGGCACCCTATTGTGGCCCCGGCGCCCACCCTGGGCTTCCCCCTTTCCCCTGCCTCATCCTTCACCCGTCGCCCCTTCCCGGCTCCCACTCCGCGCCCCGTCCGCCCCCTCCCCTCTCCTGGCTTTTCTGCCCATCCACCCCCCCGCCCCTGCGCTTTCGCGGCCCCCGCTCCCCGCCAGCCTCATCTCTTCCGCTCCACCTCGGGTTTTTTTTTTTTTTTCCCCGCTTTCATCTCCCTTTTCTCTCCCCACCGCAGTCCGCTCGTATTCTCCTGCCCGCTTACGGTCCCCTCCCCCCTCCGCCCGCCGGCTCACCCCCCTTTTCCCGCCCCCTCCTCCCGGCCTCCCTCTCCATCCTCCGCCCCCCCTCCTTCCTCCCGCCTCCCCACTCTCCCCTCCCTCCCCGCTCCCCCCCTGGCTCCTCCCCCTCCCTTCCCCTCCTACCTCCTCCTCCCTCGCCCCTCTCACCCCCCTATGGGGCCCCCTCAGGAGGGCCTTCTCCCTCTGCCCCTCGTTTGTTGCGCCCTGGTTCCCTCTTCGTCCTTCATTCCTTCCTTGGCTTCCTGCCGGCTCTTCATTTCCGCTTTTCATTGCTTTCTTGCTTTCTCCTCCGGGCATTCTTGCCCTCTTTGGTGGTGCGCGCTCTTGTGGTGGGGCCTTCTCGGTGGGGCCTCCTCCGTTCCCTCCTTTCTCTCTCCGCCTTCTTCGGGCCTGCCCTGGTCTGGTTTCCTCCTATCTCTTACCTTCTCGGGCTCGGCTTGTTTTTCGGGCTCCGGGATCCCTGGTCGCCTCGTGGACGCCTATTCCTTCCGCGGCTCCTCCTCCTCCTCTGCACTCGTCCCCGGCCTCCTTCCTTTCTTCTCCCCGAGCTTCCGATGTCTTCTTCGGGCCACGGCTTCCCCGTTACCTAGTGGCCCCCTTCCTCCTTCCTATCCCGGTCACCCTCCCCTCCTTCCCTCCTCTTTCCTCTTCTTCCCAGGGCATTCCTTCCATCCTCCTCCAGGGCTTGCCGGCCTTCCCCCGGGGTTGTTCCCGTCCCCTTCTATCCACCTCGTTTAGTTTTTTTGTATGGTCCAGATTTGCCCACATCGTCTGTATTTGCCTTCTATTCCGTCGGCTCGTTGGTCCGTGGTCTGCTCCGGTTTGTTGGCTCGTTACGTGTCCCCCCTAGCCCCCTTTCCTTTTATCTCACTCCCGTCTTCCGCCCTCCCCCCGTCGTTTTTTATAGCCCTGACCTTCAACCCTTTTGGCGCTCCCACTCGGGTATTCCCTCCCAACCTTTTTGTCGTCTTATCCCCCTTACTTCGCCCCCGCCGCCATTCCGTCTCTTCCCCTTCCCCGTTTTCGGGTACCTATGCGTCCCCCGCTTTCCCTCGCGCCTTTCTCCGCGTGCGCCCGGCGCCTTCCCCACCGGGCCTTTTGCCCACCGTGTTCATCCCTCTACCTTTTGGGCCCCCTTCCCTTCCGCCCCCCCGTACTCCAGCCCCTCTCCTTTCCCTCGCCTCTGGTTCCTGCTACCTTTGGTGGCCCCCCCCTACCCCTCCCTTCTCCCGTCCCTCTTTACGCTTGGGGCCCTTCCCCTTTGCCGCTCCCCCTCCTTGTGCACTCTCCTCGGTTTTGCCGCCCTCTCTCCACCCCTTCCCTTCCATTCCTTTTCCTGCTCATCCATTTCTTTGGCCTCTTCCTCCCTTTTGTCTGCCCCCCAGCCCTGGCGCGCACCCCTCCCCCTCGTCCGAACTTGTTCCTCCTTCCTCCTCGCCTCATTTTCTCTCTCCTCCTCAGTTTTTCCTTCAGTCTTTCCACGGTTATAGGCTACCGCTACGCCGGTGTGTAATGGGCCGTTTTACGGTGGTGCAGGCAGGCTCCCGCTCGGGCCCCGCGGCCCCGCACGCGCTCCCCGCCCGCCGCCTCTCCTCCCCGAGGTCTACCCTTGCTTCCTCTATTCGCTTTGGACTACTGTGCCGCCTCGTTTGCGTCGCCCTGCCTCGCCAACCTACTCCAGTTTGCTGTGTTTCTGCTTAGACCCGCATTTAGTCTGATCCTTCTGACGTTGTTGCGACTTGTATTTTGGCCCTGTTTGGCTCCTTTTGTCCGGCGCCCTGCTCTCTGGTGCCCCCCCGTGTGCACCCCCCGCGTGGCGTCCTCGCCGCGGCCCCTCAGCCCCGTCGCTCGCGCCGTGGCCCCCCCGGGGCCTCGGGCCCGGCCCTCGACCGGTCGTCGCCTCGTCCCGGCTTCTTCCCGGGCCTTCCGAGGGCGGCCCCCGACGCGTACCCCCCCACGGTCCCTGCGATCTTGTATCATCAGCGCTTTTATTTGCGCCAGTGTCGGGCCATTGTGGTCCGCTCAGTGTCGTTTATGGCCCGCGTGTTCTCGGCACCTTGTGGCTCGCATCTTCGGATGCCTCGTATTGCCCCCGTTTTGAGTTTTTGCTTTCGTGGCCTATTGCTTCACCCCCCGTATGTCCGCTGCTTTTTGTGCCGCCCGTTCACCGTGCCTTCTTTTGCTACGCCCCCTCCCCCCTTCTCATGTGTTTGCGCGCGCCTTGTTGCTTACTGTGCTCCACTACCGTTTTTCTGACGTCCCGCCGCCTGATCCTTTGCGCCTCTCTCTCTTCTGCCCGCCTGCTTCCCTTTGTCTTCATTATGCTCCCTGCGCCTTAGAACGCCCTCCGTTTGCGTGCAACTGTCCTCGCCCTTGTCTACTTTTGCCACCCCGACGCATGTTGCTCCCCTTTGTTCAGCTATCCTGTTCGTGTCTCCTGACTTTCGCCCACTTCTCGGAGGCCTCTTTAGCCCTTTCACCCTGCGTCCTCTTTACCCGCTGCCTCCAGGGCCCCCGTGCGTGCCCCGCCTCCTTTCCTCCCCACCCTACCGCTGTGGTCATCGTCCTGCTTTGCTGCACTTGCGCACGTACCTCTCGCCTTGTTGCTGGCCTGCGCTTGCTGCCTGCGCCCTCTCCTTCGTCTTCTCTCTCTCGGTGCGCGTTTAATTGCGCTCACTGTTTGGACCTCTGTTCCTCTCGGGCGCTCTTTCATAGGCCCTATAGCGGTCCCCGTCTTCTGTCACGCGGACGTCTTCCCCCGTTCCGCGGTTGGCCCCTTCCCCCCGGCTCGCCTCCATGTTCGGGGGTGTGCCCCTCCTCGTTCCTCCCTGCTTCCCCCGCGTTTTTGGCCCCCCCCGCTTGGTTCCAGTCCCCGGTCGGCGCTCTTGGTCGGCCTCTGCGCGTCCCGGCTGGGGTCCTTCCCCCTTTGTGCCCCCCGTCCCCCTGCCTCCGCGTCATGCGCGCCCGCCCGCGCGTCCCCGCAGCCTCACGCCCGACGGACGTCACACACGCCTCCAGTACTGCGCGTCCATCTCAGCTCGCTCGCACGACCAGCCGTCCCGCCCACTCGCGCCCGTCCCACGCCCTCCCCCTCCCAGTCGCATCTATTCCTCTGCGTGTCTGCTTCTCTTATTGCACTCGCTTCCTACTGCCTCACTGCGTCTCGGTTCACCCGCATTGGCCTCCGCGTCTGGCTTACTCTCTTGGCCCTCAGCTGCCTCTGCCTCTGCTCCAACATCCTTGGCCCATCGCTTGCTCCGCGTATCTTCTCTTGTCCCCTCGCTTGCCTCCGCGTGTGCGTCTCTTGTTGCCCCGCTTGCCTCACGCGTCTGCTTCTCTTGTTGCACGCGCGCTTGCCTCAGAGGCCGACTTCTGTTGTATGCACCTCGATCTCTCTCTCCCCCCAACACGGCGAGCGCGGGATCCACGCGCGCGCTCTCTCGTGGCCCCCCTCCTCCTGGCTCTTCATGCCATCTCAGTGCCCCCCTACCTCCTCCTTCTTCTGCCACGGCTCGTGCCCGCCTCTCCTCCCTCTTATGCCCTCTCGGTGCCCTCTCCTCCTAACTCTCTTGCCCTCTCGTGCCCTGCTGTACCTCTCTCATCTGCCCTCTCGTGCCCTCCTCATCCTCCTCCTCCTCTCCTCTCTGCCACGCTGTCCTCCTCTTCCTCTGCCCTCTCGTGCCCTCACTCTCCTCCTCACCTGACCTCCCCCTCCTGTCCTTTCACTGTGGCGTTATCTTTTGTTACTTTCTCAGCGTTCTCTTGCCTCCTTTCTTCTCTCGCGATCTCTCTTGCCTCTCATCCTTGCTCATCATGTGCCTCCTTCTTGAGGATCTCTGTTGCCTCTCTTCTTCTCCTCCTCCTCGTACGCTGGTTCGGTTCCCCACTGTGTGACCTTCCGCCCTCGGCCCGGCCTCCTCCGCCCCCCTCTCTCCTCCCGTTTCCGGCCCCCTCTTGTGTTCCACCTCTGTGCAAGACTCCCTCCGGTATCGCCGCTCTATCGTGTGCCCCCCCACTCCCCGGCTTCGCCCGCCCAGTGGCGACGTTTCCCCCTCGTCCCGTGGGCCTCCGCGCGTCCATCTCTGGACCGCGCACTGTCCATCCCTATCTCGCCGCGCGGCCCCATCGTCCCCCGTCTCCTCCCCCCCTCCCCGCCATCGCTCCTCCCTCCATCTCATCTCTCACTGCCTCCTGCTCCTGGCCTGCCCCTTCATCTTCCATTCTCCTGCTCCCCGGCGCTCACTCCCCTTGCTCTCTGGTTTTTTACTGCCCGTCTTCTTGGCCTCCCGTTGGCCTTTCTGCCTCTTATGCACTATGCATCCTGTGACCATGTCCACCATGCTCTCTCCTCTCTCATCCATCCTGTCTCCACTCCCCTGCACGTCACCGCCACACTGTCACCCCTGTCGGTTTGGCCTCCCCCTTCGCAACTTATCCTCACATATTGCAACAACACACCATCTGCTACCTAAAACTCCTTGCTCCACTCCCTTTCCTCCTCGGCTTCTCCTCTCGCCCTCCTATCTTCTCCCGGCTCCCTATCTTCTTTACTTCCTCACACCCCTTTCTTTGCTTCCCTCACTCCCCCTCTCCCCGCAGCCTTTCGACCCTCTGCCCTGTGTCACCTTTCTTCCCCATCCTTCT
>NW_017618401.1:5000-10000 GCF_001879475.1 Ipomoea nil | reverse complement strand
CGAACCTCCGCCGGAATCATTCACGGAGGACTATGGGGATTATCGCTTCCTCCCGGTCTGGGTACGGCTGCCACACCTCCTAACCTTGCTGGAATGAGGGAGCCCTTAGTAAAATTGCAGGTGGGATTGGAAGACCTTCCTATATGGACCAATTCACAAAAGACAAAAGAAAGATGGCCTTTGCCCGCATACTTGTGGATGTTGACTGCTCTTTGAAGCCTCTTGAACACGTGGTTATTGAGGTTCATGATGGTAGAACCATTGAGCAAGAGATTTGGTATGAGAATCTACCATCCTATTGTACCCGATGTGGAGGTGGTAAACATATCACCGAAAACTGCCCTCTAACTCGTGTTGAGAATAACCTGAGAGAAAGGAACGAAACTGCTGTGCATGAGAGTGAAAGTGGGGCTGCCGACAATATGAATGTTGTAGCTAATGCAAATGTTCACGAGAATGTAACAGAGATGCATGATCATGACACAGTTGACCGGACTGAAATTGTTGACCAAGAGAGGAGAACAGATCGAGAGAGCACTGGGAAGGAAATTATGGTCTCGGCTGAAGCTGCAGTTGAACCCTTTGGAACCCAACAGATTGTGATAGCCAATACCCCAACTCCTCTTGAGGTTGGGAGCTGCTCCCATGTGGACAAAACTGTTCCTGAACATCAAGAGAGGACATCTTTTGAGACCGGAACTGAAATTGTTGAACTTGCTCTTGCAATAGCAAGGTCTGGAAAAAACGGCACGTAAGGCTAAGAAGGCTGCTGAAAACGCCCAGAAATCTCCCCCTACTCTTGAAAGTGGGGCTGCCGACAATGTGAATGTTGAAGCTAATACAATTGTTCACGAGAATGTAACAGAGATGCATGATCATGACACAGTTGACCGGGCTGTATTTGTTGACCAAGAGAGAACACATCGAGAAAGTACTGGGAAGGAATTGTGGTCTCGGCTGAAGCTGCAGTTGAACCCTCTATTGAGACCGGAACTGAAATTGTTGAACTTGCTCTTGCAATAGCAAGGTCTGAAAAAAGAAGGCACGTAAGGCTAAGAAGGCTGCTGAAAGTGCCCAGAAATCTCCTCCTGCTCTCTCGAACCTAATGATGAACCTGTGCCACAAGATGAGACTGAGGATGATCTCGTGATCACCCAACAAAAGAACCCTCTCGGGTCGTGGCTGGGGCAAGAAGGAAGTCCCCACAATCTAAAATGAAGAGAAAAGCACCTCGGATTACCCTGCCACTTGGGTTAAATAAAGTGGCTGGCGGCGGGTCGGCGAGTACCCACCTTAGGTGCTCAATGATTCTAGGATCATGGAATGTGAGGGGTTTGAATCAACCCCTCAAACAGAAAGAAGTCTGGGACTTCATATGGAAACATAAGTTATCTGTTTGTGCGTTAATAGAGACCAAAATGTCGCTTGAGAAGGCTGAGTTGTTTGTCAAAAACCGTAAGAATGGATGGAAATTCTCATCCAATTTTCATGATCATGAGGGTGGGAGAATTCTAGTAACATGGAATCCAAACCTTGCAGATTGTGAGATTGTTGAAACTGGTCCACAACACATCCACTGCTCTATCCGTTGCAAGTGTCTCAAAAGTCTTTCTACTGCACCTTTGTTTATGGCCTTTTTTCTGTTGTCTCGAGAAGACCCTTTGGGAGAGGATCGAAGGCCTAAGTCTGACTATCTGTGTACCTTGGCTAATCTCTGGGGATTTCAACACGGTGTTGTCACCATCGGAGAGAAGAGGAGGTAATGTTCCATCGAGGTATGAGATACAAGACCTAGAGAATTGTTGTGCGAAGTGTGATTTATCCGACTGCATGTCTACGGGAAAGTTCTTTACGTGGAGGAATAGGTTCATGGAGGCAAAGCTTGATCGTGTATTGGTCAATGATAGATGGAATAGTCAAGGCCTCACGTGCATGGCAGATTTTAAACTCCTCGCATGCAATTCTGATCACTGCCCCCATTATTTCCACATCAGCCGTACCAGTGGGGGAAAAGAGACCTTTTAAGTTCATGAATATGTGGCTTTCGCATCCTAAATTTAAGGATATTGTTGAGGATGTGTGGAGGGAACAGATAATAGGATCGAAGCAGTATATCCTCGCCAAAAAATTGAAAGCTCTAAAAGGCCCCTTCGCTCGTTAAACCGGAACGACTTTAGCCACATATCTGAAAGGACTCGTGAAGCAAAAGAAGTGTACGAGGCTGCCCAAGATGCGTTGGATGTCCTGAATGCCAACGAAGATGAAAGGAACATGGTAAAGGAACTACGAAAGAAGGCTTTGTTCCTAATGGAAGCCGAGAGACGTTTCTTTGCACAAAAATTAAACACCGTACACTTGGTAGAGGCAGATAAAGGGTCCCGTTATTTTCATAGCCTTATTAATAAAAGGAATGCCTCATCGACTATCTCGGCCATTCTTGACCAGGAAGGGAATCTCACAACTTCCCTGAACCAAGTGGGTAATCTTTTTGTGAAGTTCTACACTGAGCTGTTTGGCACCTCGAGGGACAGAAGTAGAACAAATAGCATGTATTTCAGTCGTGGCACTAATGTATCTCATGAACAGGCTGCGAACTTGATAGCCCGATCTCCAAGAAATTAAAAATGCTCTCTTTTCAATGGGAAATGATAAGGCCCCGGGACCAGATGGATACACTGCAGCTTTCTTTAAAGCAAACTGGAACCGTATTGGTTCGTTAGTGATCTCGGCGGTAATGGAATTCTTCAGAAATGGCCAGTTATTGAAGCAATGGAACCACACGTGCATTGCCTTGATTCCCAAGAAGTCTCATGATTTGAGAGTAGAGGACTTTCGGCCGATAGCCTGCTGCAACGTTTTTTATAAAATAATAACCAAGGTGATAGCAGCTCGCATGTCCAGTGTGTTACCCGAGATTGTGGACCAGGCCCAAGGGGCGTTTGTCGGAGGCAGATCGGTGTCAGATAATGTCATGTTAGCCCAGGAATTAATAAGAGGTTACTCCAGGAAAAGAACCTCCCCAAGATGCATGATAATGGTGGATATTCGAAAGGCGTATGATACAGTCAGTGGGATTTCTTGAGAGAGGCTCTAGAGGATTTGGCTTCCCGTCTATTTTCACAGGTTGGATAATGGAATGTGTCCAAACGGCATCTTTCTCGGTGAGCATTAATGGCAATATAAAGGGCAAGTTTAATGGGAAGCGGGGACTGAGGCAAGGAGATCCCATGTCGCCGATGCTTTTTACTTTATGCATGGAATATTTCTCGAGGATGCTGAAAAGTAAGGTGGAGAGCCCGGGTTTCAAGTTTCATCCAAGGTGCACTAACCTCCGCATTAGCCACTTGGCTTCGCGGATGACTTAATGCTTTTTTGCAGGGTGATACTAGCTCGGTGGAAATCTTGATGCAAGCTCTCAATGAACTGGAAGGGACTTCGGGATTAGCTATCAATGCTACCAAGTCCAAATTGTTTTGTGCAGGGGTACGGGAGGACCTTAGCTTCACCCGAATCCCAGCAGGTACCCTTCCAGTGAGATACCTCGGTGTCCCGCTAGATGCCCAGAAATTGAGGGTATCAAATTATGGGCCCCTTTTTGATTCAATTAACAAATACATCTCTGTTTGGAAGGGTTTTTGTTTGTCCTATGCAGGTAAGCTTGAGCTGATTTCAAAGGTGATACAAGGAGTCGTAGCTTACTGGATGCAAGAGTTCCCGCTGCCACCTACAGTAATTGAGCATGTTATCTCGATGTGCAGAAAATTCTTGTGGGGTGGGCGAGCTCTTGTTGCATGGGATGTGATATGCAAACCTAAAGATGAGGGAGGGCTGGGTTTGAGAAGCTTGAAACACTGGAATGAAGCATTCATGACAAAAATCATTTGGAATATCCATGCCCGAAAGGAGACCTTGTGGATTCGTTGGGTCCATGACTTCTACTTATCTAACAAGGATTTCTGGACATGGAAACCAGGGAGGGAGGACTCTGCCTTAATGAGAAGTTTAACAAAAATTAGACTCCCTGGTAAATGGTTTTGGAGGATTGAATGCATGCATTTCTAAGATGGCAACGTGGAATGGTCCCAAAGGCATCATCACCTCGGCAGTTTATGAAGAGATTAGGCCCAAGCGCAAAAAGCGTTTGCTATGCGATTTATATGGAAAAGCTTTGTTCCCCCCAAGTTTGCTTTTTGTGCATGGCTTTGCTTGCATGGGAGGCTACTCACTAAAAGCAATGTAAATTTCATTGAGATGGATAAGAGGTGCTCTCTTTGTGGAAACAACCCGGAAGATATCAATCACCTGTTCTTTATGTGTCCCTTCTCTAAACAAGTATGGGATAATGTGAGGAATAATGTGGGGATCCACGGAACACGGTATCCATAAAGGGAGCGATCAAGTGGCACCACCGAGACTCGCGGGGAACACGCCCTCGTTCTAAATTGGGAATTCTTGCAATTATGGCTACTATCTTTCACCTTTGGCGTACAAGGAATGCTCTATATTTTGACAAGGTGAACGCTGAAGAGAACCGGACAACCTCCATGATTCTTAAGAATATATATCAAGTGATGTACAGGTTATACCCGAATGGATGGAGTGCATGAGCTTTGGAGAGGTGGTATGTGAGTGTGCTGGCTTCTTTCGTTGGAGGCATGTATGTACTGCCGTGATCTTGTTTTTTTGTGAATCATTGCTACTGCTTTACTTTTATGCTTTATATATATATATAAAAAAAAAAAAAAAAAAAAAAAAAAAAAAAAAAAAAAAAAATGGAATATCGATATTAAAAAAAAAAAAAAAAAAAAAAAAAAAAAAAAAAAAAAAAAAAAATCTCGTTACCTTGTTGTTTGTTGTTGTTTGGTGAAGGTAGTAAAGCTAGTCATGTTGGATATGCTCTGAATGTGAAAACAGGAGGACCATAGTTCAACACCCATTAATGGCTAGTTTGCTATGGTTCACGTTTTTAGAGTTCTTTTTGTTTTCCTACTCATGTTATC
>NW_017618400.1:10000-12500 GCF_001879475.1 Ipomoea nil | reverse complement strand
GGACACGTGCCTCGGCAACTCACAACCTACTGACGGTATATTGCAGATTCACGTTTGCTCGATTGACCGAATTCACGTGCCAATGATGTTTTTTTGCATGTCCGTCTCCGTCCGGTGCGCCGCCCCGCCTTGCGACTCCGATGGGTCTATGCCGGTCCCCAATAATACGTACGAGCGGCGGGAACACTCGTACGAGGCCTACGGGACGAGGGGGGCCCGTCCCAACACGTTCCGAAAAAAGTCGACCGGCACCTCAACTACCATACCCCCCCTATAGTAGTTAAAAAAAAAAAAACCCCAGTGACAGCAGTAGACACGGTTTGTCCCGTAAATCACACGGTCATTTCGGGTGGTTCCGTGCATTTTTTTTCAAATGTTATTGCATGGTCCTTTAGTTTAGAGCATTTTAACAATGCTTGGTAAATTTCAAAGCGTTTGGATGATTATTTCATTGAAAACGACGATGTCCAAATTTATGCCCAGCTGTCCGCAAAGTTCCTTGTCTGACTTAGCCAAGTACTTGGGATTGTTGGGAATGTGAGAGGAATATATGGCATATCGTTTGCCTCACTAATTAAATAGTACAATAAGCTCTAAAACAAATGTATATGCCATTTTGGCACGAGAACGACGTAAAACGACATAGGCCAAGGCATAACACAGAACCGTCGTAAAAGTACTGGGGTGGCAGGCGGGTAAACCTCTGTTGCGTGATATTTTCCGCATCCGTCCGCAACTGTGCGCAATTTGGGCGCCCTCGTTCCGCATAAGTCCGCAACCTCGGCACCCTCGTTCCGCATAAGTCCGCAACCTCGGCACCCCCGTTCCGCATAAGTCCGCAACTTGGGCACCCTCGTACCGCAACTTTCCGCAACCTCGGCACCCTCGTACCGCAACTTTCCGCAACCTCGGCACCCTCGTACCGCAACTTTCCGCAACCTCAGCACACCCGTACCGCAACTTTCCGCAACCTCGGCACACCCGTTCCGCATAAGTCCGCAACCTCGGCACCCCCGTACCGCAATTTTCCGCAACTTGGGCACTCTCGTACCGCATAAGTCCGCAACTTGGGCACCCTCGTACCGCAACTTTCCGCAACCTCGGCACCCCCGTACCGCAATTTTCCGCAACCTCGGCCCACCCGTACCGCAACTTTCCGCAACCTCGGCCCACCCGTACCGCAACTTTCCGCAACCTCGGCACCCCCGTACCGCAATTTTCCGCAACGTCGGCCCACCCGTACCGCAATTTTCCGCAACGTCGGCCCACCCGTACCGCAACTTTCCGCAACCTCGGCACCCCCGTACCGCAACTTTCCGCAACCTCGGCACCCCCGTACCGCAACTTTCCGCAACCTCGGCCCACCCGTACCGCAACTTTCCGCAACCTCGGCACACCCGTACCGCAACTTTCCGCAACCTCGGCACACCCGTACCGCAACTTTCCGCAACCTCGGCACACCCGTACCGCAACTTTCCGCAACCTCGGCACCCTCGTACCGCATAAGTCCGCAACCTCGGCACCCTCGTACCGCATAAGTCCGCAACCTCGGCACCCTCGTACCGCATAAGTCCGCAACCTCGGCACCCTCGTACCGCATAAGTCCGCAACCTCGGCACCCTCGTACCGCATAAGTCCGCAACCTCGGCACCCTCGTTCCGCATAAGTCCGCAACTTGGGCACCCTCGTACCGCAACTTTCCGCAACTTGGGCACCCTCGTACCGCAACTTTCCGCAACTTGGGCACTCTCGTACCGCAACTTTCCGCAACTTGGGCACCCTCGTACCGCAACTTTCCGCAACTTGGGCACCCTCGTACCGCAACTTTCCGCAACTTGGGCACCCTCGTACCGCAACTTTCCGCAACTTGGGCACCCTCGTACCGCAACTTTCCGCAACTTGGGCACCCTCGTACCGCAACTTTCCGCAACTTGGGCACCCTCGTACCGCATAATTCCGCAACCTCGGCACCCTCGTTCCGCATAAGTCCGCAACCTCGGCACCCTCGTACCGCATAATTCCGCAACCTCGGCACCCTCGTACCGCATAATCCGCAACCTCGGCACCCTCGTACCGCATGAGTCCGCAACTTAGGCACCAACGTTGCGCATGAGTCCGCAACTTAGGCACCAACGTTGCGCATGAGTCCGCAACTTAGGCACCAACGTTGCGCATGAGTCCGCAACTTAGGCACCCTCGTTCCGCATGAGTCCGCAACTTAGGCACCCTCGTACCCCATAAGTCCGCAACTTGGGCACACTCGTTCCGCATGAGCCCGCAACGTAGGCACACTCGTTCCGCACAAGTCCGGCACTTAGGCACACTCGTTCCGCATGAGTCCGCAACTTAGGCACGCTCGTTCCGCATAAGTCCGCAACGTAGGCACACTCGTTCCGCATATGCCCGCAACGTAGGCACACTCGTTCCGCATATGCCCGCAACGTAGGCACACTCGTTCCGCATATGCCCGCAACGTAGGCACACTCGTTCCGCATAAGTC